>NC_056629.2:173654360-173979002 GCF_002870075.4 Lactuca sativa
AAGCTTTTAAAGCAATGTGGGAAAAATGGCCATTTTGAGACCTTTAACTTTACAAGCTAACATTTTGATAAGAATTCCAACACTTTTTCATTTATATAAGATCTAGTAGATCTGATACAATCAGCCACTCTCAAACTCACCCACCAAAACAACTTTAACACTACCTCTTGACGCCGTTGATGTCCGCCCCACTTCCACCCCGCCAGAATCGAAATCGGCACCAATGCTGCTAGTGTCATAGCTCCTTAATTTTTTTTTTTGTTATCTTCTCCAAGTCTTACTCTGATCAAATTAATGCAAGCTTAGACGACAATATTATTGAGACAACATGTTATCTTCAGCGACATACCTTCTTCGGCGACTTCAACTTCTTCAAAGAAGCTCGTGAACATCGTTAGTTTTATTGCCCGACCCCTTGTTCAAGAACTTTAGAAGGAACCCTAGACCTATAACTTCATCTATGACTCTATCACATTAGAAGTGATGTGGTCCAGATCTATAATATCTAGCTATAGATCTACGATCTTCGACAACAAATCTACAGTTTACACCTCTAGATCTATGTTCTGCAATTTATGCATCTAAATCTATGAATCCTGACGAGATTGATGGACCAGATCTGATGTCGTGGTCAACCCCCGTCGTTGTGGTTGCACCATCGCTCCAGTGAAAGACAATCAACTCGTGTCCATCCCTTTCTCTCTGATTTCAGGTGAAACACCACCTGATCTTCATCAAGCATGTCAATTTTTATTTTGATTGGTTTTCCTTTTGTTAAGATGTGAATTCAATTTTTTAATCTCTCTTTTGTTGTTTACTTTTGTTAATGTTAGTTTTAAGTGCTATTAAGTTTTGAATGCATTACTATTAAGTTGTGAAACCAAGTTTGTTTTCTTATTTATTATGATTTATGCATAGAATTGTTGTTCACAACTTAGGTTTTTTTAGCTATTCTGTTGTGAATTGAATTTAAAATGTGCTATAGTGTTAGTGTTTTCTCAAATAATGTGAATCTATTTAAGCTGTGAATTGTGATGTTTTACTATTTAACTAATTGTTTAGTCATGTTAATGTTAGTTTTAACTATTATTAATAAGAAAATATAAGGGTTTTTTTGTGAATACACCATTTTTTTAAGTTTTAAGATGTGAATTTATGATTTTTTTATATGTTTTAAGCTATGAATGCATGTTTTATATTTATTTTTTCTACTTACATGTGTTGTAGATCTTTATGATGCAATTTTTTTTTTGATTGTTTTTTCTTTTGTTAAGGTGTGAATTTAACTTTTTAGTCTTTCATTTGTGTTTTCTTTTGCTAATCTTTGTTTAATTGCTATTAAGTTGTGAATCCAAGTTTCTTTTCTTATTTTCATAATCTATGATTAAACATGTCATTGAATAGTTCAATGTATATCGACATATTTAGGAATTTCATAAAGATTGGAATTAGTAAAGTGCATTACCTACCTAATACAAATTCGGAAATTGATTATGACATCATTCTTCTTATTACAAACTTAAAATATGGTTCCTAGCCATATATATTTATTTGTCTTAAAGTATTAAGGATTGACACAATTACCTAAAACTTTATCTCTTATTATATATGGCTAGAAATGGTGGTCTCCCTTCTCCTCCTCCACCCACTCAAAACTCAAATTGCACTATTCTGTCAATTCTGTCAAAAGAAAAGCTTACTGGTCCAAACTACATGGACTTGATGCGAAATTTGAAGATGACATTTAGCTATGAGAATAATAAGTATGTTCTTGAAATCCTTTTTCTTGAAATTAATAGTGTGACTGCTACTATTTAGAAAATTGTTAGACATAAACAACATGTTGATGTTGCCACTAAGGTCGCTTGCATAATGATTACAACCATAACAAATGATCTGTAAACGTCCTATAAGGACTATTGCCCCTATGAAGTGAGCTTGACTCTTTCTCAAATGCTCGACAAGAAATCGAGACAAGAGTGTTATGTGGTCATCAAATCCATAATGGCATGCAAGCTGAAAGATAGGGAATTTATGTGTGCTTATGTGTAAAAGATGCAAAGACACGTGGAAAGACTAGAATAGATCAATGTTAATTTAGACTAGAAGCTGGCCATTTATATGATCCTCAACACCTTACCACTTAGTTATGATATGTTTATCATATCTTATCATGTCAACAACACATAAACGACATTACTTGAGCTACATAGTCTGTTGCAAACTGCTAAAGCTAGATTGAAGAAGTCTTATTCCACATTTATTGAAACTAACCCTGTCCTATCCATTCAATACGGAAAGGGGAAGAAAGGAAAGGATTTATCCTAACCCAAGTGGAAAGGGAATGCCCATATTGGAGAGTCAATTGGTAGGTCAAAGGGAAAAGTCAACTTTGATGCTCCTCTTGTTAATAATCTGAAAGTGGTCGTGTGCTTTCACTGTGGCTAGAAGGGACATTGGAAGAGAAGTTTTCCAAAATACTTACAAGAAGTAAGAAAAGCAAAGAGCGAGTTTTTTGTCTCTACATCTGGTATGTAGTCTATACAAATCAATAACACTCAACTTTCAAATTCTTCGATCCTTGATATAGGATGTGGTTTCCATATTTGTTTTAATATGTAAGGACTAAGGGAAAGTCTATCACATGCTTTTCATAGCAGCTATTACTATGTGAAAATGAAAATGAATTTGTGAAGAAAGTGTGGAAATTATATAAGAATGCAAGAAAATAGCAAAATACATTTTTATATTGTGTAAAATTTGATAAGAAGGAAATCTCTATTCTAATCTACTATAATAAATGAAGGTTTTTTGCCACATGTCCTCTTCTCATTTATTTCGACACATGGCATTTTCTAGAATTCTTAAATTTTCTATTTTCCACTTGTCATTTTATTGTATTTTTCATTTTATTAAATTAAAATTCCACATTTAATAGATAAGGTAATATATATGTAAAGTACTAGTTTATAACCTGTAGGAACCACGGTTACAAAATAAATTATATTTTCATAGTAAAAATTCTAAAATTATTTGTCAATTATTTTAGATAAATCATTAATTAAGAGATATACCAAAATTTTAAAGTTATTATAACTTCAAAAATAACATATAATAATTAGAAAAAAATAAATTTGAACTTTGAAATGTTACCTAATATATCTCTTTGACATGTGGTATAATATTAATGAAGAGTTGTATTAAAGTGACACATGGAAAATGGAGATTAAAACTATTCTTTTATTAGAATAGAGATTTATTAGAAATGGTTTATATATGTAATGTATTCAATACATTAAAGTCTCATTGATTTTAATAATTCAAAAAATTTCTTATTTTTCTTATAAATTCAAACTATTCAAATTATTAAAATTTCATATTTATTTTTTTTAATTAAACTCATGTAATACATGGGTCTCACAGCTAGTAAAAGAATAGGTTTAATCTCATATTGACAAATGTCATATAATTAGAGCTCCTTATCAATGGTATATATCACCAATTATGCCATTTGTCAACCTATTAATTATCCAATTCAAAATTTAAAATTTAAATTTCCACTATAATTACATTTAATTAATTAATAATTGATTATCCACTTTAAATTTTAAATATTCCACTCTAATTATATTAAATTAATAATTGATTCATCATTTTTAATTAAGTTTTAAATTTTCTCACTGTAATTATGTTAAATTCATAACATTAGATTAAAAAATAAAATAAAATTAGTACAAATTATAAGGTGATATAACTTCAAGTAATTATTTAAATCAACAGTTATAATTTTATATAACTAAAAAATATCACTTAAGTAATAATTTTTTTTAAATAATTGATTAATAATTTTAATTAATTTTATAACCGTGTTTCTCACGGGTTATAAACTAGTAACTAAATAAAAGGTTTATAGACTCGAAATATGATCACTAAGATTTTTAAAAGATCCGAGATGACATCTCTTTAATGCAGTAGCAATTGTAACGATCTAAAATAAATCAGAATACCACGTAACCGAAAGTGTAATTTGGTTATTTTTGAGAAATTCATGAGATAATGAAGATTTAATCTTGTGAAATTGAAAAATATGTTAGATTATATCGTGAGATGGTTTATAATGTTGGTTAAGTGATTCCAGTCACTTAATTGTGTATTTGAGCAAAAAGGACAAAGTGGGACATGTTGGTATTTTGAGCCTTTTTCATGTCTTAATTGATTAAGTTTTTTAGAAATTAAGCAAAAAGTAACTAGATAGAGATGTATGTCTTGTTAATACTTCGTGTGGATATAAAGATCATTGAAAACGGGTTTGAAACAAAGAAGTTATGACTGTTTTGAAGTTGGATTAAAAAACAGCCAAAACTGAAATCTATGAAATACAATAATCATGACATGGTAAAAAGATTTCAAAGGAGTGGTGGCACTACCAGAATAGATACTTAATCTGTTAAACTTCTTTTATCAAACTTCTTTTACATGGTTTAAACAAGTGCTTTGATAGGGTGATTTTGAAGTTATGACGTGTTCTAGCGAAGGCTCGAATCAAGGGAAACAAGTTGTAATATATAGAATCACATAAAGGTATTAATTTCCTCTTTGATTAAGCCTTTGATCTTTAATGGAAAATGTTCAATCATGTTAGTAACTCAAAACAACTTTTGAATATTTTGATTATGATGTTATTGTAAGTGTTTGGAAGCTAATTACAAGCTTTATAATAGTATTTTGTGGTTGAATTCATAAAATATGATAGTAAGGTTTATAAATCCTAAATTGTGAAAATGATGAACTTGTGAAATTGAGTACAGTACTTGATGAATTAAGTCATATGTAAGACTAATTCATGGAGATTAATCGGTTTCTCGACAAAAAATTATCAAGTTAGTATTTGGGGGATAAAATATGATTTTTGTAGAATTTGAATGTTATTAAGTTCCTAATGGACTATGACTATTTTTTAGGAACTTTATATGTTATGTAAATAGGTAATTGGAAAGACATTGATCAAGCTGATCAATTGGAGATTTGAAGCTAAAAGTGATAGTCAGTCTTCAATAACTAAACAGATGGGTAACCACACTTCTTTTTAGATATATGTTATTTTGATATGTTTATCATTGTATTAATTTAAATTATGGATAAATAAAAATATTATGATTATTGGATTACAACCCGTAAGGTTGTGAATGCTTGATAGTTATAGTAAGAAATCTAGTTGAATATTATAGTTGGTTATTGCTATGTGGAAATATTAGTCGGTTAAACTGCATTATAAATAAGTTATGTAACTTATATATACTATGTCTTTTGAAGAAATTGTCCGGCGACTGAAAGCTCGTGAGTAGAGAATCCGTAG
Organism: Lactuca sativa; assembly: GCF_002870075.4. Taxonomy (NCBI): domain Eukaryota; kingdom Viridiplantae; phylum Streptophyta; class Magnoliopsida; order Asterales; family Asteraceae; genus Lactuca; species Lactuca sativa. The sequence continues at coordinate 173,659,717 of NC_056629.2, forward strand.
GCATGTTGAAGTTGAAGAAAAGAAGCTTCTACTTACCCATCAAGAATGGACCGAAAGAAGTAAGAAACAAAGCCATGATCAATCACGCTCCTCCTCTAACAAAAACAATCGGGGAAACTCAAAAAATTATCAAGGCCGTAGAAGAGGTCGAGGTAGAGGAGGAGGTAGAGGTGGTGGCCAGGGAAGATGTAGTAATAACCTGCAACGAGAGAATACTCATGGCACAAACGACAATCAAGAAAAAAACAAAATCCAATGCTATAATTGTTAAGATTTCAGGCATTATGCAGCAGAATGTAAAAATCCACGAAAAGAAAGAAATCAAGAAGCTAATATGGTTCAAGGTCCAATTGATAACGAACGAGCCCTTCTCTTGGCAGCAATCCATGAGATCATGACAACTGAGGAAGTGTTCTTGAATGAAGAAAAAGTCAATCCAAAATTGACACCACTAAAAAGCAACAACAATCAGTTTGGTATCTTGACAATTGAAGGCAAAGGTTCTATCGTATTTCAATGTAAGAATGGAGAACATCGAGTGCTTCAAAGTGTATACTACATACCAAGGTTGTGTAGTAACATCATCAATTTGGGACAACTAGCGGAAAAAGGGGATCAAATATATATACGCATGGCTTATTCCTTTGGATCCACGATGACAAGAACCAACTACTCATGAAGGTAAAGCAATCTGAAAATCGACTCTATAATATAATCTTAAATGAAACTGAGTCTCAATGTCTACTTGGAGAAGCTACCGATCAGACATGGCGTTGGCATGCTCGTACGGGAGACGTGAACTTCACCACACTCAATAAAATGTTAGAAAAGAACTTGGCAGTCGGCTTGCCAAAAATAAACATCCCCACACGTTTATGTGAAGGCTGCTTGATAGGGAAGCAAACGCGAAACCCCTACCCAACAAGTACAATGTTCAATGCTTCAAAAAGGCTAGAGCTCATGCATGGAGACCTATATGGTCCTATCACTCCACCTACACTAGCCGGAAATAGATATTTCCTCCTACTGGTTGATGATTACACCAGGGTAATGTGGGTTTACCTTCTAAAAGCTAAAGATGAAGCCCTAAAGTTTTTTAAAGAATTTCAAAAAACAGTGGAAAGAAAAGTTGGAGAGAAAATAAAGACATTACGAACTGATCGGGGGAGGGGGGGGGGGGGAATTCCTCTCTAGTGAATTCACCTCATATTGCAAATAAACGGGTCTAAATCTACATTACACAACATCATATTCTCCACAACAAAACAGGGTTATGGAGAGACAAAATCACACTATAACTGAGATGACACGTAGCAATCTGAAAAGCATGGATGTACCTGAAGTATTGTGGGGAGAAGTCGTGTGTCATGCCGTCTACATTCTTATCAGATTGAGTACAAAACCTCTTACAGATTCCACCCCATACGAGATATGGACATGAAGAAAACCACAAGTTGAGCACTTGAGAGTTTTTGGTTGCATTGCTTATGTGAGAACACCAAACACACATCTAAATAAACTTGAAGATAGAAGCAACAAGATGGTTCATCTAGACATTGAAAAAGGATCAAATGCTTATAGAATTCTTAATCCAGATACAGGGACGATTTGTGTTAGCAGGGATGTAAAATTTGATTAAGAAGCAAAGTAGACATTCCAGGTGTATGTTTAACGTTTGATGGGTTCACTATAAGTGACATGACAGAAGATGAAAATTCTGACTTAGGAGGTTACGAAGAAGATAATCAGGTATGGAGCGAGCCAACTCCATTAAGTCCTCAAGTTTCCACCACTACTCTAGAAAGTTCGACAAGCTCAAATACAGGTAGCGAAGACTCAACAAGTGATAACGTGTTAAGGTATCGAACACTTCATGATATTTATTAAGATTGCGAGCAAATACTTCTAATAGAAGATATTGAGGAATCCAAGACATATTCTGATGCAAGTATGAAAAAAAAAACGGGTAGAAGATATGAAAGTTGAATTAGATGTTATTGAAAGATACAAGAATTGGAACCTAGTAGAATTACCACCAGGGAGAAAAACCATTGGTCTGAAGTGGATCTTCAAACTCAAAAAAGATAAAAATGGTAATATAATAAAGCACAAAGCAAGGCTAGTTGCCAAGGGTTATTTACAAAAACCCGGAATTGATTTCTATGAGGTATTCGCTCAGGTTGCTCGAATTGAAACTATACGCATCATATTAGCTTTATCAGCAAAATCCGGTTGGAAAGTACATCACCATGATATAAAGTTAGGATTTTTATATGGTGATTTAGAGGAGGAAGTTTATGTCTCACAACCAGAAGGATTTGTGAAGAAAAACCAGCTAAGGAAAGTCTACAAACTATCAAAAGCCTTGTATGGGTTAAGCCAAGCACCAAGGGCTTGGAACTCTAGGTTGCACAAATATTTCATGCAAGTAGATTTTAAAAGATGTCCGCAAGAGTATGTTTTTTACACCAAAAGCAAGAAGGGAAGTCTTCTTATTGTAGTGGTATATGTTGATGATCTGATTGTAACGGGAGGCTATGATAACGATGTGAAATTGTTTAAGAAACAAATGAACACAGAGTTTCAGATGAGTGATTTTGGGTTGTTGACATACTACCTGGGCATAGAGGTAAGTCAATATGAAGGGGGAATTACATTAGTGCAAACTGCTTATGCAAAGAAAGTGCTTGAAAAAGTTGGTATGCATGATTGTAACCCATGTAGATATCCTATGGAACCAAGGCTAGAGTTAAGAAAGGATGAAGAAGGAGAACCCGTTGATCCCACGAAGTATAGGATCATTGTTGGTGGTTTGAGATAACTCACACACACCCGTCTGGATTTCTCATATTCTGTAGGTTTGGTAAGTCGTTTTATGGAAAAACCTACTAAGAAACACCTTCACGTTGTTAAATATATTCTAAGATACATTACAGGAACAGCTATGTATAGTTTGGAATATGTAAGAAGCAGTGAAGAGTATGGTGTCATAAGCTATACAGATAGTGATTTAGCTAGAGATGTGATTGACAGGAGAAGTACATCAGGTTTGGCATTTTATCTCAATGAGAACCTTGTTACATGGAACTCGTAGAAGCAACAAAGTGTGGCACTTTCATCATGTGAATCTGAATTTATGGCAGCTACAAGTGCCACATGTCAAGGGGTTTGGATAAGGAGATTGCTTGGGGAGTTAACTAGACGAAGAATCAACCCAATAGTGTTGAATGTTGACAACAAATCAGCCCTGGAACTGATGAAGAACCCGGTGTTCCATGGATGAAGCAAGCATATCGACACGAGAGAAAGGAGATGTCATTATGCAACATGTGGGAACTACTGAACAACGGGCTGATATATTCACAAAATCTATGGCTAAAGTGAAGTTTGAAGACATGGGAAGTCTATTAGGAGTGAAGAACATCTCGGTTCCTGAATTAGGAGGGAAAATGTTGGCGTAATTCACGAATTGGCCCTCATGGGCATTTTGGGAATTTTATATGGAAACTTTCCTTGTAGCCGTGTTTGAGTTAGTTTAGCATACCGTATTTTTAGTATAAATAAGGGTATTGTTTTAGGTTTGTTTTAGTTATTTTTCCAGCATTAAAAACTCTTGTTTAGCAAGAAAAAGTCTTCCGTTTTCATTCCCCTGTTATCATCTTCGTCTGTTGCTGCTGTTGCTGTGCAGTTTTCTTTTTTTTTTTTTTTTTTTTTTTTTTTTTTTTTTTTTTTCCTTTTCTGTCTTGTTTTTTGTTATTAGGCAACAAGGTTGCAGCAAGGTATCATGTAGATACCTTACATTAAAATCCAAAGGAATAGGTATTGTGAATTATGTCTCCAAGTTAAGCTTCATAAACAAAAGGCAAGCAAGGGTAATTTCTTCGAATGAAAGCATGGGAGACAAACTTCTATGATATGCAGTTTGTACAACATGCACTGTTTGAGTACAACAAGAATCATGCCATTGTTTTAGTTGTGAACTCCTCATGCTACTCTCTCAAGAAGGATTCACTGGTACACAAATTGATCTAAGGTTCATGCTGATGATATCTAATAAGACTCACATTGAATTAAACTATCATGCTGATCTTCAAATTGAAGACTCATCCTGACTTTTGGTTTAAGCATTGACCCCACTGATTAATGTTTTTCACGCTCGTAATTCTTGCTATTTTGTCTTGCTGCATTGTTATGTCCTTGGTTCAAATAAAGAAAATAAATTGTTATAAAGGGAATTATTTGCATTCATGGGTGGATGATGAGGAGGTAAAGCCATTTAATTATGAATTAAAATTATAATTAAAGTTAGAGTTGTCTTATTCAATCTTCACATGGAGTGTTTTTATTCAAAGGAGATCATGTTGGAAATTCACATGGGCATCAGGTGAATTAAACTTGGAGGCAAATTGTTGTCACTAGAAAAGAAGTTACCTGGATACATCAAAAGGAAAGAAAAAGGTGTTTGGAATAATTGTGCAGAGAAGAATTGTTCAACACTTAAATAAAGAAAAATATGGGAAGGTGTCACAGAAAAAGCTTTTTGAGAAAGTCTCAACGAAAAATGAAATGAGAAAATAATGACATGCCATTATTTAATTCCATTTCTGAATCGATTTCAAGGAAAGAAAAAGAGAAATGGGCATTAATGTTCAAATCAATGAGGATCTCATCGGATTATATTTTGTGTGTTTCCAAGACTGGTCAAAGAGATTGTTTGCTGAGTTTGAAATTCAGAAATCTCATCATGATAGTTAAGGGTATTATTTTCTAGTTGGTGTCAAAGGCATACAAGGTTGTTGTTGGTGTGATAAAAAGTCTTTGCGCTCTGTTACCTTTCTCTTCACGTGGTTCATCATGAACTAAGCTGTCAAAAGAGTATAGCAAGAAAGAAGGGGCAGTTTCAAAAAACACATGTGTGCACAAAAGTTGCAACAAAAAAAATAGACCGTCGGTTCTTCACTGTCAAAGTTATCATAAGGATTAAAAAATGTCTCCACACAAGGGCATAATTTTATGAAATGTCAAGAGAAGTAGAGGAATCGTGTGGTTCTAAGTATATTGAAAAGATAAATCCAAAAGAAGACAGTAAGGACATTAGGTGTGTGTTAAAAGCTGCAAAGTAAAGGAGAGGATGGTGATGTCTCTTTCCTTTGGTCAAGTTCTACACTAGAGTCAAACAAAAGAAACACAGAAGGTATGTGTTGTAATTTATTTTCTTCAGTTTTTTTAAATAAACAAACATATATAATTTTTTTTCCAAAGTTTTAATTAGTTTTCATTTAAATTAAACTCTTTCTAGTTGATTTTTTTAGTTCATTTAAATTTTGTCTTTTATATTTCTTTTGCTACAACTCAATTCTACATGTAGAAATTCTCTTAATTCCTAAGGGTACATGCAACCTAAAATGAATCTACGTGTTTTTCACATCTAATAGCAACATACTTATGTAAATACAAGATAGAACCTTATGAATCGAAATAAATGGCTAATAATGCATACCTTTTGTAGATTCCAATCAAGCTAATCAAATCTTGTTGTCTCCTTGGAAAACCTAGCTTCAAAAGTATGCCTGCCTCTAATGGTTCACACCGAAAAATCAAGAATTTGAAGGAGAGAGGAGGGAGGAGGAGGATAATTTCAATCTCTACATTTCTGTATGAGCAAGCCATGAATTTATGTGCCCCAAGGGTCCTATTTATAGTTTAGGTAACTTGCAGACAAATCCAAATTTGAATAATTAAATAATAGATTTAAATCCAATTCATACCACTTCCTTATCAGCAACCAACAGCCTTCCGGTAACCCTATGGAAGCCTCCAAAACCTTCCATACCAGGGATGGTTATAGAATTGCTTCCGCCTTCAGTTAAATCCAATTAATCTCGAATTAATTCCAGATTAATTCTGATTAACAATTAGTCAATTATGAATATATTTAATTAATTCATATTAATTATTAAATATTTTTAACTAATTTTTTAATCACATAATAAATTAAAAAATGTTTATATCTCTCCTTTGATGAATCCAATCCATTTCCTGGTTACGAACGCAACTCAAAAAGGACATTATTTTTATTCATCAATATTATACCAATTTATTTAGGACCATATACACCTTAAATCCAAAAGTCTCCCACATGGATAACTCACTAAATATAATTGCAAGTATAAATCTGAATAACCACCAAAGTGTCTTTTCCAAAGACACTACCAAACTATGATTAGACATTGGTTCTAAGAGTAGTGATCAACTGTCCCTTCATTTTACAAGATATCCTACGAACATGAGATTAGAACTAGAATCAATCTCATAGTCAAAGATTCTATTTCTCGATCTCCCAATTTATGACAGCTGGATTCAGACTAATAATTAAACACGTCAATTTAATCTTATCTTGACCAAGCACTTTAGATGTCGGTGACAAATCATCGAGGGTCCCAAAGATATCACATTTCCTGTTAAGGCAAAAGGAACGAATAAACTTTGACTATATAATCAAATATTTTACTCACCAAATCATGCATGGAGTTACACTTTATAACACCTAGGTACGAGATGCGTTAAAGTAAACCAATGCACAACTGATTTGCAAAATACAACTTATATATCTCTGTTTGAAGAATAAAAGATATTATCATCTTGGAATTATTGGTAGATGAATCCATCAAGTAATCTCTATGCATGTGTCAAACCAATACTTAAAATCCCCATTTTCAATTACTCATGAATACTATAGCAATCCATATTGTAACGCTTGGTCAGGTATTGTTCAATTTTCAACAGTTTTAGGGCTTTAGACAAGATCTAGACGATTTGGGAAGCTCCAACTCCTTGTGTAGGAACTCATTTCGCCGCGGAGTTTAAGGATCCAACTCGACGAATTAGGATGTCGAGTTGACGTCCAGAGATCAAACCCTAAAATTTAGGGTTTGTAGCCTATATAGTCACCTTAAGCCTTGAGGTTGAACGTTTATCAACCCCTAAAACCCTAATATCGACCTTGTGAGCCCTAATCTTCATTCCTCTCATATTGTGAGCTAGTGTGGCATTTTGGAGTCACAAGAAGGAAAGGATAGTGAAACGGAGGCAAGGATCTAGCAAGCAAGTTGTGTATCTTCTATTTGGCACTGTTGTGGACTGCTGTGAGTATCTAAAACCTGATTTTTGTAGATATGTATCTAGATCTTGGGTTTTGTCCCTTTCCACACTTATTCTTAGTAGTTTCATGTATAGACTTCATAAAGCTTGCAACTTTATGAATCTTTAGGGAAAGAGGGTCTCATGATGAGCTAGATATGACTTTTCAGCTAGTTCTGATGCCATGCATGGATTTTAGGGCGCATTTCCTTTTCTTTGGCCTATTTTGGCTTTAATACATGCATTGGACATGCATGTTAATAAAGCATCTAGCTTTGCGACGGCTTTGAGGTTAAAACCTCTTCTAGAATGGATGGGGCCAAAACTCTAAGGTTTTGAGGCTTAATGGGTAAGCGCTTGGGGTTTTCAAGCTTTGAATTAAAGCTTTGAGCATTTTCGATGGTCCCAAAGGATAAATTTGGGAAATTCATTCTTCTAGACACATTAGGAGCTCAGATATGAGCACTAGAGTCCCTAGAATCAAAGGATAATCTGAATGTGTGCAACAAGGGGAAAACTCGACTAGTTGCCTTACCAACTCGGCGAGTTGGAATGGGTTTTCCCGCCTTCTAGATACTACAAGGACTCAACAAATTGTCCTAAAAAATCAGCAAGTTGGCTAGGGTTCTTCCTGGTTTTCTGAATACTGAAGGAACTCAACAAGTTGCTAGATGCACTCGACGAGTTGGATCAACATGGACTGTTGAATTTGACTTTGACCATGGTTGACCAAATTTGTATTGTAAGGGCATTTTGAGTATTCGGGGATGTTAACAAAGTATTCATATGGTGAATATAGGCAGTTGAGTTCGGAGCTATGTTTTGGGAGGTGGATCTTGTCAGTCAGTGCTACTTGTGAGGTGAGTCTCCTCACCATACCAATGGGTCGAGACACTATGTCCGACCCATTATGTGTTATGTCATATGCTATTTGATTCTATGGTATGTGATATGCTAGTTTTCTTTGTGATACTTGCATGGAAGACCTAGTGGGAGCCCGTGGTGCTTAGATGTCAGACCATGTAGGAGTATCCATGACATTCCAAATAAAGACCATGGGGGTGCCCATGACACTTGTTTATAGTGGGAACCCGTAGAGCTTAGATGTTAGACCATATGGGGGTGCCCATGACATTCTAGGTAAATACCATGGGGGTGCCCATGGCACTTGTTTATAAGATCATCTGGTGGTGCCCATTACACATAGGTGTAAGACCATGGGGGGAGCCCATGGTATCCTTGAGTAAGACTCTGGAGGGTGTCCAGAGAATCCTTATATGTTTATATACATGACTTATGTAGCTTATATGGATGATATGGTTTATTTGATTATGTGGATTGTGTGGGGTATGTTATGGGGAACTCACTAAGTGTTAGCTTACAATTTGTTGGTTGTTTCAAGTACTTCAGGATCTAAGAGAAAGGGCCCGACATGATGGCTCAGCATGCACTCTCTGCCGTTTTTATTGTGACACTCTAATTTCTTGAATAATATTTTGATGTTATTGATTTTTGAAAACAATTCTGATTGGAATTTTAGATTTTATAAGATGGTTTCGTTACTTAAAAATGAAAATTTTTATCTGGTTTTCGGCTGTTACAAGTTGGTATTAGAACCTTGGTTTGAGGGATTCGGGCATGCTCTCGGGTGTGTCAGAACTCAGACTGAGTAAATGGTTAAAATTGTTTTTCAAAATTCAAAGTTAAAAACTTCTTAAACCAATTTCTTTTATGAAAAATGGAGAGTGCAATGCGCATAATCATCCGAGCTCAAGTAAGTGTTTTCCCCAATATGTTAGCCATGCTATATTGATATTTGGAATGTGATAGTCTGATGGGTTTTGCTATGTGTATGCTTTAAAAATTGTGTATGGTTAGGATCTTATAGCCTGAGAATAATTGATTTGGCCTTATTTCCTATTCCTTGTCTGGTTGTGGTCCTAGGGTAGAGTCTGTTATTCGACAGTCTATTTGATCCTATTATGTGTCTAATTTTCATACATAAGGGCAACCTGTTATGATTGATTTGAGTTCTGGTTTGTTAGGAATGATGAAAATCTTAGGGTAACCTAGGATTGGAGTTATGCAGTAGTTTGTGAGATATGTTTTGTTTTGGGATGAATTAGGGTTATCAGGTAGAGCCTTAGGGAAAGTACTGGTAGGTGTGGAAGGTAGTATTATGCTCGTACTACTGAGAGCACATGACATGTACCCGAACCAATGCTATATGTGGAAGCTCTAAGGAGACCGGTGTGTGAGGATCCCCTTTTTAAATATCATGATCATTCTGTCTTATCATATTTCAGATTAGAATGGTGGTAACTCGACATGGAGCAGGGGGATCAAGATCAGGATCAGGATCTGGATTAGGATCCAGGTCAGGCTATGATATAGAGCCCATTGACGAGAGCTTGTGCGAGCATATCCCAGCCGAGGTTACGAGTGGAATTCTTGATGCTACCCCATTGATATTCAGGACCGTCAAGGAAGGGATGATGGAGATCTTGGAGGAGTGAATCAGGTCTTTTCGAGCCAACGTTGTTGCAAGCTAGGTCGGGGCCCGAATTCCCCCGTTCGGGAGTTCATGGTGTACGGGGAGCTCGATTTCTTTGCGGTCAAGGACCCCATAGTTAGTTGATGATGGGTGGCAGAAATGGAGAATGCCCACCGCACGAGCTTTTGCCCCGAGGTAGCAAAAGTGGGGTTTTCTTCGTGCATGTTAAGGGACCGAGTCAGTGACTGATAGGAGGAGGTGACCTACCATGTGGGATAAGCTGGAGTGGCAGAGATGTCATGGGAGGAGTTTTTTAGGCGTTTTGACTTAGAGTTTGCACCATCCATTGAGGTGCAACATTTAATGAGGGAGTTTGAGGAGTTATAGTAGACCACCGAGACTGTGGCGGAGATTACTGCCATGTTTCGGGAACGAGAATTATTGATCCCGCAGTATGCTGTAGATGAGGATATGAAGAGAACAAGGTGTCATCCATGTTAAGGGATGATATACATGAGTTCGTGAGCTTTTCAAGGTGAAAAACCCGAAATGAGATGGTGGAGAAGGACTGGGAGCTAGATTTGGATTTGCAGCTCCGCGCATAGCAGAATCCAGAGCAGGTTCAACTAGTTCTAGGTCAGGCTAAAAAGCCTAAGATCTGACTCTTCTGGTAGGGGCCAACAGGGGTGTGGTCGTTGTGTCATGTGTAGTAAGCCGCACAATGGAGGATGTCAGATGGCGGGCTTTGGATGTTACACGTGTGGACAGGAGGGCCACATGAGCAGGGAATGCCCCAAGAAGGGATTGATATGTTTCCACTGTAACCATGCCGGCCATAAAAAGGATGATTGTCCTAGGTTGCAGGGAGGGGGAGGAGTAGTGGCGACGCCTACGCCTGCTACAATGAGGATCACTGATAGCCGTCCTGCCAAGGCGGATGCCCCTATGGTGAGGAGCCACACATTTTAGTTGACTACCGAGGAGGCTCGAGCAGCACCAGATGTCGTGGCATGTATGTAATCTATCTCTTTTTTCATATTTATTGGTTATGCTTATATATTTATGTGCGATTGTATAGGGACCGTTTTTGTCAATGGTGTGAAGGCTCATGTTCTTTTTGATTCGGGTGGTAATCGATTGTTCATATCTCTTGCGCTTAGCAAGAAGTTTCGGGATGCTCTGGGGACTCTGGATTCCCCGCTTGAAGTTGAGATTGCGGATGACCGCACCGTGAGTGCTGATAGGGTATATTGGGACTATATCCTGAATATGTTTGGGGAGAGGTTCTAAGTCGATCTGGTTCCGATACCGCTGCGATGGTTGAAGGTGATCGTCAGAATTGACTAGTTAGGGGCCAACGGGGCCATGATAGACTGTTAGCATCAGCTGGTGAGAGTTCGAACCCTAAGTGAGGGAGAACTGGTTATTTATGTGGAGAGGGCCTCATAGGTGCCAACCCTCTGTTCACATGCGAGGGCTAGGAGACTTCTCCATCAGGGTTGTGTGGCATATATCTCGGATATGAGGGTTGAGACAGTGAAAAATCTGGATAGTGTACCAGTTGTACGAGACTTTCGGGATGTTTTTCTCGAGGAGTTGCCCGGGGTGCTTCTGGAGATGCAGGTAGAGTTTTGCATTGACTTGGTTTCGAGTGCTGCGCCAGTAGCCAGGGCACCGTACTGGTTAGCTCCGCCTGAGATGTAGGAGTTGTCTACGTAGCTTTGGGAACTACTAGATCGAGGGTTTATCCGTCTAAGCATCTCTTCGTGGGGAGCATCGATTTTGTTTGTAAAGAAGAAGGACGAGTCACATAGGATGTGCATCAATTATCAGGAGTTGAACAAGCTAACGGTGAAGAACCATTTTCCACTTTAGAGGGTCGATGATTTATTCGATCAGCTTCAGGGTGCATCTTTGTTTTCCAAGATTGATCTTTGGTCAGGGTACCATCATATGTGTTTGTGGATATACCGAAGACAACTTCCAAGACTCGGTACTGTCACAATGAGTTTGTGGTGATGTCATTTGGGCTCACCAACGCCCCAGCAACGTTCATGGATGTCTTGAACAGGGTGTGTAGGCCAATGTTGGATCGTTCTGTGATTGTTTTATCGATGATATAATGGTCTATTCTAAGACTAAGGAGCAGCACGAGTACCATTTGAGGGATGTATTGGAGACATTGAGGATAGAAAGGCTTTATTCCATGTTCTTGAAGTGTTATTTTTGGTTGCGTGAGGTGTAGTTTTTAGGGCACATCATCAACCAAGAGGGCATTTTGGTTGATCCATCCAAGATCGAGGCAGTGATGCGGTGGAAAATACCAAAGAATGCATCTGAGATCCGTAGCTTCTTTGGCCTAGCAAGGTATTATCGGAGATTTATTAGGACTTCTCCAATATCATACCTTTGACTCATTTAACCAAGAGGAATGTGACTTTTTAGGGGCCCCAAGTCAGTAGTTGGCTTTGGAGACCCTGAGAAAGTAGTTATGTGAGGTCCCAATTTTAGCACTATCTGAGGGGTTGGATGATTTGGTGGTGTGTTGTGATGCATTTATCACAAGGTTAGGGTAGGTTTTGATGCAGAGGGGGCATGAGATCGCGTACGACTTGAGGTAGCGGAAGCCTCATGAGGCGAACTACCCCACTCACGACCTGGAATTGGGGGCAGTGGTGTTCGCCCTTAAAATTTGGAGGCACTACTTGTATGGGGTTCGATTCACCATCTTTACTGACCATAAAAGTTTGAAGTACTTGATGGATCAGCAGAACCTAAACATGAGGTAGCGGAGATGGTTGGATGTACTAAAGGACTACAATTGCGAGATTCTGTATCATCCCGGGAAGGCCAATGTGGTGGCTGATGCCTTGAGCCGCAAGGTGGTGAGTGCACCAATCAGGGATGTGTTCTTGAGGATGATGGTAATTTATCATTTATTGGATATGATCAAGGAGGCTCAAGCGGAGCGTCTGAAGAGAGAAAATTGGAAGATAGAGCGGATTTAGGGTCAGATACCGTTGTTTGTTCGAGATGGTCGGGGTCTCTTGACACAGTGTGGCCGGGTGTGGGTACCGACATTTGGGAGAGTGAGATAGAAGATATTGGAGGAGGCACACAAGTCCAAAGGGATTCACATGGTTTGTGGAGTGATTCTTGATCTGCAGGAAGGTCAAGGTCGAGAATCAGAGGCAACACGACAATGTTCAGCCACTACCCATTCCCATGTGGAAATGGGAAAAGATCACCATGGACTTTATCACGAAGTTACCGAGGACGGCGAGGGGTCTGGATTCTATTTGGGTCATTGTGGACAAGTTGACAAAGAGTACCATTTTATTCTGATCCCCAAGAGTATCTCTACTGAGAAATTAGCAGATATATATGTGCGAGAGGTGGTGATCAGGAATGGAGTACCAGTATCCGTGGTTTCGGATCGTGATATCTAATTCACCTCCAAGTTTTGGTGGAAGTTCCATGAGGAATTAGGCACCCAGTTACATGTCAGCACCACTTACCACCCTCAGACCGATGGTCAGAGTGAGCGGACGATTCAGACGCTTGAGGATATGCTTCAAGCTTGTGTTGTGGATTTTGGAGGGAGTTGGGATACCTACCTCCCGCTAGCAGAGTTTTCATACAATAACAGTTATCATGCAAGTATTGACCCGCCCCCGTTTGAGATGTTGTATGGTTGGAGGTCCAGGACTCCCGTATGATAGAGGGAGGTTGGGTACCGAGTTATGGGAAGCATTGAGGTGGTACTCAGGACCACCAAGCAGATTCATCAGGTGTGTGATAGGCTGTGTTTCGTGTACAATTGTCAGAAGAGCTATGCCGACCAGCATCGCTCAGACCTTGATTTGTAGGTAGGAGACTTTGTGTTGCTGAAGGTGTCACCATGGAAGGGTGTCATAAGATTCCGTAAGAGGGGCAAACTAGGGCCCCGACATATTGGTCTGTTCATGATTTCTGCCTAGGTGGGCAAGGTGGCTTATCGATTACATGTCTTTGTGATACTTTCATGGAAGACCCTGGGAAGCCCGTGGCACTTGGATGTCAAACCATGTGGGGGTGCACATGACATTCCAGGTAAAGACCATGGAAGGTGCCCATGACACTTGGTTATAAGACCATGTAAGGGTACCCATGGTATTCCATGTTAGACCATGGGTGGTGCCCATGGCACATAGGTTTAAGACCCTGGGCGGAGCCCATGACATCCTGGAGTAAGAACCTGGAGGGTGTCTAGGGCATCCTCATATGTTTGTATGCATGGCTTATGAAGCTTATATGGCTGATATGGTTTATATGATAATGTGGATTGTGTGGGGTATGTTATAAGGAACTCACTGAGCGTTAACCTACAGTTGGTTGGTTGTTTCAGGTACTTCAAGATCTAAGGGCAAGGGCCCACCATGATGACGCGACATGGACTCTTCGATGTTTTGATTGAGACACTCTGATTTCATGAATAATATATTTGATGTTATGGATTTTTGAAAACAATTGTGATTGGAATTTTAGATTTTATAAAAGGATTTCGGTACTTAAAATTGAAAATTTTTATCTGGTTTTGGGCTGTTACACATATGCCTTGTCCAATCTCTATAAACAATCTACAATCAATTCATGATGGCCTTAAATCAATACCTACTCTCAGAAGTATGACTAACTGTGGCATTTCGATTAAACTAATATCCTGGAAGTAAAATGTAAGATGAAACACAATAATAAACTAATCGTTATATAACATCATACTCTTTGATTATAAATAATTTCATATTATTTAATCACCATTATAATCACATATTTATCCATTATATAAAAGTTTTGTGGTAATCAACTTAACAATTAAAGTTGCTAACATTTCTCATGCCAATGCATTTAGCATGCATATCATGTTTTCCTTTGGTCATCACTATTGAGAATGAATCATCAAAAATACATTCACTTCATAACTAGATATCCATTCTCTACATTTTTTTGGATGTAGTGGAATTCTCTTCTTCTATGCATTGACCTTATGTGATATCAACAATCCTTAGTTAATATGATTGAAAATTTCACAAAATGTTTCTAATTGAAATTTTTTACTCAAATAACGACTTGCACATGTCTACTCGGTAGACACATGCTCAGGGCAGAACAACGCCCTCTCGTGAACCATCCTCGTAATCTCATTCACCGAATTTGTCTTTTACTTTAGAGACAGAAACTCCTGTGCCAAACGCTCCCTCTCCACCGGAAGAACACACTCGTCTCGGAACAACTGTGTGAACCTCTCCCATGTCACTACAACATGGTCTGCAGGAGTAAAACCGACAGTCAAAAACATCCACCAGTCCTTCGCTCCCAAGCGAAGCTAGTTCAGCGCAAACCGAACTCTCAGGTGATCTGGGCATGAACATGTGTAGAAACATCCCTCAATGTGAAAGATCCATCTCATGGCAGCAATCAGATCTTGTGTACCATCAAACTCTGTTGGTTTCGTGTTGCTGAACTCCCGGAGCAACAACGAGTCACCTTCCTGTGGCCTGGCAGTGACGACAACTGCGGTGGCTGCAGCAAGAGCACCATACCTCTCATCAAATGTCTCAATCAGGGTGGTCTTAGTAGATCCAAACATCTCCTGTATCGCCTCTCGTATGGCTGCAGCCACCTCTTTATGAATCATCTTGCGGATCTCCTTATCATTGGTCCCACTACTCCCGGGGTTATAGCGTGTACCTACCATGATGTCTCTGAAATACAACAAAAAAATCATCAGGTACCAACTCGAGTATACTTACACTCGATTACCCGCCCCTACTTGCTCATTTGCATCCTAAGGATTCTTACTTGGGCTACTTACAGATCCAATGCTTTCAGTAGTACTAGCCCAATACTACCTTCCATACCAACCTATAGTCACCCCAATTCCTTCTCCTAGGATCCCAATTCACAAGTACTCTAACTCTCACGAATAACATACTACTCTCTCAGTAGACCCCTTATATGCTTATCTAGGTATCTCTTTTAGATTATCCCTCAACTCAGAACTCTCTCTAAGTGATTCCTGCTAAATACTTCTACTCAACATATACTTACGACCAATATCAGATAGCAGCAACTCCTAGACCAAGACATCACAAATCAGGTAACTCTATCCGTAAATATGAAATACGTAGCCTATCCTCTAGCATGCATCCCTAACATCTCATCAATATCTCATAAGATAAATAAGTAAGGGTATTTTGGGAAATCACCGTTCGGGCTTTGGCTGATTGTACACACTGCTCCAACTCGTTTTCTCTTAAAACTCTTTCTCATTTTTGAAAAATCATTTCTTTTGAATTTTTTTTCTCAAATCCTCTGTTTGAGTCCTGCATACCCGAAAGTACATCCGAATTCATCAAACCAAGGCTCTGATACCAACTTGTAAAACCATAAATTTTCAAAACAAAATTTTCATTTTCAAACACATAAAAACTCATATTATATTTTCTCAAAACATAATTGTCTCAAAGGTCAACACAAATCCACAAAATAATGTCACTATCCCAAAATCCTCAATATAGTCTCGAGCCGATGTGTACAATCAAGTCAGCGCCTTCTCGTGATCCTGAGAAGTACCTGAAACACATAACCCATAACACGGTAAGCACGAAGCTTAGTGAGTTCCCTAAAATACCACACATATCATATTCGCCTCCCATGGCTATGCTCGAATTAGACCCTCCGGTCAATGTGTCTCAGTGGGACCCTCCGGTCCCACAACTCGGGTGGATCCTCCGGTCCTAACTCGGTATAATACACAACATAAATCATAAAAGACATAACGCATGATATCATAATACTCAATATAGCACATAAGACCCTCCGGTCACACATAGATTACCATGCAAGGTAAGTATAGTGAGAAAACTCACCTCGTAAGCAAGCAAATAAACCTCGTACACAAATCACCGAATCTACCTCCGCCTAGCACATGTGATAATTATCTCTAATTAACACTTTAATCACAACTCTAAATAACTAAGTTATTTTCTCTCTCTAACTCTTGGAATGGGTAAAAGAACATTTTACCCCTCCATGGTCTCCATAATCCCTGCCATAGCCAAACCCTAAAGTCAACAGAAGTCAACACTCGAGTGAACAATCCACGTTGACTCGACTCGTCGAGTCCATCTATGTGACTCGTCGAGTCACCTTGTTTTCTTCAGAATGTCGTGAAAATCCAACTTAACTCGTCGAGTTGTCTCATCAACTCACTGAGTTACTCATGTCCAAACTCGTCGGGGAAAACCCTAGCCGACTTGTCGAGTCGGCTCATTGACTCGGCGAGTCTATTCAGTCTATATTCTCATTCAGACGTTTTAAGGAAAATCTACCACTCCAAACTCCAGATCTAGCCTCCCAAGGCTTGAATGTCACGTAAAGCACAAGCTTTTACGTTCATGCATGGCACATTAGGCTCATAATGCCAATACAAACTACAACAAGGGTTAGATGCACAAAAGCTAGTCTCTAGCTCCATAAAGCTCGGATCTTCGGGCTAACAAGTCTTCCTACAGTTCAGATCTGAGGTTTCAACCTCATGATATGCCCAAATAACTCATTGTCCAAACATGGATGGGAGAATACCCTAAAAACCTCCGTAAACTCAGATCTCACAAAGGAAAGGTAAAGATAGAAGCTTTTTTACCTTTGCGTTGAAGCTAATCACTGAAGAACTTTGGATCTATAGCCCCTCCTTGATCCAACACTTCAATCTCTCCAAATCTCCTTTCAAAGATGCATAAAACCACTCTCTCTCTCTTACAAACACACAAATCAGTCTGATCGATTAGGGTTTCACATAGGGGAGTTGGGTGGCTGGTGAGACAGAAATGAGGGGTTAAGCCCCTTTAAATATGATTCAACCACGGAAAATTAGGGTTTCCTCACCCAGAGCCAACTTGCCGAGTTGGTCTCTCCGACTCGTCGAATTGGTTGTAAATCCCACGTGGTCAAATATGTCTCTACTCGACGAGTTGAGGCACCAACTCGTCGAGTTGCTCAGAAATTCTAAAAATAAATATATAAATAATATATCTGGGAGTCCGGATGTTACACAAAAGCACAACAAAACTTGTTGAAAATGACCAAATCTATAACTTTTCAAAAGTTTGGACCTTAGCCAGGTAAAATAGAAATTATAGGAATCATTTTTGCATTTTGTTAAAAAAAACTACCTAGGAAAAACAAACTTATCCTTTTGAGAAAATAGAAAGTTATCATTCCATTCCAACATGTAACTGAAAAGAGTTATCCGGTAATTCCTTTTATTATTACTATTGTTTAGTTTAATATCATGGTCTTTATAATCATTTAAAATCTTTTCAGCACTTATACATGAGATGTTTGACTGCATTGGAGGTGAGCCCATTAATCAACACACGGTGGGATGCTTTGGAACAGACCCCCAACAACATTGATGGTCTTCTTGAGACTTCTGGTTAATTAGTATTGATAAAAGTAAGGGGTTGTGCTCGAGACGGTGAATTTTGCCTACTTGTGTGTTATGTGGTAATATCGCAATGATCGGATATTTAAGTACAAAACTCTATCTTAGCCAACAACATCAAGTTTGCTTCTGTTAATTGGCTTCAGATCAGTTCTATAAAAATATCAGTTTGGGGTAAATGGTGTACCAACCATATGTGATATGATGTGTTTCGGGTTCTATTTGGTCTATCTAGCTTCTACATGTCTAAACAGCCTATATCTAGGTGAAATTTACAAACCTTTTTTTAAATATACTTACAAAATAAAGTTAAAACAATTTATAAATAAATAAACTCTTCATGAACCTGCTTCCTTTTTTTAGATGAAATATTTACCATAACCGCTGTTCAAAAAAATTACTATACCAACTGATTTATGCAGTGACCTCTACATTAATTCCAGTCTAATTCTTCACGAAGATTCTAGTTTTGTTTTCCTCTTTGCAAATTTCATCAGAAAAAAAAAATAATAATAATAATAAATAAATAAATAAGACAAACTTTAAAACTTTCTGAGAATTAAAACCTAAATCAAGAAACATCCAAACTCTCCAGTCATCCACTTGTCAAATTTTAATCAACATGCAAATCTTTATATATGACTATACTTCATATTCTGCAACATGGAGGATGTCCTCAACACAACCAAGATCTGGTGTCATTTTCTGGACGAGACACATCAACATTAGAATAATAGGTGTCACTTCTGCTCTAAGAATATTTTTTGAATTCATCTACCAGTCGAAAACTCTGATCAGTTATAAATAGAACAGAAGTGTTCATAACCTCATCAGTTATCAATCAACCTTTAATTAAAGAAAAGGTTAAACACATAGATAAGAGAAACATGAAGATAAAAAAGAGTTTTGTTTTGTTGGCTCTTTTATTTGCTATCAGTATCGTTATATCCTCCGCAAGATCAATTGAGACTGCTGATGACAGTGAGTTAACTCCCTAATTTCTGGTTTTGATTGGGTTTTAGGGTCTAATGTATGCAGAAGACGATTTGATGTAAAAGGAAATTTAAACGTTATTTGTTACAATATCAAGTCCAGCTTTTTTAATGAATTGATTCGCATAGAAACGTCTTTAATTTTGTGTTGCATGCGAAGTGATTGTGGTGTTTTGCGTCAATTAAATAATTTCAACTTTTTATTTGATTGGTATCATGTATAATGCATGGACTTTGACATATCTGTTTTTCGTAACTCTATCATACAGTAATTCTTTAATATTTTCGTGAAAAGAAGGATTAGTAACTTTGTGAAATTCGTGGATTTCAGACTTGGGAAGGGAAGCACTTGGTGAAAAAAAGAAACGCTTGAGTGATGAGGTTGGTGTAGTAGGAACCACTAGTCTTGAAGTAGACAATGGTGCTATTGCGGGCAGCGGAGGAGGTAGTGGTGGAGGAAGCGTAGGAGGTGGTGGCAGTAGTGGAGGAGGCGGTAGCCATGGGGGTGGTGGCAGTGGTGGAGGTGGCGGCAGCCATGGGGGTGGTGGTAGTAGTGGAGGTGGCGGCAGCCATGGAGGTGGTGGCAGTAGTGGAGGAGGCGGCAGCCATGGAGGTGGTGGCAGTGGTGGAGGTAAGGGAGGTAGCGGTGGAGGTAGCCATGGGGGTGGTGGCAGCAGTGGAGGAGGCGGTAGCCACGGAGGTGGTGGCAGTAGTGGAGGCGGCAGCCACGGAGGTGGTGGCAGTAGTGGAGGCAAGGGAGGTAGCGGAGGTGGTGGCGGTAGTGGAGGAAGTGGAGGTAGCGGCAGTAGTGGTGGTGGAGGAAGTGGAGGGGGTAGCAAGGGAGGTGGTGGAGGAAGTGGAGCGGGTAGCGGAGGGGGTAGCAAAGGAGGAGGCGGTGGAAGCGGAGGAAGCAAAGGGGGAGGTGGTGGAAGCGGAGGAAGCAAGGGAGGAGGTGGTGGTAGTGGTGGAAGTGGTAGTGGAGGGGGTAGCAAAGGAGGGGGTGGAAGCGGAGGGGGTAGCAAGGGAGGCAGTGGAGGCAGTGGAGGGGGAGGGGGTAGCAAGGGAGGCAGTGGAGGCAGTGGAGGGGGAGGGGGTAGCAAGGGAGGCAGTGGAGGCAGTGGAGGGGGAGGAAGCAAGGGAGGCGGTGGCGGTGGAGGTGGAGGGAGCAAAGGAGGAGGTGGCAGTGGAGGTGGAGGAGGCAGCGGCGGAGGGGGAGGCAGTGGTGGAGGGAGCAAAGGAGGCAGTGGTGGTGGTGGCAGCGGCAGCGGTCACAAGGGAGGTGGCGGACACGGCGGCAGTGGAGGTGGTGGAGGACACGGCGGCAGTGGTGGTGGTGGTAGTGGAGGAGGAGGTGGACACGGCGGGAGTGGCGGAGGAAGTGGAGGAGGCGGACACGGCGGTGGGAGTGGCGGAGGATCAGGTGGAGGTCACAAGGGAGGGGGCGGCAGTGGTGGTTCTGGTGGAGGTGCAGGAGGAGTCAGCATCGGTGCCGAAGAATGAATAACAGGAGAAGATGCCTTCAATGTTTAAAGGAAGTACGCATTATGTAATTACTGTTGTAGAAATAACAGTACGTACTAAGTTGGTCGATATTATAAGATATAAGAAGCTAATATACTACTATTAATTACAAAAAACGACTCATGTGTGTGATATGTTATGTTCGCCAAAGCTTGAGTACACTTGTTAGAACGTTGCTTATTAAAATTTCTGTACCTCAAGCCTAAAAGTTGTCATTCTATGCATGTTGAGTGATATCGTATAGCCCATTTAATTTGGCAAATACTTAAAGTTCTTTTTTCTTGATAATTGCAATATTTAATATTTGTCAACAAAAAATGAGTCCCAACTTTATATAAATTTGGATCGGTAATGAAAAAAGTAGAGAGCAATGGTCAATGTGTAAATATGTTTTGGGATTGTAAGCTTGTTGAAATCGAAACCTTTGTGCATGAATCTTGTTTCTTTTTACTTTTCCACAAATAGGGAGTTTTCTTTTGGTAAAAAAAAAAAGTTTTTTTACAAATTCAAACTGTTGTGTATGAATTTTGTTTCTTTTTTACTGTTCTACAAATAGGGTGTCTTTCATTTGCTAAAAACATGGTTTTTTTTTTTTTTTTTTAATAAGGTTCTTATGTGTTATGTAAAGTTGGGATGTTTCCTTTTCCCTATGTAGAAACAAGATTTTTAGATTTCATTTGCACATATTAGGTTGGGCCCATTCAATCAAATGGTATTTAATATATCTCTCTAGTATTTAATATATCAATCAAATGGTATTTAACAAGGTTTTAAAAAGTTCGGCTGTGCAGAACTTGTCCCTGTCGATAAGCTTTATAAAAACGCCTACATAACTCATATATTTGTATAAATATGAATAATAATTGGAAATACATATAAAAGTATTAATTATATATAAAATTTACGTCTTAAGCCGTGCATTACAAACGATGTGGTTTGTCAACGATAATAAAAGCTTAAAGTTTGACATTGCCGCTAAATCATGTATTATGTTATTTAGAAGATTGATATTTAATATATCTCTCTCCATATGCATTTGAGGCCCTTCCATTGCATTAACTATGACAACTTGCATTAACTATGACAACACATTGTTTTCCTATCTTTTGATTTAGAGTTAATTACACAAATGGTCCCTATGTTTTGGATAACTTGCATTTGTGGTCTTTACCTTATTTTTTTAATTCACATGGTTTCTACAACATAATTTTGTTTCCTATCCAGCTAGCATTAAACCTAGTAATTATTTATCTCTCTCTTTCTTCCTCATCTCTTTAGATCACAACCTAATTCAAAATTTCCTACAATTGCCACTCACCTTCACCCGACCTCAACTGACAAAGCACTGACCAGCGTCATTGGAAAAATGTTGTAAATTGCCTTTATCGAAACTTGGAGGAGGAGGTAAGACATTTGTAACTTTTTTTTCTCATCAAAATCACGAGTTCTTCCACCTGCAACCTTTTTCTTGTTGGAAATATCATTAGAAATAAAACTAACAAGCTCATGAAAAATCAAGATTTAGTCCATATGCAAATTCAAACCCCAAGCCATTACATTTTGTCTTCGTTGTGAGCTACTATGTGAACATACTATTTAATTTTCATATTTCTGGAAATTTACTTTTTTATATTTCTGTTTATTTTTTTATTATTACTTTTTTTTACAATTTATTGAAGTTATTTATATATAATTAATATTATCTGCAATATTACCAGCTCCACTACTAGAAACCTGACTTTTTGCAACGGAATTAGCGATAGAACCTTTCTATAGCTAATTAGCGAAGGTTTTCTGAGGGATCTGCGACGGATTTCACAAAATCTTTCGACCAAATTAAATTCAGAAATTTAGTGAGGGGTTACCAAGGGCTTGGCGACGAATTCTTCTAACTTTTTCGACAAAAGAAATCTCATGCTACTATGTCGCAAATTAAAGATCTTTAGCTAGGGAATAGCGAGGGATTTTTTGATTTTTTTTTGGGCCTCGCCGATCAGTCGCTGAAAGGCCCACGCCTTTTTCTCCATTCGTTCTTTTTTTCCCGTTCTCTCATTTTCTTTTATTGCCTCTGATTTTCCTCCCAAAAGCCCTAAACACGATATCCTCCAAAGCCCTGAATGACAATGTGTCGACCGAATTCCCTCCTCTACCCTGGAAATTGCCTCCACCACCGTCCACCTACGTCGCCTCTCTTATCCGCATCACCCCTCTTTGTAGTTTACTTGAAGCAACACCAAAGAACATCCTCGTCGTTTCCTACCAACATTGTTCGATGTATTACCAACGATGTTCGATGTATTAGTTGTTGGAAAACTAGGCGATCATCCAATCCAAGCTCTTTTTCATACAAATTTGATTAACTTTAAGGTAATTTTGAACTTTGTGGATGAAATTCAAAATTTTAGGTCACTGTTATGTGTTAGATGATAGAACTAGCTGTGAATTGATGTTACAATTGATGAAATTTAATTAATTTTGAGGTAATTTTGGATGATATTGCTATTAATATAATTTGGGTGGTGAAGAAGAATGTAGTAATGCGCCACTTTCTGAAAGGGTAAAAGTCTATCTTCTTTCAATTTCAATTGAAGTCTTAATTCTATCGATTAAAAATACTGACCAAAAGGTTATATATCCTAACACTTTATATGATTAGATATTTTCTTGTGTCATCGACTCATCGTGGATTGGATTAACCATTAAAACTAGCTTTAATACATAATTATTTTTTATAGTTTGAAAAGGACCGGTTGTTATTAAAACTTGAATCTGCTCGTGATGGTAAACCTTGGGATGAGAAGCACCGTGACTCGAATAAGGTGTAATGAGTTTTACATACTTCTAAGATTTACTATTTCATGAAATCTTTAAAAGTTATTAACCATTTCAAAACCTTTTAGGATGTTAGTTTATTGAAAACTTATGTCTCAAAAATTCAAGAATTAGAAGGAGAATTGATGCACACACAAAGATTAAATACTTCAAAATGTATTGAACTTATTGATTTCTTGGATTTGGATGAAAGTGTTCTCAACCCATAAAGTAATTTATTTCCTAGATCTAATTTTAAACCTGTTGAAGTTGCTGGTAAAGCTCTTATAAACTATTTTTACTAAACTCTTCTTTGTTTATTATTAGTTCATAAATTCAATTTACCATCTTATATGTTTGTAGGTAATCCTAAAGACGAAGATAAAGAGCTAGAACATTATTCCTTAAAAGAAAAACCTGATAATGAGCTCAAAGAATTGGACAAAAAGCTTGAACAAAAGGAGGGTATATGGTTTCATATGCTTCCGTTGTGTCTATATACCAAGTTATAAAAGATGACATTTTTTATTAAATCTTCTATGAATACACAAAAGGCTGAAATGAAGTGGGTTGCAGGTGGTGATACATTTGTACTTAAACAACATTATGAGAAGAAAGTTTTGGACTTGGAACAAGAAAAGAGAGCTTTGTAGGTTTTCCCTTCATTCTCTAGCTAATTTTAATCAGAAAGTCTATAAATTTTCTCACTTATTTCTTTCTGATAATCTGAAAGAAAGAAATTGAGAAACTTAGGAACAATCTTGCAAATATTTCCACCACTTCTGATGACAGTACACATAACTTGAAGGAAAATTATCTTCAGAAGTTGAACTTTTTGGAAGCCCAAATGAGTCCATGTTCTTTAAACTGGATGGATGTTTTTAACAATATTAGAGTAATAAGTAATTTATATACAAATATTTGAATTTTAGGTTGTGGAGCTGACTTGTGAGGTACATTTTGCAAGGTCATTTTGGTTATTTTCGTGCTTTTTTCGTACATTGTGTAAAATTGGACCTTTTTGTAGACTAAGATTGAACAAAAAGATGGAATTTGTCCTACACCATGTGATATGGCTGGTGAAGTAGTTTCTTACTTAGAAAAAAAAAGCTGGAACTAGAATAATAATATCATAGTTGCATAAGTCTTTGGAGGACTATTGGGATTCTCTTAAGAACAATGAGTACTTCTCTATGGAAGGTCTTGTGGATCTAATCAAACATGTATCTACATTTTTTACTGTTTATACTTTATTCATACACTCAAAGATTTTTAGTGGTTTCTTCTACTTTTTGAAGTACATTAGTTGATGTGTTAACTTCATGTACTTCTAAGAATTGCTTTTATGATTTAGCATTTAGGATTCCAATAAAAAAAAATTCAAACAATATATGTTTTTTACTAAAACAAATGATTATAGGAGGTGGATCTAGAGTGGTAACCGTCGAGCCAGAAGTTGAATTTAACACCTTACTTCACAAGATTCAAGGTATATATATATATATATATATATATATATATATATATATATATATATATATATATATATATATATATGCATATACATAATTACATACACATATACGGATTATATGTGTTATATGCACAATGTGTATACTTATGTATGTTTATAATATGACCAGATGAATCCTTGCTAGTAGTCTTTTTACTTCACTGCTATGGTGTGGGCCATGTAAGACTTTTATTTTTCTATATATATATATATATATATATATATATATATATATATATATATATATATATATATATATATATATATATATATATATATATATATTTGTTATTTTTACGGATTATATGTGTTATAGGCACAATGTGTATACTTATGCATGTTTATAATGCGACCAGATGAATCCTTGCTAGTAGTCTTTTTACTTCACTGCTATGGTGTGGGCCATGTAAGACTTTTATTGTTCTATATATATATATATATATATATATATATATATATATATATATATATATATATATATATATATATATATATATATATATATATATATATATATATTTGTTTTTTTTAATGTAGGGTTGTTTGTTATAGGAACTGAGTTCTTGAAAGTACTCTTCGGTTCATTTTGTTTTATACTTGATTTAAAGTATATATTTTTCTTGTTTCACAGGTAGGTTTGTATCTCCTCTTATTGGACAATTGAGTGAGAAATACACTAATGTCACCACTTATAAGATTGATATCGATCAAGTAAGCATGCCTTCATATACTTCTAAGCATTTATTTCATTTCATATATCTCTCGGTTTTTTGTTTGTGCAAAAGACGTTAATGCCTTCCTCATTCTCATCGTCGAAAATGTCTGGAAATGTTAATAAATATTTATTTATAAAAGACAAGTAAAGAAAAGGTTTCTTGAGGTACGATTTTTATTTAGGAGTTATTATTTTATATGTTTGGATATGTTCAATTGCCGGAAGGTATGGGGATGCATCGTCAAAGTTAAATATTTATGCTGTGGTAAACTACTTATACTTCCCATTCAACATATGTAATTTTTAACTAAAGTTTTTCAATTTTACACATTTAATCCCTTAGTAATGAATATAATCAAAATTGGCTCATGTACTCGTAAATTTGTCAATTTTTGTCCCTATAAGTGCAACCTACATTTTTTACGTTTACTATTTATACAGCAGCAGATTTAAAAGACTCCAGATTTAGAAACATCCAAATACCAAATAGTCAAAAGGACTACAACTTATGAGGTCTGTTGGTCCTTTGATCTAGAAATTATGTCAATTCAAGAAAGTATAATTTAATCTGCTTAATCACATTTACTAAAAGTGATTATCCAGGTTCGAAAATACAACCCCTTTGTAATTTTTAATCACATTCAATGATGTAGGGTGAGTTTCCAATTATTCCCATTTTTGACCAAAATTAACTATCTATCCACCATTAACATATTTGACTTGGGTCATCAAGGTGTTCCCATTTTGTTACTATTGAAGGGTATTTAATACATTTCAGTTGGATGTTAATAGATGAAAATTTACACAATTTGTAGGTATATGTTTAGGAAGAACACGAGAGGAGAAAAAAATAGGCATTTGATTAATATTTTAGTTGTAGGTTGTGTATGAATGTTTACGACTGGAGATATGTGGAAAGATGGATATTAAAGCTGCAAAAATGGAGGCTAAACATTAGAGGAAATTAAGGATTTTTTAACATTAAATATTGATTAACATTAAACTTTGATATTTGATTATTTAGGATTTTTTTTGGGTAAACTTCTATTGTTGATGTTTTTTGTATTTTAAGGTTAATGGTTGGTTTTGGAGTGTATATTTATTAATTCTTTTGATATTTAAATATCAATGTTTGTTTTGGGATTGTATAATTTGTTTGATTTTTTTGGTATTTTTGTTTTATATTGGTAATAAAAAACAAATATATATATATATATATATATATATATATATATATATATATATATATATATATATATATATATATATATATATATATATATATATATATGGTATGTCATTAAATTTGCGAGGGTTCAACAACAAACTAAAGAAAATCTATTATCATACATTTGAGAGAGATCAACGACGGACTACAAAATTGGGTATCATAAATTCGCGAGGGAACCGTGACAGACTATAAAAATCCAGTAACATACATTTGCGACAGATCAGCAACGGAGTACAAAAGAAAATATGGAGATTTGAGACTGATCAGCGACGGAATAATGTTATTAAGTTTGGTCGCCAAATGTCCTAAATAAGTGTAGTAAGTAACCATTTGCGATGGATATTCTGTCGCTAAATCGTCATAGAGAAAAATTAATCTGTCCCAAAATCCCTACGTGACACATTAGCCAAGCTTAAATTGGCTATGGAGTCTGTCTATTGCTGATCCGTCGCATACAATCATTAGCAACATAGCGACAGATTGGTCCGTCGCTGAAACCCTTGTTTCTAGTAGTGCTCTATAAAAAGGATTTAACGAAATCTTTATTTTCTATATCTAATCTAACATCAATAACGATTAACCAGCCCTTGAAACGTTTGTATATATGCATAAAAATTATAAACCATACACTTTTCTTGTTTATATCCTTACAAACTTTAAATATTACTTTTATATCCTTACAAATAATACAATTACACATATGTCCTTCTCAAACTATAAAACTCACATTTATATCCAAACTTATAATTTAATTTGCATTATATAAATTAATATTAAAAAACTTATCTAAAATTCAAAATTTTCATACAAGTTTACCAAAATGCCTTTCCCAAATTAAAGATTAGCCAATACCCACATCCTCTTCCCCTTCGTCTCCTTGCACCCAAACCGTTGCCGGAAGTATAGGTTCCTCAAATCTGCAACAACCAAAATGAATTGATGATTCTTAATAGCACAAAGTGCCGTTGCACATGTCAAACTCACCAATCACTAACGTGGCCTTGTATATGGCCTCAATTCTTTATTAAAGTAAACAATTTTTCTAAAGACGTACTCGTTGTTGACTTACGATTACATAAGCAAGAAATTGGACCATGTATATTCCAACTTACAAACATAAATTAAACAAACTTGTACGTCGATAATGCACAAATTTATTTGTGTAAGCATGAAACATCAAGATATTAAATCATAATTTATTTTTCCATGGCAAACTATAGAACACAAAAAAGAAACAAAAAAACCATCGCCTAACGATACCTAGAAATACCTAATATTATATTTAGGATTTAATATTGAAAAGGGTATTTTGGTAAAGTCTTATGGAATTTTTGAAATTTAGATAAGTTTTTTAATATTAAATTGATATAATCCAAATTAAATTATGAGTTTGGATATAAATGTGAGTTTTATAGTTTCATAAGAATATATATGTAATTTTTAAGTTTGTAAGGATATTGACGTAATATTTAAAGTTTGTAAGGACATAGATGAAATTTCATGTATCCGTATCATACATCCTTGTGGTACTATTTTTTCGGTTTGGTCCAACCTAAAATGGTTATTTAAAAAAATGAATAGATGAGTACTGGGTTACAATATCAAATTGATCAGGTCCTTCATTAATTTATTATAAGAAAAGATAACTATAATACTATATTAACCCTTCAAAGTGACAGCGCTGAGTTGGAAACCGTAAAATTTTGGTTTCAATCTTCCTATACTAATAAAAGAGTAGTCTGTTGTCATGTGTCACCATATTAGACCTATTAATTAATGTTTTTCCACTTGTCAATTTATTAGTTATCCATTTTAAATTTATTAGACATCCTCATTAATGTGATGCTATTTGTCAATGTATTTATTCTCTATTTTAAATTTTAAATTTGAATTTTATATTATTATTTTCATTAATTCACAAATAAAAAATGACTAATACATATTAAAAATTAATTTTACATATTTATTTGAATCAACGATTATAATTTCACATAACTTATAAAAATATCTTTTAAATTAATAATTTATTTAAAATAACTAATTAATAATTTTGAGTTTTTACTATAAAAGTTTAATTAATTTTATAAACTAGTTCATTATATAATCGACATAAAACCATTTATTTGTCACTTCCAAAAGTTACCAAAACAGGAGTGGCTTTCTTTTTATTACAGCACTAGGTTACAACCCGTAGAAACCACGGGTTAAAAATTTTGAAAAAAATTATATTATTAATAAGAGTTAAGTTTGTTTAGCATTTGTTGTATTGATTATTTAAAATTTAAAATTAATATTAATATAACTTTGTAAAAAAGATTATAAATTTGAATATATGTTAAAGAGAAACACAATTAATCCATGTAAAGGTAAATATGAAGATAACTACCCTGCATCTTTCAATATGTGAATGCTTTATGAAGTGGGAGGGCAAATCATTATTTCTTTTATTTGATGAGCAATCAAGAAACACCATGTGGCATGTATTAAAGCGTGAAAATAAAATATTGAAACAAATTAAATATTATGGATTACAACGCTATATAAAAAATAAAAAATAAAAAAATGTAAAAAAAAGAAAAAAACACAATTGATTGAATTTAAAAACTACAAATCATTTACAAATTTCTAAAAACTTCCTTATACACAAAATTGGAAGTTTTGTTTGTAAGTCTACCATCCTTATCTAAAATTAATAATTTCAATCCTTCTCTACTTTGAACTCTAGATAAGGCAACATAGAACTGTCCATGTGAAAAAACAGGATCTTTGGGATACAAACCAACCTTTGATAACGACTGCCCTTGACTTTTATTAATTGTCATTGAAAAACATATAGCCAATGGAAATTGTCTTCTTTGAAATTTGAATGAAATTTTTTTTTTCAGATGGACTTAAAGACATTCTTGGAATAAAGGTTTGTTTTCCAATATTAGTTCCATATATGATAATTGTGTCAATAACACGTTTGCCTAGAGACTTCACTTGTAGTCTAGTGCAGTTACATAAGCCATTTTTCTGATCAACGTTTCTTAGTAACATAACTGGAACACCGACCTTTAAAATTAACTTGTGATTTGGCAAACCTGATACTTTAAGACCATGTAAAATATCTGGGGAGTATAAATTGGGATCAAACTGATCATGAACAAACTCAAATTGGCAAAGACTATATGAACTTAAATATTGAGTAAAATACACGAATGGTCCCTATGGTTTAGGGTAATTTGCGCGTTTGGTACCTAACATATTTTTTAACTCGGAAGCTCCCTACTGTTTGTTTTTGTTACGCGCTTGGTCCCTATCTTACCTAGAAAAAGCTATTTTGCTCTTGATTTTTTAATTTATTTAAATGAATACACCCCAACCCCACTCCCCTCACCTTACCTTACCTACCCCATCATCTTTCCCTATTTAAATAATAGTCTTTTTAGGTAAGACAAGGACCAAACGCGTAATAAAAACAAACAGTAGAGACTTTCCGAGTTAAAAAAATAAGTTAGGGACCAAATGCACAAATTACCCCAAACCATAGGGACCATTTGTGTAATTTACTCTTCAACATTCTACTTCATCTCCGGGAAACAATGCTAACAAACGATTATTGATTTGTTCGACAACTTCATTTTTCGGAGCTAGTATAGCTCTTTCTTGAAAATAACTCGTAACGTTGAATTTTTCCAAGATTGAAGGATATACAAACTCAATTAATGAACCTATAGGATCATGTGGATCATTAATGAGAATATCATCCGGAACATCAATAATCGCTTCACTATCATTCGAACCACCAACTTTTCCTTCTCCTATATCCAAAAGTCAGTTTGCAAAATTATGTATTTTTCGAATATCAGATGGATCCCTTCCAATGGTTAGTCTCATGTTTATTGATAATCTATGGACTTTGCATTATTTCCATATATATGAAGAACTTAAAGAAGCATTAACGATATTTTGTCTACTACCTCTTTGAACAACATATAGAATCTCTCTGAAATCTCCTCCAAAAACAATCGCTTCCCTCCAAATTGAATTTTTGAGTTGCTAGACTTATCGAACTTATATACATCTTTCAGAGCTCGATCTAAAGCTTCAAATGCATGCTTGTGGACCATAGGTGCTTCATCCCAAATAATCAATGAGCTTTTTCTTACTAATTTGCCGAGTTTGCTATCAGGCGGTATCTTACAAACAGAATCATCCGTAAGATTCAACGGAATTATAAACCGAGAGTGTGCTGTCCTTCCTTCAGGAAATAATAACGATGCAATACCACTTGAAGCAACATCTAAAACTATATCACCATTACATGTAATTGTTGCAAATATTGTCTTCCAAAGAAATGTTTTGCCCGTTCCACCATATCCATACACAAAAACACACATCCTTTGTTATCATCGACTGTATTCATTATATCAAGAAAAATATTACGTTGCTCGTTTGTTAATGCATCAAACATACGATCAAAATCTTTCTTTAAAATCGGTATGTCATAGTCTAGCTCCTCCATGATAAGGCGATTTGTTGAAGAAGAAACTGTATCAGAATCAGGGTAAGGCATTTGTTTATAATTTTTAAGACTGGTGTTGTTACGAAGTAAAATGTGTTCGATCTCAAACAAAGTAAGGTTTTTAACTTGATCCTCATTGAGTGATAAACTTGTAAAAAATGAACAATATCTCAAAAAGAATATAATATTAAACAATTTATAATTGTAATAAAAAATTTCTGCATATTGAAAATATATAACATCAATTTTTACAAATAATAATAGAAAATTATAATACCTGGAGACTTTAATCTACATTGTTGGTTGTAAAGAATACCATCCGACAAGTGTTGCCATGTATTTTCCCAAACAAACTCTGGTCTACCCAAACTGTTAGACATTAACATCGTAGCAAATAAGAAACGCAGATAGAAACCAGTTCCTGAATGACTTGCTTCCTTAATTGCATCAACGTATTCTTTGTCGTCATCTAAGAGGCCCAAAGCATAACATGCATCTCGAAAAGTAGGAAATTCTTCACCACTTACCGTACAAATTTTTTCAAATGATTTTGGACCTTTCACTTTATTTAAAAGAATCCGTAAGAAGTATACTTCGCCGAGTTTAGGTGAAACATAGTGAATCCTTCCTATTGAACGTCCAATTTTCCTTGGCTTCCACAACCTATCATCAGGTTTCCAAACAAATTTTGTAGGATATTCAACATATGTAAGTCTCCGTGCATCTTTATTAATTTTATTACATTCCATCCAAGATGTGAATATAGAAGCAGCAACTGAAGGTTGTTCAAGAACATTGTCAATATCATCGTCTGCAGCATATATGACTTGTTGTTGATCAAGAAGATGAAAAGGTAGTCGCATCACAGAAGGATATCAGTAATGAACATCATATTTAAAAATTCTCCATGATGCTTCACATGCAGATATATATATATCTACAATCATAATAATCTTTTATTTCATCCATAACCTTTTCTTGATGAGAATCAGTGTTGATTTCAACAGCAATTAAAGCTCTATCTGGACCTTTGTTTATATATTTAAATAGATACTTTATGGAAGATCCCTGATTGCACCATTCAACATTAATGTGTGTATGATATCTTTTCAATAGATATTTGTTATATGGAACAACATTTCTGTTGTCTAGCTTGACACCTAATTTTTCGACAAAATATCCATTTTTTCTTCTCATATATAAGGGATAATCGTTAACATCAACTAAAGAATGATTACAGAATTGCTTGGGAAAAATTTTCGAACATTGCTTGTCAACCATGCATGGGCAATTCATATTTTCAGCTCCACAAGGACCATGTATCATGAATTCACTTACAAGTGAATACAACTCTAGATCTTCATTGATATTTGGAATCTCAGCGGAAATAATTGGATCAATATATTCAACAGTAGGCCGCTTTGAGTCAGCATGCATAAATAGACAAATATGACTATGTTGGAAACCTCTTTTTTGAAATTCAATTGTATAGACCACTGCAAATTAATTTTACAAATAAGATACGATTTGTACTGGATGAAATATATTTGCAAATAATAAAAAATGTTAAGAATCGAAAAAATCATTATAACAAAATTTGTATTACACAACTTTTAATACCTGCTTGAACGATGCCAAAAATTTTATTTTCCCGTATGTCTTTAATAAAAGCATCGAGCTTTATTTTGAATAACCTACATAGGATATCAGGTCTATCTTCTGGATGCAGTGAAGTGTTATGAAGAAACCTTTTATTTTCAGGCCAATTTGGATTACATGTAAAGGTTATGAAGAAATCAGGATATCCAAACCATTTACATAAGGACATGGCATCAAGGTAGTTTTGCATCATATAACTTATGGGTTTTAGTCATAAGACATCCTATGTGCTCATACAAACCCTAATGTTTGGATCTAGGTTTCTCTATTGTACATGCTTGTTATCCAAGACTATAAACCCTAATTCTAGCATTCAAATAATCATATTAACATGAGAATAGGTTTATAATGTTACCTTAATTGTTATGTAGCAATAACAATCCTAAATCTCCTTGTATTGACTTTGGAAGGCTTAGAGTCACAAGTGTCACTCCTCTAATGGCTTACAAACACCATAAGCAAGTGGAGAAGGTATAAAGAGAGAGGAGAGAGGTAGAAATTCGTCCTTAGATGCTCTAGGGATCAAGTGCACGAAATCCTAAGGCCTTAGGGGTCTTTATATAGGGTTGGGATTAGGGTTTCAGTCCTTATCCTTATCTAGTTACTTGCCCATCAAGCAACCATAAGAGAAGCCTTGAAAATCCCTATCTCTTGGACCTTGGACGATTTTAAGGATATCCTTATCCTTGAATTCGTCCATCCTTTAACAAGGATAACCATTGCCCTATTTTGCAACTATCACATAATTACAATTCAGCCCCTCTAGTTTAATTAATTACATTTGATCACAAAATTAATTCTTAATTAATTATTGACCAATATTAATTAAACAAATATGATTTCTCCTTTAATATATTATTCTTATAACATATTAATAAATCATAATAACCTCTCTCTCTAGTTATCTCTCCAATCAAGTTGCTTTGGTGAAGGCAACCCAAAAGGACCATGCACCATCGGGTCAAGTACATACCAAAATAGTTATGGACTTAGACACTAATCCAACAATAGCGTGCACTGCCAGTAAATGAGGAAGGTAAGATAACACGTTGTCCGACATTGGATATATCTTTATTCCCGAGGTCTTGTTGATTACGTAAATTCTCATAAGACTCGCATCTAAGAATTTGTTGGTTGCTCCTTATGAAATGTAATCTCTCGCTTTCGATCATAGTATAAGCATCTACCAAAAACTGTTGGAACAACCTTTTTGAATTAAGAATTAGTGAAAAATATTGATCCCTTTCCTATATTCTATAAGAAAAAAATTCTCTCATTGTACAGTTGCGCCGCTTGCTGTTGCTTGAAGGTGTAATACCTCAATGTGGTATGTCAACCTTGTAACCATCATCACCATATGGAAACAGTAGTAGATACTGAAAAGGAAGGTAAGATGGATGTAATTCACTGATACGCCGTAGAGAACCAGATGAAGTTTGAACAACAATATCTCTATTATCAATTGAATCACCAATATCTCCAACAATTAAAGCAGCAACCTCAGAAGCAGAAGGTAGGTTGTATGTCCTTCCATCTTGGTCCCTTCTTCCAATAATTTTCAATTTGATATTAACATGAGGGTTTTCATGAAAACAATCTCTAACCATTCTATAAGACTGAACCAAGACATTATTTGAATCTAACATCAACTTCAAATCTTGTATAATATCATTATTAAGAATAAAAGAATTTGATGTAGATCGTTGATTTTCTCCGCTGCAAGTAAGATGAACAAATAAACATAAGATAAATAAAGAAAGTAATGTTGATGAATAAGATATCTATTAATGTGATAATTGTGAAAAGTGTACTCAAAACATGTTCGTCTATTTGTGATCTCATTATCAGTATCGTATATGTACAACTGAGAGAATTTTGGTTTAAATCTCTGTTCCGGTAAATGGCTTTCGATACTATGATAATTTTGACCGCTAATTCGAAAAATATATGGAGCATTTCCTTTATTGATTGAGGAATTGATCTTGCCACCCATTAACGTAAAAGAAAACATAGAATTGTAAGAACGAATGTTCTTCATGAACTGTTTGCTTTTAGAATCTCCAGATCTAAAAAGATTTTCATAACTTGGAGGTGCATTCTTTAACTTTGGTAGTTCAACTTTTCCATAAGCACAACATAGAGAATAATTTTCATTCTCATTTTTTTTACATATGACAGCTTCATCTTTCCATAATTTTGCAAAACATGTTTGGCATACGACAATCTGATCACCATGATCCAAATAATCTGTCAATTAATGTTGACAAAAAAAGTTATTCATGTAAGGTTTTATAATTGAAAATGATTGAATGAAGTAATTTTAATATTATATTTATAAATAAACTACCTTTTGATATACCTTCATATATGTTTTGATTATTTTGGCAATCGTTGTTGCGTTGATCGGATCTCAGACCAATTATTGGAATAGGATATACATTTGCCCTTTTTTTCTTACTTTTATGATTTGGGATAGGTAACATGACTAAAGATGATCTTGTTGTTATTGTAGATGATTTGTTTGATGTGTCACCATTCGAAATTACAGCGTATTGTCTAATATTTGGTAACGGTGATTGAAAACTATTATTGGAAATATCCATCGCTGGGAAAAAAAAGATTGAATATATGCATTGTTAAATATGATAGAATAATAATAATAATATAATAATATATATTATAAAATCAAAAGGTAAAATAAATGAGTTAGCAATGGAAATGTTAGATAACGGAGTTCTAACATTTAAAAGTGAAGGAGGAGTTTGTAACATTGATTGTTTTGACATATCTGCACTTGATTTAGATGCGTATATGTTATTATTTTGATGTACAACTCCTTTGAATTTGTCTGAAAAAAAATGTTTATGAGAAATGCATGAATATTTAATAATTTGTTTAATTTCATTTAAATGTGAATATTGATAAAGAGATGATATAATAAAACGATGAAGTAATAAGTTTTATTTTATATATTAAAAGGAAACATAAAAAGTTTAAAAGCAATAAAGTATGTTACCGTTTGAATCCAATCTGATGTTTGGTAACAGTGTTTGAAAACTGTTATTGGAAATATCTATGACTGGGAAAAGAAGATTGAAGGTATACATTATTAAATATGATACCGTAACATATATTATAAAATAAAATCGTAAGATATATCAGTTACCATTGGAAATGTTAGATAACGGAGTTCTAACATTTAAATGTGAATGAGAAGTTTGTAACATTTGTTGTTTTGACATATACACACTTAATATAGATGTGGATACATTTTTATTTTGATGGACAACTCCTTTGAATTTGTCTGTCAAAAAATTATGTTATAAGAAATGGATAAATTGTAAATAATATTGTAATTTTTTAAATAGTGTATGAATATTTAAAGGACTTCCAAATTATTATATATTATATAAAAATTAAAAAGTGAGGATGTCAAAATTATTATTTTAAATATTTAAAGGATATAAAAAAGGTGTAAAACAATGAAGTATGTTACCGTTTGAATCCAATATGATGTTTGGTAACGATGATTGAAAACTGTTATTGGAAATATCAATGACTGTGAAAAGAAGATTGATGGTATACATTATTAAATATGATACAATAACAATATATATTATAAAATAAAACAGTAATGTAAATGAGTTACCATTGGAAATGTTAAATGACGGAGTTCTAACATTTAAATGTGAAGGAGGATTTTGTAACATTGATTTTTTTGACATTTTTGCATTTGATGTAGATGCGGATACGTTTTACTTCGTTGGACAACTCGTTTGAGTTTGTCTGGAAATTAAAGAGATGTTATAAGAAATGGATAAATTTGAAACAATAATTTAATTTTTTTAAATAATATATGAATATTAATATTGATAAATCCCTATTATAAAATAAAAGCATGTTAGAATTTTTTTTTTTTTTACATATTTAAAGTATAGTAAAAAGTGTAAAAGAAATTAATTAGGTTACCGTTTCCCTTCATTTTTAAAAGATGTGATGTCGATGAAGTTGTATGGATTCATTCGGTCATACCTTTTTTTTTTTATTGTCCAAGTATAACTTTCTTATTCTTCTTTTTTCTCTAGCTTGAACATGAGGGTCCTATTTGAATCTGCATAACGGTTGATAAAATAAGTCGTAAAATATTTAATGAAGAGATTAATATTAAAAACATTCATAAAAAAAGTCGTAAAATATTTAATGAACGTACCGTTAGCACCTAGGTTACTCTCATTTGTAGAAGATGTAATTCGACTGACTGATGTAGTGTACATTGGTATTTGTTTTGTATTATCCAGATAAAAATTATTTATTTTCATCTTCTTATTAGTCTTAAAAACATTCATTTTAATGGTTAGTATCTGAAACATAAGAAAATTTATAAGTTTATATTCAAAAAAAAGTATATAAAATATTATTTTTCTTAAATAAAACTTAAATATATGATGAAAATAAAGTATATTCAAACAAAGCAAATAAACAAAAAGACAAATACAATAATAAGAAGAGAAACAGGAAGGGACAAATTATAACTATGTTCAAATTGTCATATGCCGTTGGTGTTGCTCGAGACATTACAAAAAACAAAACTATGATCTATATTCATTCAACCACTTTAATAAAATATTCGGTAAAACCTAAAAAACGAATAAAAAATGATTTCATTATTTGTTTAAGGCAAAACATAAAAACATGTCATCGAATTTTTTAGTTACTTATGCTTTTAGTTATCATATATACGATTAAGAAATACATATAATTTAACATTGAGAATTCATATAGAAATATATCCTTACTAGGATATTGTCTATTTCTTGAAAATTAAGAGGTACAACATAGATTACCTCATGTACAATAATATTCAGCGTATAACCAATCTTATAGGCATTACACTACACTACACCGATCATATACGTATTACCCTACACACTACACGTATTACCCTAATCTCCTAAACACAACCGCCATCAAACCAATTCTCATCGTCTCCGCCAAAGATGCAGTGATCTCCACCAACGTCTCCCACCGACTTTCCCCACCAAAGCTGCAATGATCTTTGTCGCCTCTCTTTCTCTCTCTCTCTCTCTCTCTCTCTCTCTCTCTCTCTCTCTCTCTCTCTCTCTCTCTCTCCATCAGAATGAAATGGAAACCCTAATTTCAAATTACCATTGTTGTTCCAGACTATATTCATCGATGTTTTCCCTTACTCTAGATGCTTTCCTTCACCCTGACTATTATTTTTCTTGCTCTTCCCCTATCTTGAACAGTGAGTTACTTCCATAACCGCCTTCTTCTTTTCTTGCACCAGCAATCGATGTCGAGAACCAAACTGTTAATCTCTTTTCGAATAAAGGTAAGATTTCTTATATGGATTGTTTTCTCCTAAAAGTATATATCAGTTTGCCTTTTTGGTTTTTAAATATGGTTATTTTGCTTCTTTGATTTGTGAGGTCTATTGAGTTCATGTTAATGCGTGTATTCTTTGTTCTTAGACAATTCAAGATATAAGGTATAATTACATCCCCAGATTCTTTACGCTTCCATCGTTAGATTCTGATATATTGCCGAATTTGGGTTTCAATCGATGTCTTTCTTTTATTATACTCCCGAGGCACGATGATTAGTAACCCGTGATGCAACTCATTATTTTTTTATTTTTTTCCTTTTCGGCATCAATTGATCGAGGATTACATTGAAAACCTGTGGAAACTTTTGACTTTCATATGGGGCTCATATTTTGGAAAATCGATCACCGTAATTGCTTCATTTGGATGGTGATGTAAGATGCATATTATTACCACTATGCAAGTGTTTTTACTGCTGGTAGTTTCTTTGGAGGTAACTGAATCACGGTTCCTGGTAAAGACTCGGCCAGGTTTGCTTGGTGATCTTCCTTCTACACTCGAAACTGGGTGAAAGCCTTGTTCTTTGTAATGAAGTTGCATTGATTTAATTTACTATGTTTCATCTTATTTTCCTTTCTTTTTCTCTCTCTCTCTCTCTCTCTCTCTCTATATATATATATATATATATATATATATATATATATATATATATATATATATATATATATATATATATATAGGCTTAGGTTATTTTGTTTTTACTAAGTATTGTGTGCCAGAATGCACAGATCTGGACCAATAGATGAAATTAATCAATGGACATGATTTGAGAGTGTATGATATTACAATGGGGTAACATGTAACATATAATCACACAATTTTAAGCAAAAGGGTATTTTGGACAATTAACTACATTTATAAAAGGAAATTTTCGGATTTTTAGGGATGATTAATTATCCTAATTTAAAAAAATCTGAATTTTTTAATTAATTCAATTTCAATTTTTTACCAATTTTATTCTATCGGAATATTTTTTGTTAGAATGATACTCTTTCAGAATTTTATTCTAATAGAATATTATTTTGTTAGAATGAAAGAATGTCAACCATAAACTAGTAAATATATTTTCGATTTTATTCTTGCAGAATATATTTCCAATGCAGATATTTGATTTGAGAAATAAAAAGTAAATAAATAACAAATTCATTAATATTCTTACAGACTAATATCCTTATACATTTAAAATAGTTATACATATTCTAAAAGAATATCATCAAAAATGAATAAAATTCTTAAAAAATAGCATTCTTGAATATACAATTATTTAACAAATACACTTGATCTTCTTCAGTGGTCCGTATAATCCACTTGATCTTCTTCAGTGTTCCGTATAATCCACTTGATCTTCGCATATATACTTGTTGTTGAACTCGATTCCAAATATTTTTCTTGTATAATCAATATTGAATTCCTTCTCTATGCAATTCTGAAAGAATAAGATACATTACTCGTTAGTATTACCCGTTAAACAAATATACTAGTTAACAAACATTCTTAAAGACATTCTAACAAAATACATTTATATAAAATAAATTCTGACAGAAAACATTATAAAATGCACTTAAATAACATTCTTTTAAAAATCTTTTGCGAATAATAGGCATCAAATTGATGATTGTTACTAACATCATTCTAAAAGACATTCTGCAAGAATGATTCATTTAAGTTGTAACTAAAAAAACATACTATAAATCTTGAAGTACATAATACAACCATTCTAACAGAATGTCACAGACATTGAAATTATATCAAAATACATATAAACAATTAACCAAAATTCTATCATAATGCATACAAACAATTAACCATTCTAATAGAATGTGGCAGACATTGAAATTCATTTACACAAGTATCTGAATTCCAATTGAAATTCTTACTAACAATTAACAAATGGTTTATTTTTACACCAAATAACATGACCAAAACCAGTAAAAAAAACCTAGATTTCAACTATACATTTTATCGAACACTTGGTGTGCTTCTTCAATTTCTTAAAAAAAATTAATGAGAGTCTTATCAATTCAGTTTCTTGGTGGTCAAGAACTGGAGATACAACTAAAAAAACATGTTATGATTAGTACAAGGGCATACCAATTCAGTTTCTTGGTGGTGTTGTTGACGACCTAAAATCCCCCGTTGCCTTCGTTTTCACCTCCTTTTGCAGACTCCACAACAGGCACCAAGCACCTCTTCATCGCCATTGCTGCTGTTGCTTTTCCCCGGATTTCTTGATGTCGACAACGAGAAGAAGCAACCCTAATCAACAAATTAGGGCATAAATCTTCAGAATCCGATGTTTAGACCACGAAGCACCAGCCTTAAACTGAACCCTAGCCTGCCTCAACGTGAAATCAATCATACCATGAGACCTTTCACTACTGATATCATTATGGTCTTCAACATATGTAGACGAGGAAACAAATATTGCCTGAATAGCCGTCTCATTTTTCTTTCCTGAAATAGGTAACGATGGAGAGTCAATAGAGGGATCGCTAGAGAAAAAGGCGATGTTGGATGCAGACGAAGGAGGGTCGTGAAAGAAGAAGAACCGGAGTAGAGAATTTTGTGAGGAGGCGAGATAGTTTTGTGAGCAACGACTGAATTATAAAGGGATGGTGGTTTTCTAGGGTTTAACTAATTAAGAAGAGATTAATTGAATGATTTTTTTACCATAATTAGTATACTAAGTTTACGATTATACTTTTTTTTTTAATTTAATTAATGATTTATTGTTTCCTGAATTCTCATTGGTGCATTTAGGCATACACTATTTGTTAAAAACATTTGAACCTAGCTCTCTCTCTCTCTCTCTCTCTCTATATATATATATATATA
Organism: Lactuca sativa; assembly: GCF_002870075.4. NCBI lineage: Eukaryota > Viridiplantae > Streptophyta > Magnoliopsida > Asterales > Asteraceae > Lactuca > Lactuca sativa. Next base: position 173,701,028 of record NC_056629.2, read on the forward strand.
TATACTAAGAGAAATTTTAGTTTTGGAATTTGATAGTGTGTGGGTTATTTACATTAATTCCATACAAAGGGTAAAATGGTCATTTACCGTCATTCAAATGGTTCAGTCGGTGCAAAAAAGGAAACTGCTTGTGATAATACGTACATCAAAGATTCAATTTCATTTGACTGGGCTTTCCTGTATTTCCAAGTTGAAAGTCAACACTCATTCAAATACCAAGCCATAAGTACAGAGGAAAGAAAAGGTTGTTTTGCTCCACTTCTACGACTTTCTCCAAATTTATCACCGGTTGATCTATATCGCTTTAAACCCTAACCATCATCGATTTCCATAAACCTTAAAGCAGCCGACTTCTACGACGAATTCACCAACTTCGAACATTGGAGACTAACACAAAGTAGAATGATGATATCAACTGGAGTAATATATAACCCTTTCTTTATCTCGGACGTCCGGCCAACCACCACAACTAACACCACCACCAATCGACATTGACGTCAATATTATCTATCACGACAACACCACCACCATTACTGAACACAAATACGATAAGATATGTCAGATGTGTGTGTGTGTGTTTATTTTTTGTTTTGAAAATGAAGATGTGTGTGTTTTTTATATTATGCTTGTGTTTTATATGTTTATCAGTTTATGTTGGTGTATGAATGAGTATAAATTTGTTTTACGTATAAATCAATATATGTGGGTATTTCTTTGATGTTTTCAGATTCGGGTCTCTAATAGGTTATGTTTCATGTTTTTGGATATGGATATACGAATGGTAGAGACAGACAATATGATCTCTATGAGTTGTTGCAGATATGTATATCTGTGTATCTAGATTCTAACTCTTCTTCTTCATTGGGTTTATTGCAGGTTAGCAAACAAAATTCTTGTGTTTGTTACACTTTATCAAAAAAAAAAACCTTTTCTGGTGCCCTGTTATTAAAAGCATACTCATTGTTTCTTCTTTTTGAATGTTTTTATAGCCTTGAGTAAGTTCATGTAGCCTCAAATTTTCTTGAATGTTTATTGTAGCTTCAGGTTGAGGAAATTTATGTTGGTATCCATTGGAATATTTTGGAAAAAAAACAAGTTGCTTCTATTGGGAAGAGCAAGGAGAAGTTGTCAAGGATGTACGAGGTTAAAGATCCAAATGGCACCTTTGTATTCAAATTCAAAACTCACGTTGGTGGTACGAAGTCAACATGTTTGGATTGCTTTATGATTATGTTGAGATTGTGAAGAATTATGAACCAAAATACAGGATTATCAAGGTAATTATCTGATAGGAACTAGGGATTCACTCAGGCTAATTATGATTAAACAAACTAAAAGTCCCAATTCGAGATGGGTTAAGTCTCCAATACATAGCAAGATTACTAAAAACTGAACTAATGAAAAACAAAGAACGAAACTTGTTCTAACAAGGTAAAATTAGTAACTGTTGTAAACTGCTCTCCACCACTCCATATTCTAGGGACCTGTTTGACCCAGTGGGTTGACCCAATAGCCAAAAAGATTATTGATTTGTTCCTCATTAGTTGATAAAGGGTCACGTTTCTTTTTCCGGGTATAGACCCTTATTGGATTCGTATCATTACTTCCCGCCCGATAAAACGACTTGTCCTCAAGGTGGAAATGAGGGAATTGTTCAGCCAAAAGATCATAAGATTCCCAAGTTGCTTCTTCAATAGGACAGTTGCACCATGAAATGAGCAATTCGAGAACAGGTTGGCCCGCTTCGGAGATCCATCGGTGAGACACAACAGATTGTGGTAACAAGTCAATTTCCCAATCCTTGGTGATAGGAAGCGGTGCAACAGGATTAACAGAAAAAGACCCGTGAGCAGGTTTGAGCATAGAGACATGGAATACCAGATGAATGCGGGCATCAGGAGCTAATTCCAATTCATAAGCCACAGGTCCCACGACACGTTTGATACAATAAGGTCCAAAAAAACGAGGAGATAACTTTTCAAAACGGTGTTTGGCCAAACTTCGTTGGTGATATGGTTGTATTTTCAAAAAAACATAATCCCCAGCTTTAAAGGAGATTTCTCTTCTTTTAGAATTGGCTTGATTACGCATACGATTTTGGGCTTTACTCAGATTGGTCCGAATCAACTTTAACATGTCGTCGCGATCGATTAGTTGCTGTTCCAGTTCGGCATTTTTTGTATCTCCTAGAGCATATGGTAGCAGTGGGGGAGGTACACGGCCATAAGCAACTCTAAAGGGTGTAGTGCCCGTTGTTGTGTGGTAGCCCGTGTTGTAAGAATATTCAGCCCAGGGTAAATAATGGCTCCATTTGGTCGATGGTTGTTCATGTGCAAAGCATCTTAAATAGGCTTCTAGACAACGATTTAACACTTCTGTTTGGCCGTCTGTTTGAGGGTGATAGCTAGTGCTCAATTGCAATTTCGTTTTGCTTAGATGAAACAACTCTTGCCAAAAATGACTAAGAAACACCACATCTCGATCCGAAACAATCGAGCGTGGAAAACCGTGTAAGCGCACAATTTCTTTGCAAAAGAGTAAAGCGACAGTCTTAGCTGTGTATGGATGGGACAAACAAAGAAAGTGAGCGTATTTACTCAAACGATCCATGACGACGAGGATAGTGTCATATCGATTAGAAGGGGGTAGACCCACGATAAAATCCATTGATATATCTTCCCATATTTGCGTGGGGATAGGCAACGGTTGGAGTAAGCCAGCGGGAGATAAAGTTTGATACTTCTGCTGTTGGCAAATCAGACATTGTTGCACAAAAAATATGACCTCCTGTTTCATTTTTGGCCAAACATATTGGGATGACAGACGTTTGAAAGTTTTGAGGAATCCTCCATGACCACCCACTGGAGTATTATGGGCCTCTTCCAATAACTTGAGCTTAATTGATGATACATCTGGTATGACCAAGCGAGCTTTATAAAAAAGAAGCTGATTCGCGAGAGAGTAATCTTGCATCGAAGATGGGTCTGCCATGAGTTTCTTAAGAATGGTATTGGTATGTGGATCCTGCTGAAGACCTGATCGAATATCTGCAATTTCAACACAATAAGGTATGGTCAACGTTAAGAGTTCGCCTAAATGGGGTTTACGTGACAGTGCATCAGCTCCTCTATTTTCTTTCCCCACTCGATGACAAATCTCAAAATCATAAGGCATGAGTTTCAAGAGTAGGCGTTGTTGTTCAGTTGTAGTTATGCGTTGCTTAAGTAAGAATTTTAGAGTATAATGGTCGGTACGTATGAGAAAATGACGACCCAACAAATAATGATTCCACTTATGTACCTCCAACACCAGAGCCAACAACTCTCGATCATAGGCTGATTTGACCCTGTTAGAAGGGGAAAATCCCTTACTGAAATAAGCAACTGGGTGTTCATTCCGAGATAAAATGGCGCCTACTCCATCAGATGAAGCATCACACTCCACAACAAACAGCTTGGAAAAATCAGGCAGTCGTAAAACAGGTGTTGTTAACAAGGCCTGTTTTAAAGTGTGAAAGGCGATCTCTGCTTCCTTTGACCAAACGAACCCATCTTTTTTAGTAAGAGTTGTGAGTGATCTTGCAATTATGCCATAGTTCCGAACAAAGCGTCGGTAATACCCCATGAGGCCTAGGAAACCCCACACTTCCTTAACATTTGAAGGAATTGGCCATGATTGAACCGCTGATACTTTTTCTTGCTCAACTTGAACTCCCTGTGAAGTGACCACATGACCTAGAAATACCACCTTGGACTGTCCGAAACAACATTTTGTTAGTTTGCGAAAAATGATGATCATGAAGTAGCTTTAAAGCTTGTTCAAGGTGTACAACATGTTGTTCGAAATCTAGGCTGTAAATCAGGATGTCATAAAAAAAACGAGTATAAAACGCCTTAAATAAGGGCGAAATAGATCGTTCATAACTGCTTGAAAGGTAGATGGGGCATTAGTTAACCCAAAAGGCATCACTTTGAATTCATAATGCCCTGAATGTGTGCGAAAAGCTGTTTTCTCGACATCTGCATCAGCCATTTGAATTTGGTAATATCCAGACCGCAAATCCAATTTAGAAAATATTGTTGCCCCATATAATTCATCCAGGAGTTCATCAATATTAGGGATGGGATATTTGTCAGGTATAGTGATCTTATTAAGTGCCCGGTAATCCACAGACATTATCCATGAATTATCTTTTTTCTTAACTAACAATATCAGACTAGAAAATGGACTTGTACTTGATCGAATGAAGCCGGCTGTTAACAACTGTTCCACCTGTTTTTCTATTTCAGATTTTTGAGAATGAGGGTATCGATAGGGTCGAATGTTGGGTGGTGTTTAATTAGGTAGTCGAGGGATTGAATGAGTTTGAAAGCGTATTGGTGGTAATTCTTTGGGTTCCTCAAAAATAGCCAGATACCTATCAATCAATGGTTGTAATAGAGCTGGAATATGTGGGTTTGAATCAGGTTCAACAACAATGTGTTGAAAACTAGATGATTTTTGCGGTCCAGATGTAATGCCTTGTAATTTATAACGCTTCCCATCTATCGTGAAGATCATAAACATCTCTTTCCAAATGGCTTGTACAGTATTCAAAGTAGCTAACCATTAAACACCAAGCACCAAATCAGCCCCTCCTACTGAAAATGGGTAAAAGTCCTGGGTTATTTTGAGGTCATTAATCTGCACTGACAAATCTTTGCAGATTTGACCACAACGGATGACATCTCCATTACCAATCTGAACCCAAATGGAGCTACTAACTGAGTGGTAAGTTTCATTTCAGCTACCAAAACATCTTATATGAAATTGTGTGTAGAACCTCCATCAACCAGAATTAATATGTAACGCCCGTAGATCAGGGCTAGTCAATTTAGAGACAATAAGAGTCAAAAATGACTTTTTGATAGAAGATTATTTAGGATGAATAATCCTAACTAAGTTGTAGTATATGTTACAAGGTTTCCGTGCATATAAAGAACGCCAAAATCCGAGTTATAACAAAGAAGTTATGACCTGTCGAAGTTTCGCGATAGAACCGGCACGACACAGCGCGACGTAAAAAGTGAATTTACGTTAGAGCGATATTTAGCCTTAGCAATCTAAACGAGAATCGAAGATCTCGTTGTTGGTATCGAAGCGATAAAAAGTTAGGCGAGAACGGACGTCAAACGAAGAAGTTATGAATTTATAACAAAGTTTTCTGTCGCGGCCTATTAAAAATAAATAATAAAAATAAAAGTCAAAATTAGCCGACGGAGTCTAAACGAAAGTTGTAGAGCATAGTCTCACCTTCGCGTGGATATAAAGAACGTCGACAACGGAGTTCGTATGAAGAAGATATGAATTTCCAAAGTTTATTAATCATTTTGTATTTAAATTTAAAAGGAAATTCGGAAGCATTATCCGAAGGAGTCACCGGTCTGATCCGAGGTACGCGCCGCGTACTCGAGTACGCCCTGCGTACTCCGAAGTGTCGACATTCGCAGCAAGTGGCTTCGGATGACGAACGCCATGACGCATTCGGACCAGTACGCCCCGCGTACTGGCGTACGCCCCGCGTACTCCGAGGCTCCAGCCTCCTATAAATAGGATGCGAAGGTAGCCGACCCAATTGCCAATTTCTTCTCTTCTCTCTCCCGTTTTGCATCGTTTTGCGTGCCAGAAATACCCCGAAGCCCCGGTATTATTCTCTAGCCCCGAGGCAAGTCCCGAGATCCCGAAGATCCCGAGAAGTGCGGCTCCCGAGCCGAAGCTCTGCCCGCGAGAAGTTCGATTTTGTGGAGATCTTCCAGATCTGCGGTGGATTACTACTTCTGCAAGTCGTAGTGCTGTCCGATCATCTTCTGATCAAGTGAGTGTATACTACCTTTCATAAACACGATAATAATACAAGTGTGGTTTGAGTGTATTAAGTATATTGTTGTTTATATGTGTGGGTGTGTAGTTACCTTTTTCTAACACATAAATATGAAGTATTTGCTATGAAGTACGTGCTATGTGTTTATATGTTATTTGTCTATTTGAGATGGGCATGGAAATTGGAGTTTTATACATGTGTTAAATGATTTAAACTGTGTAAGTATTTATATCTACGAAAATGTTGGGTAGAACATGGGTAGATGGGATAGTTGGTGACTATGGAGTTAGCACCTATTGTATAAACCTTGGTGACTATGGAGTTAGCGCCTATTATTAGATAAACCTTGGTGACTATGGAGTTAGCGCCTTTTGTATAAACCTTGGTGACTATGGAGTTAGCGCCTATTGTATAAACCTTGGCGACGATGTGACTTCGTGCCTATTTGATGAACCTTGGCGACTATGGAGTTAGCGCACGTTGAGTAAACATTGGCGACTATGGAGTTAGCGCTTGTTAAGTAAACCTTGGCGACTATGGAGTTAGCGCTTGTTAAGTGAACCTTTGTGACTATAGAGTTAGCGCCGCTTGAGTAAACCCCGACGACTATGGAGTTAGCGTCTGATAACTATGGATTTAGTACTCGATAGATAAACTTTGGTAGCAATGGATTTCGTGCCGATTCCTTAGGAATAAGTGAATGAAGGATAGTTCGTTCTTAGGATGAAACTTAAGAAGATAATGGGGATGGGTATTTGGGTTGATTGTTTGATAATTCAATATACTAAATGTATTATTATGGGTTGAAAACCCTATATGCTCACCAGGCTCCCAAGCCTGACCCACTCAGTTTTCTTTTCATTACAGGTAATGACACAAGAGTATAAGTCGGCAGACTTGACAAGAGATTTTGGATTATAGATCAGTAGTTGAATAACTATTGTAAGGTCTATTTTATATTGTTTATGCTTTTGGTCTGTAACGAACATGACATCCCGAGGTTTTATTATTTAATGAAAATACATTCTTTTCGAGAAATGTTTTGATAAAATGGTTATCATATTTTATTTTGGGAACAAATTCCGCAACCGTTTTCTTTAAACGATCACTCTGATTTATAAAACAAAGCATAAACAAATCGGTCTTTTCTGGCCGAGAAATTGGGGATGTCACAGTTGGTATCAGAGCATTAGTTTAAGTGAACTAGGAATGTGGATTTATTTCTAGACTTAAACTTAGAATGCTAAGCAATGATTGCGAGTTGAGTGTGTCCATTATATTTTAGGTAGTACACCTAAATTGACACAGGCACTATTTTATTTTAGGAAAATTGCCTAAAATGCTATTATGTGCTAATTGTTATATGTTTGCCATATATGACATTATTTGTTCGGATCTATGGTTTGTTGCCGACCGGATCTGGAAACCTTATGTGTATAGGATTCTAAGCGTACGTCTACGATATTAGAACTAGCATATAAACGTTTCGGAGTGATAAGGATGATTTAAATATCTATCGTGATTAAGGATCTAATTTCACCATATTCGGTGTATAGATCAAAAATGGTGAGAACGAGGAGTGGAGTTGGAAATGCTGATGAGAACAGGAATCAAGTACCAGTAATTGAACAAATACCTGTTGTGGCAGCAGCGCCTGAACCAATGACAATGGCCGGAGTTCAAGTGATGATCCAGGCAATGTTGAATAATCAGATGGAAGAAACTAGACGTCTGATCAGACAAAATCGCGAGGAATTGTCAATTCGAGTTGAAGAGCCCGAAGTAAATGGAGGGCAGTCTGGAGGAGGAAACTATAGTGGGACCATTGGTCAAGCCAACCCACCAATAGTTCGCCAAAACAACCAGGATAGAGGAAATGATGGACGTGGATGCAAGTACAAGGATTTCATGGCATCCAAACCACCATGTCTTTCTGGGAGCCCGACACCGGTGCAAGTCATGGACTGGATCTCCGAAATGGAGACAATGTTTGAAAGTTGCGAGTGTAGCAACAGACAGAAGACCGCTCTTGCAATCCCTCTGTTAAAATCTGGAGTATTGAGCTGGTGGAAGTTACTGGTTGGTTCAATGCCCAAGGGGGAAGCTAGCAAGATGTCTTGGGAAGAGTTCGAGGAGCAAATGAAAATGCAATACTGCTCTGAGCAGGATCTTCTGGAAATCAACAATGAGTTCCAGAATCTGAAGAAAGGAAAATTGAGCATTACTGAATACGCTACGAGCTTTACGGAGAAGATGAAGCTTATTCCATACCTAATTCCGACTGAACTTTCCAAGGTCAACAAGTTTGCCAATGGATTACCAGCGGACTTTGGTCCGATAGTCAAACAAGCAACCACTCTGAAAGCCACCATCTGGGCAACCAAAAATGTTGAGACCCAAATAAAAGAAAAGGGTCTGGAAAGGGCTGAAGTTGGAGAGAAAAGGAAGCGTGAAGGATCTTCAATAATCGACAAAGAAAGTAAATTCTCGAAATCTGGGGGAAGAGATGAGGCTAAGTGGTGTGAGAAGTGTAAGAAGAAACACTTCGGGAAATGTAGCAAGGAGATGACTTGCTACAAATGTGGGAAGACAAGGCACTATGCCAACAAGTGCGCACCTAACAAGAAGATGTGCTATAGGTGTAATTAAGAAAGTCATATTTCTAAGGACTGCCCACAGAAAAACACACCTCCACAGCCAAGGGCATTCAACATGTTCCTCAACGAAGCAGAAAGGGATGGGAGGGTTAAAGGATGAAGACTTCATATTAATATATAAAGTCGGTAAAGTCTGTATCAGGAAGCATAGCCTATTAGAGGCATAGTATAGGGTGAACTTGAACTTTTGTGTAATAGTTTCAAGAATTAATATAAATCCTGGTTTTGTTATCTGATGTGTTGAATGATTATATGATTTATGTATGGTGACTTGGTTAACTGCGAGACAATACTTGGGATGAGTATGAGTAGGTGTGAATGGTAGTAGAGATCTATACTACCGGAAGCACAGGACTCACGCTTGGATCAGGGGAAGTCACAAGGTTATCAAGAAGCTAGTAATTGATTCCGTTTTATTCAAGTATGTCATTACCATTGTTTCAGTAATGTCTAGTAAGATAGTTGCTATTCCGACCCTAGGGATCATATCAATTGAGTCCGACTATGATGAGAGGTCATCGGGGCATGACCCATCAAGGTTATTACTTAGAATGGAGAGATAACTTATGGAGTCAGTATGCGAATCCTATTTCGTTGATGATTCCGGGACGTCATCATCCTAAGGGGAGATAATTGTAACGCCCGTAGATCAGGGCTAGTCAATTTAGAGACAATAAGAGTCAAAAATGACTTTTTGATAGAAGATTATTTAGGATGAATAATCCTAACTAAGTTTTAGTATATGTTACAAGGTTTTCGTGCATATAAAGAACGCCAACATCCGAGTTATAACAAAGAAGTTATGACCTGTCGAAGTTTCGCGACAGAACCGACACGACACAGCGCGACGTAAAAAGTGAATTTACGTTAGAGCGATATTTAGCCTTAGCAATCTAAACGAGAATCGAAGACCTCGTTGTTGGTATCGAAGCGATAAAAAGTTAGGCGAGAACGGACGTCAAACGAAGAAGTTATGAATTTATAACAAAGTTTTCTGTCGCAGCCTATTAAAAATAAATAATAAAAATAAAAGTCAAAACTAGCTGACGGAGTCTAAACGAAAGTTGTAAAGCATAGTCTCACCTTCGCGTGGATATAAAGAACGTCGAAAACGGAGTTCGTATGAAGAAGATATGAATTTCCGAAGTTTATTAATCATTTTGTATTTAAATTTAAAAGGAAATTCGGAAGCATTATCCGAAGGAGTCACCGGTCTGATCCGAGGTACGCGCCGCGTACTCGAGTACGTCCCGCGTACTCCGAAGTGTTGACATTCGCAGCAAGTGGCTTCGGATGACGAACGCCATGACGCATTCGGACCAGTACGCCCCGCGTACTGGCGTACGCCCCGTGTACTCCGAGGCTCCAGCCTCCTATAAATAGGATGCGAAGGCAGCCGACCCAATTGCCAATTTCTTCTCTTCTCTCTCCCGTTTTGCATCATTTTGCATGCCAGAAATACCCCGAAGCCCCGGTATTATTCTCTAGCCCCGAGGCAAGTCCCGAGATCCCGGAAATCCCGAGAAGTGCGGTTCCCGAGCCGAAGCTCTGCCCGCGAGAAGTTCGATTTTGTGGAGATCTTCCAGATCTGCGGTGGATTACTACTTCTGCAAGTCGTAGTGCTGTCCGATCATCTTCTGATCAAGTGAGTGTATACTACCTTTCATAAACACGATAATAATACAAGTGTGGTTTGAGTGTATTAACTATATTGTTGTTTATATGTGTGGGTGTGTAGTTTCCTTCTTCTAACACATAAATATGAAGTATTTGCTATGAAGTACGTGCTATGTGTTTATATGTTATTTGTCTATTTGAGATGGGCATGGAAATTGGAGTTTTATACAGGTGTTAAATGATTTAAACTGTGTAAGTATTTATATCTACGAAAATGTTGGGTAGAACATGGGTAGATGGGATAGTTGGTGACTATGGAGTTAGCACCTATTGTATAAACCTTGGTGACTATGGAGTTAGCGCCTATTATTAGATAAACCTTGGTGACTATGGAGTTAGCGCCTATTGTATAAACCTTGGCGACGATGTGACTTCGTGCCTATTTGATGAACCTTGGCGACTATGGAGTTAGCGCACGTTGAGTAAACTTTGGCGACTATGGAGTTAGCGCTTGTTAAGTAAACCTTGGCGACTATGGAGTTAGCGCTTGTTAAGTGAACCTTTGTGACTATAGAGTTAGCGCCGCTTGAGTAAACCCCGACGACTATGGAGTTAGCGTCTGATAACTATGGATTTAGTACTCGATAGATAAACTTTGGTAGCAATGGATTTCGTGCCGATTCCTTAGAAATAAGTGAATGAAGGATAATTGGTTCTTAGGATGAAACCTTAAGAAGATAATGGGGATGGGTATTTGGTTTGATTGTTTGATAATTGAATATAATAAATGTATTATTGTGGGTTGAAAACCCTATATGCTTACCAGGCTCCCAAGCCTGACCCACTCAGTTTTCTTTTCATTACAGGTAATGACACAAGAGTATAAGTCGGCAGACTTGACAAGAGATTTTGGATTATAGATCAGTAGTTGAATAACTATTGTAAGGTCTATTTTATATTGTTTATGCTTTTGGTCTGTAACGAAGATGACATCCCGAGGTTTTATTATTTAATGAAAATACATTCTTTTCGAGAAATGTTTTGATAAAATGGTTATCATATTTTATTTTGGGAACAAATTCCGCAACCGTTTTCTTTAAACGATCACTCTGATTTATAAAACAAAGCATAAACAAATCGGTCTTTTCTGGCCGAGAAATTGGGGATGTCACATAATATTTCAGTAGAGTTAAGCATACCATGAACTTTCATCGTGGTAGGATGTTGCTTTCCCAGGATAGCATGTAGACTAATTCCTGCAGTCTCCTCTTGCATCTCCCTGTTGCTATCGGATTCAATTACAGTGAGCTCATGAACTTCTACATCTACTTCAAGCGCCTTAAATGTGCCTGCTTTGCATCTGTGACCTGGGCCATATTTTTCTCCACACCGAAAGCATTCACCCCTAAGGAAACGGGATTGCTTCTCTGCATCTGAAATTCGAGGAGGTGGTTTTGTTGAGTTATTAGGGAGAGGTTTGAAATCGGGTTGGTTTGTTGTTGTATTTGATGTAGGCTTGAAATCAGATTGAGTAGTCTTGGATTGGGGTGTCCAAGTTGAGGTTTTCCCAGGTCGAGTATGGCTCGTCTTTGATTCAAATTCCATAGCTATGCTCATGGCTTTATAAACCGTTCTTGGTTTATGAATTCTTACATCTGTTTTGAGATCATCTTTGAGGTCGTTTAAAAACACCCCTAAAAGACAGTGTTCGGGCCAATTGGTAACTCGAGAGGAACATTTTGTGAATTCTTGCCTGTACTCTTGCACCGTACCTGTTTGGCGTATGCTGCATAAGTATTCAGCAGGGTTCTGAAACTCTGCTGGACCAAAATTCTTTTGAAAAGCTTGTACTAGTTCCTCCCAAAACTCTATGGTTTGATCTGCAGATAACCAGGAATAAAGGTCTAATGCATCGCCTTCCAAGTGCATGGACGCAACATCTACTCTTTCTTCCTCTGGAATGTTGTAGTAACGAAATACTTCTCGGCTTTGAGAATCCACCCACGAGGATCTCCCTCAATAAAAGTGGGAAAATCGATTTTATTGTAAGGTCTATAGCGTCGATTATTACTTCCAGAAAAATCTTCATCATCGTGTCAATGAAATCCACTGTTTCATTTTCCGTTCTTCTGGTTCTGCGTGTTGAGTGCAGCAACCTCATTCTGTAACAGCTCCATGGAAGATGCGATCGCTGCCAATTCAGCATTAATAGTGTCGGGTTGACTAGTGTTTGGATCTGGGTTACTCCGAGTTTGAGGAGCCATCGTTCGTTTCCGGCAATGGAACCAAATGATAGGAACTAGGGATTCACTCAGGCTAATTATGATTAAACAAACTAAAAGTCCCAATTCGAGATGGGTTAAGTCTCCAATACATAACAAGATTACTAAAAACTGAACTAATGAAAAACAAAGAACGAAACTTGTTCTAACAAGGTAAAATTAGTAACTGATGTAAAATGCTCTCCACCACTCCATATTCTCGGACCTGTTTGACCTAGTGGGTTGACCCAATAACCAGAAAGACTATTGATTTGTTCCTCATTAGTTGATAAAGGGTCACGTTTCTTTTTCCGGGTATAGACCCTTATTGGATTCGTATCATTATCTTAATAATTATTCTTTAGTGATAGAAGCATTTGTGTTATTTCTACTTCTGCCTTTGTTTTTGCACTTTTTTTCCCTTAAATCTCTTATGTCTTTTTGGTTATTTGTAGAATCGATTGGATACCAAGGTGGAGAAGTCAAGAAAGAGCATGACAAACTAGATCAAGAGGCGTGAAGAAGGTAATTAGTTAATTTACCAGTTTGAAGTTATTCTAGATAATAGAAAAGAACTTTAAATTCATTAATGGTTGGGTAAGACTACTATTTATCTGACAATGTCGTTTTTACCAATTTGATATGTTTGAGTTTGTCACATTTTTATTATTTTTTGGATTAGTTTCATAAACCGGTAAAACAAGTCTATCTTAGTTGCTTATATATATTTAACCTTTTATTTCATTATACAGGTTGACTTGGACGCTTTGTCAAAGAAAATACATGTTTATTTTTTGTTGTATTTAAAACCATTTTTTTATGAAATGGAGTGAGTTCTTGTAAATCATGTTCTAAGTGTAGATCTGCAGTAAAATGGTTGGGTAAGACTAACATACTTATTATAGCTCATGAGCCTTTTCCAACATGGATCGCCTTGAATATGGTCGTCACGAAGAAGAAAGTAGAGTTACATCACTAACTAACATTTTTTATTCATCACAAATTTCTTATAATAATCTAATTAGTATTAAAGTTATGCTATTTTTCTTTTATGTGCTTGCTTCTGGTGTGTTGTATGAATGATATGGTATTGTGATCTGTTATTCATACGAACAGGGTCACCAACAAAGGAATTAGATGTTTATTCCTTTGTGTGGTGTTTGAAGTTTTATGTGGGGTGTTATGTATAGGCGGCACAATATTACAGAGCTTGAGAGTCTATTACACAAACACAACTATATAGCTTAATCAAGTTTCTATCTTCTTCATGTTGGGTTTGTTCTATTTACTATATTTGGATGTTAAAAGAAATTGTATTTGATTCCAATTGACCTTGTTTTGATTAGTAAATATAGAAAGTAAATTACTATTTTTATATGATTAAGTAAGATGCTATCGTTGGTAAGAAATGTAGGCATGTTGTAATTACGTGAAAAGAAATGTAAGTATGTTTCTTGACAACTTCTTTCTGCTAATATGAGAATGCAAGTTTAAATGGACTTATTTGTAAGAGCTAAATAAACTAACCAACGATGCAAATTCATATACGACATGTTCGTCTCTGATTTGTGTAACATTTATAACATAACTTTTTGTTAATCTAACATTTTCTACTTTTTATTATTTTTTGTTATTCTTTTTTGCTTATTATCTTTAGTTTATTAAATATTAGTAGATCACTCAAGTTTGTGTAGCGTACTCCATGACATTTTAATTTAGTTATTATCATATTTTATAAACGTGACATACAATATACAAACATAAAGAAACAACTTCTAATGTCGTAGTAAATTCAAAATTTATGTTGTTTAACCATTGTGAATTAGAGATGGATAATAACCAAATAGCCAGTTATCTACTAACAATTTGATATATATATATATATATATATATATATATATATATATATATATATATATATATATATATATATATATATATATATATATATATATATATATTTATGGTGCAATAATTCATTTTAGTGATGGTAATTAAGAAGTTCATTTTAGGATTTTAATTTGAGCCACTGTTTTCTTCTTGATAATAAAATTTAATTTGGCCACATATAATATGCTTCTTTATTTTAAATGCTATTGGTCAGTGATAATATATAATTACAATAACTTGATATCTATTTCTTGTTGACAAAAAATACAGTAATAAGTTAAATTGAAAGTTATTAATTAAAAAACAATTGTTATTGAAAATGATTCTTTATGTGAAATCGATAATTAAAAAGACATTTATTAATTAAAAAGCCGATTCTAGAACAATGTGAACATATCCCTAACGTCTTGTTCATTGGTTCTACTTAAGGAGGGATGTTGATGGATATGAAGGAATCGTGAGGTATGTCAAAGGAAAATCATGTTCTCGAGTTTCATTGATGGAAGGAAAGGGAGGGGAATGAAAGGATTTTGAAGCCATATTTTCTTGTTAAATTTTCCTCTAAAATTATGCTAATTCCGGAAGAAAATAAGGGAAAGGAAAATCTTTTAGTTATATTTTCTTTTCCCTCCCAACTCAGGAACACAAAAACTTGAAATTTTTCTTTCATTTCCTTTAAACTCGGGAACACAGAATAAGAAAATTTTTATTTCCCTCTTTTTATTTTTATCAATATTTTCCTTCCTTTTCCTTTATTGAGTTTACAAAATAAATAAATAAACCTTAGGAACAAGGTATAAGTGGATGATTCTAAAAAAAAAAATCATAGAGACTAGGGCCGACCCAAGCCCAGGGCGAGTTGGGCCATAGCCCAGGGCAGCAAGTTTATGGGGGCAGCAAATTGTTTGCACGTATTATATATGGGTATGTTATATTGGGCCAAAGTCGATGCCAGTCCACTGAAAAAAGAAAGGGATGCTTGACCTAAGGGCTAAGGGCATCGCCTCATTAGGCATAATTCATGAAGCGGGAAAAATTAAGCATCCAACCAGAAAAATAAATGCATGCGTAATTAATGTATCAGATCATTTCGAGATGGTAGAAGTCTAGTATCCCAATTCGTGGTCTCGGTTCAGCGGTTCTCCTGAATTCAGATCATTGTTGAATTCCTTTTAGAGACTCTTGTTTATCCTATAATTTCATTCTCTATTTCTGGTAAGTCCTTGTTCATTCTCCTAAGTCATAAAGGTTAAAGTTCTTGGATATACTCTTGTTTCGTTCTCTAGAAAATCTGAATATGTGATAAAAGGTAAAACGAATCTGTTATTTAAGTTGGTGAAAATCTGGGATATAAGTTGTTGAAAATACTAATATCTGATTTTATTTATTATATTTCCTTATTTCTTGTTTTCAAGTGTTCAATTGATCTTAGTAATTGAGGAGGATTATTTTGTTTCTGATTTGTGAGGTAATTGAGGTTCTTTTAAATGTTTGCAGACTCTATTAACAAGTTTAGTGAGATATATGAGAAAATTGAAGATGGTAAGAGAAGACAAATAATGGAATTAGAGAATATGAAGATGGATTTTTATAAAGAGTTTGATTTAGAAGATTAAAATAAGAATATTACCGGAAAACTAATCCTTTTGATTTGGGGGAGTGTTTAGTTTAAAGTTTATGAAAGGATTTTAATGCATTTTAATCTAAAAACCTTCTTGTCCCGTATCTTTTTAAATTGCAAATACATTGAGATAGTGATTAAATTTTATTTGTTTTTTCATTACTTTTTTGCCCTTTATCTCACATACCAGCTCCCTATTTCACGTAGGAAGTGGTTGAGTGAAAGTCCTTTGATACCTGGTACACTCGTAAGCAAGCTCCTTTACATACCATCCAGTTATTTATACCTCGCTATGTTTCACCATGCCATTATGAGCAGAACCCAACATCGGTTGTAATGAAGCTTTGTTAAGCATATATGAACGGGGGAGATTATAAGAGGAGGTTGTGAGCATATGTACCTATCTATAACAGTTATTATTGTAAATTAAAAAAAATAAACATTTTATATTTTGAGTACACAAATAAGGTTTGATGTATTGGTTGATTATAAATCTTATTGCACTTTGTTTTATAATTTTTTTTGTTTGGAGTTTGGTCTATAGTATGGGGCATTTTTTTTCGTTTTGCCCTGGGCATAGAAAAACAATGGACCGGCCCTGATAGAGACGCATACTATTATATCACATGAAAATATGATTGGTAACTCAATATTCAACAATATATCAATTTAACATTACAATTGTCATCAAGAAGAATATATACTAGATTACTATTGTCATCAAAAAGAATATATACTCCTTAGATATACGTGGATGTAATTTTTTTAATATCCAATAGAAGAAACTATACATCGAAAAGAAAATAATTGTCGCATACTACACTGCGCAAGGTACCCCAATAGATATATCTTATTTACCGATGAATTGCATGCTTTTTTTTTGGTAATGTGACATTTTTTTCCAAAATAAAACTAATCGAAACAAGAAAATTATTCACCGAATAGTACTAATCGCCACAAGGATACAACCGTCGCCGAAAAGAATTGATCACCGTTCGAAAATTATTCGTTACCGCCGCTTTGCGCGGGTACACAACTAGTTACTCATAAAATCAATTGAATAAAATAATAATAATAATAATAATAATCCCAACAGACATCCTTTTGACTTTTTTTTTTTAATTTCCCCGTCGAATTTTTACCCCCTTCTTTTATCCCTCTCTTTCCCAACATAAGCAATTGCACCTCCATCACTCTGTCACTTGAATTCCCAATTTAATTCAATCTTCTCAAATCTCATTTCGCTTATCTCAGAAATAGAGAGAGAAAGTATTTGCTTAAATCAACATCGTCGATGAAGATAATGCCGGGAAATTTGGTTGTTTTTATCACTGTCGGTGCTTTCCTAATCGCAATTACCGGCGCTGAAGATCCATACGGTATCAAAGAATGGCATGTCACATATGGCGATATCTATCCACTCGGTGTTCGTCAACAGGTCGATTTTTATCCAATCAATCACTAAGTTTATTCCAATCAACATTTTTTACGTTTGATTTCTCAGTTTTGTGTTAAAAAAAAACTTACTAAAAGTTTCATCTTAAAGGTAATATTTTGGTTATGGATATCACTATAACCATGTGAGAACAACACCGTTGTGAGACACATGCATTTTCAGATGTAGTTGATGGTTAATATTAAACAAAAATACCAACAGCAAGGGAGCAAATAAATGTCGCCATGTTCTATCCATGACTGGGAAACAGGGGATTAAAAAAACATTTTAGTTCATAAAGAGAAATAGCAACAGTCAAGCAGTCACATACACGCATACACATTAAGAAGAAGAAACAAAATTTGATTATGATGAACACACGTGTACACATTAAGAAGCAGAAACTAATTGGAAAAAAACAACACAGGCATTAAAAAAACACAAGAAGAAAGAAAAGATAAAAAGCAATCTGAAAGTAGTTTTTTTATAAACTTACCAAAAGGAATGAATTCTGGGATTAACCGGACGAGTTTTGACTGTGATGATTTCAAACCTTGGAAAGAGGATGATGTAAAGGAATTATACAATGGTTTGTTTGAAGTGTATATAGTTTAGAATATGATAAAATTGACATGATAATTAAAAGTAAATGTAATTGACATTATTGATATGATATTGATATGATACCTTATAAATGAAATCAGATTTGATAATAAGATGCCCTTAATCTGGTATGTAACGAAATTGACTGTGATGATCGAAAACATTGATATGATTTTGATATGTTACCTTATATATGAAATCGGATTTGATAATAATATGTTGTATAATGTTGGTAAGGGCATTTTCGTCCTTTGTACATACCATTTATTTTTGTAATGTACTGTCTAAAAACATGTTTGTTTCCTTCTGTTATCATATAAAGATATATGTATTGCCGAGGGCATTTTCTTTCTTTGAACTTACTTATAATATGTAAAAGAAAAGTGCAATGCATTTATATGTAATTTTCACGAATTTTATTGCATATATATTGTTAATAAAATTCTTTAAGTTGTTCATTTGATATTTTCTTCAATGTAAAAAACCTTGGAAAAGAAGAGATCTTTTTATTTATACACTTATCACCATAGCATTTTACAACCACACTTGCATCACCACTATGTGGACCGCTGAGCACATCTCTTATTTCAACTTTCTTTCCACAGTTTGTACACGCATCATAATACCAATCAATATCTTGGCGAATACCATAAATGGTCCCAACAATGATATATTGGCCGACCTAAAAAAATAAAAAATATCAAAAGGATCATAAAAAACAATACAATTAGATTATCTGTAAAATAGAAAACAATATCACATCAAGACAGCTAAACTATTCACATACCTCTTGTGGTTCTATCAAATCGACAACATTTTTAACTTTGTAATTATTCAAAAAGTCATCAGAATCCGAATATGATTGAGAGCTATCAACAGTCAAAGAAGAAGAAGGGTTTTGAAGTCCTCGTAATCCAACCAAGTTGTTTTTAATTTAGGAGATTAAAAATAAAATTAGTAAAATTATTAAAAAGAAACAAAAAAAAAACCGATGAATTATTAAAACAGTTTGTTACCTATCTGTGAAGGTAACAATTTCGGGAAGATTAGCATTTATGAACATCCGTGTTTGTTCAAAATAATTGTTAACGGAAGGTGTTCCTGATGAAACAAAATAAAATAATATAAAAGACTAAAATAAGGTTGCTTTGTATAAAAAATGTACCGTTATAGACATTAATTTTTGCAAACTACAAAAGGACAATCACACGACCAACTTGTTTATGAGCTTCAAGATAAGAAATCAACTAGTATGCAATATCTCCAACAATGTCATGTTAACCTGCAAACCTCTGCAAAAATAATAATGGTTAAATGAATATATAATATTAAAATAACACATGCAACTTGTAAGGTAATGAATGTAATATAAGATATAATATAAGAAATATTTTGGTTACTCTAAGTTTATGATTTGTAAAGGTAGCCTATGTAGAGATTTGCTGACATCATGGGAATCAAGCTTTCCTAATGAGTCAACTTCACCAATAATATCTACAAAATGATAATACAATATGTCAAAATGATGTAAAATTAAAGAATTAAATATAATATACAATCAAGAAGGGGAAAAAATTCCCAATTGGGTCATTAGAGGTAGCTGTTGCACAGATTATTTTTTCAAAAGAAACACAAGAAAAGCCATATGTTGTTTTGGATTGAAAGTGTAGACATTCATTAACAGTTGTTCTTCCATGCAAGTTTAACTTGGAGGTTACATCACTTATTTTAAAAATGTATCTGTTAGGAGCGATAGTGGGGGACCGGATGTAAACAACTTGATCTTCTTTCAGTTTGGACTCAAACCTTTGAAAATCTCTTGGATACACACTAGCTCGGATTTTTGTACACTATTCACACAGGGTAAGAATATTATATACTGTTAAAAAGTGATATTTTAATAAATATAAATTGGTCAACATTGAAGATTTATTCGACCATGAAAGATTTTGAATAATATTATTGGAATGATCAAATTAACAAAAAAACGATTTTGAATAATGCTATTGGAATAGTAGATTTTACCATTTCATCCATGAGTATCATCTCAATTGATTTGACAATAGTGGGGTTGTCATCTGAAAGTGATCTCCATAGCCAGATGATAGACACTTTTAGTGTGTAATCATCCTTTATGTTGTCAAAGTCTTTAATCAAAGTGATGTTTATATCTGCCATTGTCATTATAATAGAAAACTACACACAGAAATTATAAACAGAAATAAAATTACCATTATGTCTATGGAGTACTAATAATATAAGAACAAAGTCAATAATGCAATATGGTTATATTCAAACATTCATACAAAGAAAAGCAAAACTGAAAGAAACATGCTAACATAAACTATATACCCCTGTACATCATTCATAATTAAAAATAATAACGATAAGTGAAACAACAGGCTAACAGAAACTATATACCCCTGTACATCATTCATAATTAAAAATAATAATCATAAGTGAAACAAAGAAGGGGGAAAACCGGTAATTATAAGTGAAACAGAGAAGGGGTAAAACCAGTAATTTACATTTGCAGAATACTGCAATATGGTTATATTCAAACATTCTTACACTTGAATATGAATTAAGAGTACTATTGAGCTTATTGTTTTATTTCTACAAAAATGAGATATGTCATGCATCAAAAATGTGTCTTCTTGACATGAATGTACTTAGGTCTATTTTGTGGGTAGCAAACATATAATGTCTTGATCACTCTCTTAACATATCGCCCAAAATAGACAATATCTTGGTATGTGGGCCTGAGATATAACAATTTCATTGTGAAATTTTTTACTTAGAAAGGTATTTGAGTAATTTTAACTATGAAAGATATGCATAAAACTGAATTCCATGGGTTTTAGGATGGAATTTCGAAATCCACCGGTCACGGGATTTCTGAATTCTTACCAAATTAATTGATTAGGTGCATACTCATTTGCATCTAAACCAGACTGTAATTGAATTTATTTCTAATTCCTGCTAAATCTGACAGAATTCGGAGAACATACACCTAGTTTCTTGATGTTTCTGGAACAAATCCCAAACATTAGTTTCATGAACAAAGATCATATGAGATAGATATTGTAACACACCATATAGACACTTGCATGTAAGATGGGATTTATCACCATCCACAAATCAATCATCTAAAACCATTGATCTCAGTTAAACTAATTCCTCGCTTGTTCCCTATATCTCTAATCTTTTTCTCTCCTTGTTAATTCCATCAGGGTGTAAAACCTTTTCAAACCTTATGTGTAATTAAATGATTTTCTTACAACATCAGTTTGTGTTACAGAAAGAGTACTTGCAATATGTTTCTGCTAGTTCCTGGAGCTATGAAAGCATACATCTGCCAATTAGTTAGGTATCCACCTTTTGTAAAGCAACTCAATGAATGTATGACATGACTTATCAATGAGTTTAAGAGCATTGTACATGAGCAACTTAACAGCTAGCTAGAGGAGTTAGAGAAGGATCACATCAAATTATTCTCTATCAATCATAACTTGTGATTTTCACATTTCTTTCATTATTGTGGTTTTCATCATATTCTTTCACTCATTTTTCTATTGTCTTTTTCATTAGCACAACACCACGTTATTATTAGGCCATGTGATGCTACTGCATGTATAATGAAAGATGCCGATCAAGTTAAACATATCATTTACCAATATACTTCAACTGATGAAGAGTCTATTCAATGATAATTCACATGAAGACAATTTTGCTCATTGTGTAAAATATTGTATCACAAACCTCATGATAACATATATATAAAACTTAAAATATTATACAAAAAAAACAGTTAGAAACACGCATACACATTAAGAAGAAGAAAAAAAATTTGATTATGATTAACACACGCATACACATTGAAAAGCAGAAACTGATTGGAAAAAAACAACACAGACTTTAAAAACATATATATATATATATATATATATATATATATATATATATATATATATATATATTGGTAATAAAACTCTTTAAAAACATAATCGTCTTTTTCTCTTACACCATCAATAGACACACATATCCCATGGAACCACAAGATACAACACAAGCTTTGTAAAGTTATCTTCTATAAGTTTGGTGAGGGCATTTTTGTCATTTGCACATACCATTTTTTTTGTAATGTAGTGTCCAAAAACTTTTTTGTTTCCTTCTATTATTGCATATATATATATATATATATATATATATATATATATATATATATATATATATATATATATTGGCGAGGGCATTTTCGTCCATTGAACTTACTTATAACATGAAAAAGAAAAGTACAATGCCTTTATATGTAATTTTTTCGAATTTTGTTGCACATATACTTTTTTTTTGTACTGTACTGTTTGAAAACATTCTTCTTTCCTTATGTTATTGCATATATATATATATATATATATATATATATATATATATATATATATATATATATATATTGGCGAGGGCATTTTCGTTCTTTGAACTTACTTATAACATGTAAAAGAAAAGTACAATGATTTATATGTAATTTTTCTGAATTTTATTGCATATGTATTGTTAATAAAAGTCTTTAAAAATATATTTGTATGTATATTTGAACTGTATAAGAATTTAAGTTAAATATCGTGTTACCGGTTAAAATTCTATAAGTTTTCCTTTAAGATTTACTTGAACAGAACAAATTTCTTTTTCAGTATACTGCTTCTCCTAGAGTCTCTGATATCAAGCATATCAGGTTCAGAAAATAAAGATTACAGAGAATTTGACAGCCTCAGTGAAACAAAGAAGGGGTAAAACCAGTAATTTACATTTGCAGAATACCGATGTTTATTAGATACGGAGATGTTAGATGATTATAGAATTTAAGATGAAATCATAAAACTACTAACACAAAATGAATGAAAATCGTATATAGTTGACTTGAAAAATCAATTTTTGCTATCTAATGCGCAAATTAAACCTGTATAGAACTATATTAAGACGAATTATGATTGTTAAATAAGTTTTTAATCGTTCTTTAGATCGTTCTTATTTACGATGATGGTATCTCATAGTGAAATACGAATAAGGTATCAGTTAAATTGTCACACACACGCATACACATTAAGTAACAGAAATAATTTTCAATTATGATTAACACAGACATTGAGAAGCAGAATTGAGAAGCAGAAACTTACCGAAGAATTGAAGTCGCTGATTGTCGATGATGCTTGATTGTTGGAAGACGATGCTGTAAAGAATGATTTATATCGTATGAATCAAGTATATATTGAGCATAATACGATCAAAACGACATAATCCTCAAAATTAAATGTAAGGGATACGATTGATAATCATACCATAATAAGATATCTATCCATATTCCTTTTTCCAAATTTCAAATTGCCATATTGGCGTATTTCCATATCTAATCTAATTTCCATATGTAATCTAATTTCCATATGTAATGCTCTGTTTAACGAAGTAGGGGTAAAACTGGGATTTAACATGGGCAGAAGAATGAATTTTTGATAGGACACGTGGACAAGAGGTTTTGTTTATTAGATAGGGAGATGTTACTTTTAAAAATCGACCTATATGAATAGATTTTTGAAAATACAATGCCATGACTGGAAAAATGAAAATATGATGATACAAATAAAGGAAAGATCTATTACTTGGACTATCCTACTTTCTATTATAGTATCATGAATTTTTTAGACTTTAAATTTCACATATTTGTAGATGTTCATAGCAAAATAATTAACAATATTTGGACAACAACTAATTATAAGACTTTAACAGCAACATCTTAACAGAATCTAACGGTAACAATTTAACAGATCAGTGCATTTTGACAGCAAGAATTTAATAAAACGTTGACAGATTTTGACAGCAACAATACCATTTATTTTTAACCGCAATAACTAAAGAATTTACATTAACTAAATTGCAACAGGAAAACACGTTATCGTATATTGAAAGGTGATTGCTATAAGTACCCCAAATGTCCCCTCCATGCGAGGGGAATAGTGTTTTGTGTACCCCTCATTGTGAGTGAGTGGAGTGAGTGGAGGGAACTACTTATAGTACAACCCTATTTAAATAGTGCTTTGGTTTTAGCATTTTATTTACAGTAGCTTTGATTTTAGCATATGTTCTATTTTCAATTTTTCAAACATGATGAAAAATATTAATTTTTTAGACCTCGTACTCTCAATTGTAAAACATGCTTAGTCATTCAAAAATAAGTCAACTAATTCTTTAGAAACTTTCAAAATATTAATTTATTTCTTGTTATTAATATTTTCATTTGTTTCTAATATTAAAAAGCATTGAAGGGTCTAGAATTCGATGGTATCGGAACGAATAGTTTATTTATCGAATAGCTTGATCACATAAACGTGATACACAATGATTAAATACTAAAGGAATTAACAAACTAAGGGGTCATTTGATAGGTGCTGACTGAGAAAGTGTTGACTGAGAAATGTCTGGCTGTGTAAGAAATTCTGTCCGGGTAAGAAACCATGATGTTTGATTGTACATCTGACTGAATGTGTTGACTGAGGAAAAATGACTATTTTACCCTGCTGAAGAGTTATAAAAATATACAAATGGTTATACAAAATGTAAATTACACACAAATCATTTAAAAATCTAAATAAAAATAATAAAAGGTTATAAAGTTATAAATAGATTCATTGTTATACCTATAAAAAGCATTCCATATCTTACATTTTATAAAAATATATCTTCACTTTACATTGTTCTCATTTTATTATTCAGCCCACTATGAAAATTGACACCACGTATTAGATGGTAAACACACATTTTAACTAGAAAAACTACTCTAATATGGCATTTCATGCCTAAATGAGAAAACCAAATGTTAAAGAATTTTACCAAACAAACTCAAAATTTTTGACTTTACATAGTTCTAGTTACTTTATGTTACAAATTCTCAAAGTCTAACCACAAATTTTCACTACAAATCATCAATTTATGCATCAGACCACTTGTTATTAGTACAATGATGAACTCACCACATCTTTTCCTGCTATAAAATGGCACCAAAAGAAGCATGTTATTAGTGTAAATTATATCAAAGAGTAATGGATCTCATATAAGCATATTGGGATTACCTTTTTATGTTGATGAATCCATCTGAAAATGAACAGTAAAAAAGCAATTTATATACACATAATAACCATACAAAACATATGGAGCTTTTATCCATCTCTAGAGTAAAAGCATAGCAATGACCAGAGAGCTTCTTAACAAACCATCAACATCAAAATAAAAAATCAAATAAAATATAAATAAAAACAAATCATCAAAAAATTAACCCTAGGTTATAATATGCAAAAGTATTCAATTTTAGTGATCGGTATGGCAGAAACCCAATTGATATGTCGTGTGGTTTCTACTTTTAGGAGGGAACATAATAGCAAAAACCCAATTGAGAACAACAAACATGAACAGAGCAGCAAAATCGGAACTTTTATGAGAAGAATCGGAACTTTGATGAGAAAAAACGGAACTGTAAAATCCAATGAGAAGAATTTGATTTGTACCTGATGAGAAGTGGAGAAGGAGTCGATCGATGGGGGGAAGAGGCACAAATCGTTCGACAGTCAATTGGAGGCGTGAAAGAGGAACGCAGGCATGGGCACAATTCGAAAATCTTGTCACACCCCCAAACTAAGGATGACGGAAACGTTCGGGAGTGGAGGACTTCATGTATAGTATCACAACAAAGAGTATAATAGTGCTCAAAGTAAATACAACCAATGATAAATATAATCAGAAAATAATTACATGGTTTCAAGTATTACATATTTCAATGATTGATCACGACATGATATAAAAGTAGTTGTTCAACGCCGTAGCGTTCCATCCTCGAAAGCTTGTGGTTAGCTGGTTTCGTTGATTTCCTGAGAATACAAGTAGTTTTGAAAAAGTGTCAACAATTAAGTTGGTGAGTTCATAAGCTTTTTAGATAAACAGTTTGGAAACCGTTCTTTGTAATGTGTTGTGTGTTACTAAGAAAAATCCAATATTTTCCTTATAAAAGTTATGTAGTCCTAAATCCCAGGACCAAGAATAAACAAGTATTTTCCATACTTAATGATATAAACGCGGTTTTAAATCGGCATAAAAACCCTTTTTGATTTGAGGAAAATCCTGAAATGAATGACGTGTATTCTTAAATACCAAGACCGAAAGTGTACCAATATAGATCTATACACAACTATCACGTTCTCCCTACAAGAAACTCTGGTTATAACTACCAAGACTTTTTAACTCGTACTCTAGGAGTACTGAGAAGAATGTCTCACAATTTAAGTTAACAAGTTTATGTGTGGTGTGCGTGAGTGTAAAACCTTTTTATGTGGGAATAAAACCTTCCGAAATGTGTTTGTTGTGTTAATGGAAACATAAACCGTACCTATTATAGTTTATCAAAACGTTTAAATGTAATAGTTATAACTTTGTTTATTATGGTTAACTACTGTATTTGTGAATGTAAAAACCCTTTTGTTTACCGATATGTATATATACCTTTTAATAAAGTGAAGAAACATGCAATATAACAACTAATTAATTATCATACTTTTGTAGGTAAAAATCCATTTTTTTCTGATGTGTAACTATATACTAAGACAAAATGTCATCTATTTGCCGAAAAAATTTATTTACATAAAGATATACACCTTGCTCAACATGTTACAAGGTGAAATGAAATTGATAGCATTTTTTGTTGTTAATATTTTCTTTTACTATTCTTAGAAAATTTATAGAAAAATCATCAAAGGTCCAAATCAGAATCCGTAAATTCTAAGTGTTTGGGAAATGAGTCTAGTTTGTTCATTTTTATTATGAATTTTGATGACCTCCAAATTATGTGAAAAATTCCATAATCACAGACTGGTACGGATTTGCTCTTGAAATGATAGGCCGTTTTGTAAAAATCACCATAAATTGTAGAAAAATCGTGTGGAGATGTGCAAGCAGTCATTTTAAAGCTAAGAACTGGAATTACTTGCACCTAAAACAGTTTTGAAAACTAAAATATTTAAGTTTCCTAAAATAGTATGTGAATGGAGTTTAACTTTTCTGATGAACGCTGTTAAATGAGTTTAGTTGTGTTCTTGGTGTTTTAACTTGTATCCCCCCCCCTTCCTTAAAACTTAAGAAAAACATGGAAAGATAGGTGTATGAACTCACCTTGAGTGATTTCAGTAGATGGATGGTGGAGGAAAGAAGTGCTCAACTCAAGAACACTTGGGAGATGCTTGAAGATTTGAAGATCTAACACAAATATGACGATATTTTTGTAAGCAATGTATGATTTGGATGTAGGATAGTAGAATATCTAAGTGTAGGAGGATGATACTTACCAGATGTAGAAGAAAAGCTTGGAAACAAGCATTGAATCTCGAAATCTTAGAGAGAGGGAGTGAGAGAAAATGAAGTTGTCGCTTGGTGTAAAAATGGAGTAATGTGAGGAGAGAGGAGGATATCTCTAGCTCTTAGAACATGAGAATGGATGGAAATGATGATAAAGTACAAGAATGTGACTAGGTATGGTGGGAGGAGTGTGGCTGGTCATTGAGTGGGTGTGGGGGTGGTTGCTTGTGTCATTGACTAAAGGAAAGTCAACACTCTACCTCTTGTACTTCACCCACTCTTCTTAGATAAGGTTTTATCCCCAAAAACGTGATTAATTAATAAATATGGGGCCTTATATGTTCAAATAAAGTTTTGGGTGAAAATCCCACGTTAAAATGATGAAAAATAGGTTTAAAGTTAAATCGGGGTCGAAAACCGGGAAGAAATGCTCTTTCTGCGAGGCTTCTTGCAAGGTGGGCCGAAGGTGGCTAGGTTTGGTCCATAGAAGGCTGGGACCGAAGGCGCGGGTGAGTCAGGAGGCAAAATGGTGCGAAGCTGGTTAGTTCGGTTCGTCCAAGGTTCAGGCTCGAGAGGGAGGGTTCGGTTCGGTCTGCTGAACTTCGGTCCAAGGTGGTGCATTTCGCTTATGATGCCTTCGCTTCTAACACGTTCGCTTCTGACCAGTTCGGTTCCTAATAGGGTTCAGCTCCTTAAGAGAGTTCGGCTCCTTAAGAGGGGTTTCGGGTCCTTAAGTCTATTTTATCCGTTTTTACCCCGTTTTAAGCGGTTTTTGACCCGGTTAACGGTCGGGATGGCCCGAAAGACTATAAAAAGTTTAAGGAACTTTTGAGAGAGATTTCACATACTTGGAGAGATTTTCTCATACTTAGAGAGATTTGGTAGAGATTTGACATACATGGAGAGATTTCACATACTTAGAGAGATTTGGGAGAGATTTCACATACTTGGAGAGATTTCACATACTTAGAGAGATTTGGGAGAGATTTCACATACTTGGAGAGATTTCTCATACTTAGAGAGATTTGGTAGAGATTTGACATATGTGGAGAGATTTCACATACTTAGAGAGATTTGGGAGAGATTTCGTGTGTGACATTTATGAGTGTCCGGCCTCGGAACGCAAGGACCATAAACCCCGCTAAGCCATGTTTAAGGATATTACACACTCCCGATGAGTATGCAACATTGTTTTATCGGTTTGGTTCGTTACTTAACACTGTTTTAGGTTAAGGAAATCTAGATGTACGAACTTTTCAATTGATGATTTCTCATTAGCATATCGAGTTGTATAGTAATTACCTAACGTAAGCCCTAGTACACAAGGGTTAGTTGAGTTGACCAATTTGACTTGTTGACTTTATTTGACTTTGACTTGACCAGAATTTGATGGTTGTCACAAATCTTCTCTCTTTGTCAGTCAGCCGGCTGCTTTTTTCTTACCAAGCCATATATTTCTTTCCGGGTTAGATGCCCAAAACTGATGTACCAAACAATATTTGCTGACCAAGTCAGCTAAAAACGTATGAACCAACTGGGTTAGACGGATATCAAACAGGGCCTAAGCTAAACATTAGGAATAAGATAACTACAAATACTATAATTATCATATCATATCTTATTTTCTCCCTCAAGATGGAGCATGAAGGTTCTTTATGCCCATCTTGCCAAGAAGAAACTGAAATTGATTCGTTCCAAGACCTTTAGTTAACAGATCAACAACCTGTATTTTGGTGTCGATCTTCATTAATGTGATTTCTTGTGAAGCAACCCATTCAGGAACAAAAAAACAGTCCATTTCAACATGGTTTGTGTGGTCATGAAACACAGGGTTGTTAGCAATATGTCGGGCAACTTGGTTGTCGCAAAACAAAACTGTCGGGGAGCTAATGACAACCTGGAAGTCCTTAGGGAACCGTATAGCCCACAAAATTTCGCTCACAGTAGAGGCCATAGCTTAATACTCTGCTTCAGTAGAAGAGTGAGACACAACTAATTGTTTCTTGGTTTTCTAGGAGATATGTGCACCTTTGAGCATGAGAATGTAATCGGTTCGTGACCGCTTCGTATACGGACATTCAAGCCACTCATAGTCACAAAAAGCAGTCAAAATTGGCTCTCCAACATGTGGCAAAAGGATACCTTGTCCTGGTACCCCTTTTAAATATCGTAGAACTCGGGTCACAACTTGCATGTGACTTTTTTGTGGATCAGACACAAATTTGACTTCAAATTTTGACTACATAGGTGTCATCAAGGCGTGTCACTTGAAGGTATAAGAGTCTACTAATTATTCTGCTATACAAACCTGCATTAACCTGAGGTTCTTCTTCTTTTCAAACAAACTTTAAATTATGTTCAATGGGTAAAAGGCTCGGTTTACATCCCAATATCCCACTATCTTTTAGAATATCTAAAATGTACTTCCTCTGACTTAGAACCAAGCCATCTATAGTCTTCGCCATCTCTGTACCATGGAAAAATTTAACTTCACAAGATCTTTCATGCTAAAGCCTTTATCAAGT
Source organism: Lactuca sativa (assembly GCF_002870075.4). NCBI lineage: Eukaryota > Viridiplantae > Streptophyta > Magnoliopsida > Asterales > Asteraceae > Lactuca > Lactuca sativa. The sequence continues at coordinate 173,730,887 of NC_056629.2, forward strand.
TGTGTCTTTGTTTCTTGAATCTGGTCTAGATTATTTCTAACTTTAATAACATCAGCCACATAAATTAAAATGACAGTGTAAATTCCATCTTGATTATGAAAGAATAGGGAATGCTCAGCTTTGGATTGACGAAAAGTTATGCTCAAAAGGAACCTTGTGAATTTGTGGTACCAGTTTTGAGACGCTTGTTTCAACTCATAGAGAGACTTTTGCAAACGACACACGAGTTTCACCTTCTTTAGAGAATCCTTGAGGAATTTTCATGTGGAACTCTTCATCCAAGTCTCTATGCAGAAACACATTATTCACATCAGGTTGATGTACAAATCAATCTTTCTTAGCACCAACTGACAAAGAATAATGCATGGTAACAAGCTTGCAATTGGTGAAAAAGTGTCATGATAATCTACCCCCTCCATCTGTGTGAAGCCCTTTGCTACTAGCCTAGCCTTGTACTGTTTATCTCCCCATTTGGTTTATATTGAATTTTATAAACCCATTTTGAATCGATGGATCCCTTGCCTTTCGGAAGATATGTAAGTGTCCAATCCCCATTTCTTTCTAAAGCCAGTATTTCTTCTTGCATAGCATCTTTCCATTTATTTTCCTCTGAAGCTTGAGCAAAAGATCATGGCTCATCATTTAGTGTAATGGCCGTCAAGTAAGCTTTATAATTGTTAGAAAAATATTCATATGACACAAAGTTATAGATAGGGTGTATTGTTGAGGTCTCTAGATTGGAATCGGGTTGCTTATGGTTGACCGATTGAATGGGGTAGCTTGACAACATAATTTTTGAATTTTTATGGCTGTGATTTTGTTCTAGTGCTTCTCATAGATTCCCGTCTTTCTGTTTCATGTTGTGGGTTTTGAGGGTGAGTTCTATTGAGTCAACACATGGGTCTTTTTCACGGTTATTAGGCTTGTTTGACATGATATCTTCGTTGTTGTGCTCGTCTTGAAGATAACTGAAGTCATTGTGGTCATTATGCGAATGATCACTAGGTCTAATCCAATCACAGGAATGGAATCCAAGGTTTGGTCAGCATGATGTTCCTCGTAACATGTTTCACAATGATATTTTATCGTTTCTTCTTCTTCAGCATAATGTTCCAATTTATCATTCTTGAGGGGAAATATACTTTCATGAAACAAAACATCCCTGCTAATGACAATCTTCTTTGACTCAACATCATAGATTTTGTATCCTTTGGTACGTTATGGGTAACCTAAGAATACCCCGACCTTTTCTTTTCTTTTCAAACTTGTCCAATTTTGTATCAGTATTTCTGAAATATGCTACGTAACCAAAAATTGTCATATGGTCGTATTAGGGCTTTTGACCACAGACAATTTCATAAGGGGTCTTGTTTTTGATAACTTTGGATGGAATTCTATTGATTATGTAAGTTGCTGTTAAGATGCATTCTCCCCAAAATCTTTTTGGAATATTAGCTTCAAAGCGGATAGCACGGGCGGTCTCAAAAAAATGTCTATGATTTTTTTCAACCACACCGTTTTGCTGTGGTGTATGGGGACAAGTGGTCTATAACAAGATTCCTTATTCATTATAAAATTAAAGCATATGATTAGAAGTGAACTCTCCACCATTGTCGCTTTGAATTCTTTTAATGTGATTTCCCAATTGAACTTTCACCATTTTGTGAATTTCAACAATGCATTTACTAGCATCACTTTTATGTCTAATGAGGATCACCAACACGACCCTACTAAAATCATCAATAATGTTAAAAAAGTAATTGGCTTTCGTATAGGATGATGTTCGATACCCATCCCAAATATCACAATGAATCAAATCAAAATTTTCTTTGGTTTTTATAAAGCTACTAGGAAAGGGTGTCCGGGCTAATTTTGCATTTGCACAAGAATCACAAAATTGACTACTAAAGTTAGTAGTATTACTTTTAGATAAATTGATTCTAGAGAGCTTTTCTTTACAAGCGTGACCTAGTCTTTTGTGCCATGTGTCTGCAAAAATCGCCATAGATTTCCTGTCCTTGGTCATCCGCATTTGATACAATCCACCATCACATCTACTCGATCCAATCAAGTTCCTCGTTAGTAACCCCTGCATCTCAAAAAATTCAGGAAAATAGGTTATGGCACATTGGAGGTCTTTTCTTAATCAGCTAACTGAAAGAAAATTGCATTTGAAGTTTGGTACTCAAAGGACATCATTCATTGTTACTCCCCTTGGGAGGGTATAACTCCCTCTACCCTCAACATGAAGGAAATTCACCATTGGGTATTACCACTAGTGACTCAAAAGGAATCCTTTTTCCGCCTTCTAATAAGCTAGGAAAGGATGTGATATGTTCAGTACAGCCTGAATCAACGATCAACTCATCTTTACCACTTTCGTTACTTGTCATGTTCGCCATACGTCCAATGACTTCTTGGTTGTTGTTGTTGTTAGAGAAGTGCTTCACGAAAAGTTAGTATTATTCATTTGTCAATTCATATATAGGACTGGATTTTGGCATGGTGTAGGATGCCCTAGGCTTTCCCTTTTCTTTCTTTCCTGGTCACCACTCTAGGTATCCTACAAACTTGAAACACCCTTCTTTCTTGTGACCATATTTAGCACAAAACATGCAATGCTCGCTCTCTTTACCTTCTTTGTGGCCCTTGGCTTCCTTTAAGAAGCTTCTTTCTTTGATCACATTTGGGTTTTCATCTTTCTTTTAAAATTCCTTGAACGCAACAATCGCTGGTTGGATTCTTTTGTCATTGGAGACACATCTTTGTTTCTTATCTTCTACCACCGGATGATATACACTACCCAAGGTCGGAGTAGGTTTGGTCGTCAAAATTTGTGTTTTAATAACATGAAATTCTACATCCATCCCCATATGAAACTGATACAAATGCTCCTTTTCTTGAAATCCGTTCATTATTTTCCCAATGATGCAGGAGCAGTTGTCGCATGAGCATCGTGGTAGTGGCTGGATTGACACGTTCTCGTCCCATAGAGATTAAAGGTTTGTGAAGTATGTTAAAACAAAAGCTCCAACTGTCGTGTTGTCGCAAGCCTTTGTTTCAATTGATAGCCTCTGTGTGAGAATTCGTTGCTAAATCTTTCACGTAGATCTGACCAAATTTGTGAAGCAGTAGTGTCATACTTCGCACTATTACAAATGTTTTTCTCCATTTATTTCATGAGCCAGCGCTTTGTCATCACATCACATCGTGTCCAAACCATGTAATGTGAAGTTCCCTTTTTCCAGATTCTGGATGGTGTCATCTACAAACTCGATATTGTTTTTAACGAAGAGGAAATTCTCCATATCTTGGGATAAATCAACGTAATTGATGTCTGTGAGCACATCATTCACGTGAAGTTGTTTGGTGGAATCGGAGGGGTGGATGCAGTAAGGATAATTGTGGTTAATGGCAGTGTCATAGCTTTCCCATGTATTGTCCTTATTTTTAGGATCGTCTCCTACCATTCTACAAGATCGATAATGAAGGGATTGTTGAACTTAGGACTTCGTAACCTGCTCTGATACCATCTATGTGTGAGTCTGTGAGATAAAAATAACTATGTAATCACTTCTTAAAAGTGGATGACTTGAAATTGGGGCAGCACTTCACCTAACATCTTAGCTTTTCCTTTTGAAAGACATAGATATAGATATTGCTAAGTCTTATTCTTATATTTCTTGCAAATATAATAACGATAGTCTAGATTCCTCAATAATCCCATGAATATTGAACTATAAGTGATAAGGAATAACCAGGTAAGATCATATCGGAGGTAGGGTCCGTTTGGTATACTATTCAGAAAACTCACTTTAAACACCTCACTAAATTTAGACTAGATATCACCCTTATAAGTAGGTCAATCAATATTATGACATTGAATCACTAATGAATCTTATTTATAGGTTCATAATAATGATTATGAATATAAATATAAGTTATACTTAAAAGAATATAGGTGTTTCTTAACTTACAGAGTTTCCTGAAAAAAGTCCGGAAAATTTACAAGCATAACTCCCACCCGAAAGCTTCTAATTGTTGGATTCTCCGACGACTCAGAACCCCGCTAAATACTTCTAAAATCTAGAGAAATTTTGGATCAAAGAAGTAGAAATTTTGATAGGGACATGGATACAAGGTGTACGGAGAATGTGGCTTGGTTGCCGCTATTTATAGGGATTTTTTGGGAATCATGCCATTCCCTAGCTACGTCGATCCTTCAGGTTTATGCCACGTGTCGAAAATGTGATGGTTTACGTCACCCTTCTAGAAGCTATATGCACCGCGCGTACAATGTTTTTTTTTAAAATTGTATATTTCTCATACGACCTTCGTTTTCGACGTTCTTTATATCTACACGTAGCTATCGATGAGTACTACAACTTATACTTAGACTCCATCGGCTAATTCTCACATTATATATATATATATATATATATATATATATATATATATATTATAGGCTTAGATTTTTAAAATCCATATAAAAATCATAAATCTTTCATACGAACTACGTTCTCGACTATCTTTATATAAACAAGTTCCTATTCACGTGATCTTCAACTCTCATTACATTATTTTGGATAACACTTAACTGATTTTATTTTCGACTTTTATGTTGACACTGTTGCATCGAAACTTAGAAAAATTATAAGTTCCTCATACAAGATGAGATTTGGACGTTCTCTATATGAACGCTCTCGCTTTTACGATTACTACCACTTTTTTCGATTATTTTATTCTAGATAACCTTCCAATTTAAAATTTTATTTATTTCTCATAACACACACGATGAAGAATTATCCTATTCGGAGATTTTAGTTATAAATATTCTCACTTATTATATTTTAATTTCTAGCTTGAACTCATGGGCGTTACATGAACTAACCACCAGGATTTACAGGCCGTCGATTCCTTACCATGTATGTCACCTACAAAGATTTTTATACGGATTGAAGCATTCCATTTAGCAAGGTATTATAAGTTTTCCTAGTAGGTCACTCATATCGGGTTCCAGCATAGCCGTATTAACACGTCATTGTTTATCATGTACACACCTCAGTCCATGGCTTATTTACTTTCATATGTGGATGATATCATTCTCACATCATCCTATTGATCCATCTTATAGTATATCATTAGTCAGCTTAGTTAGAAGTTTGCTATGTAGTGTCCTGTAATTCTTCTTAGGGGTCTCTACTACTCATTCATCTACTTGGATATTTTTAGATCAGTAGAAGGGTGTGGATGATATTCTTACTAGGGCCAAATGATTCATTGGAATCCTTATAGAACTCTTGCTAAAATAGTTCGCAAATTGGATTCCTTGGGTTAGCTTATATAGATCCTACCCTTTGTCGTAGTTTGGCAGTTATACTTCAATAAATCACATTCACTAGAGCCAACATTGCTTTTATGGTTCAAGATACTAGTCTCTACATGCATGATCCATGGTACATGCTCTCAAATGAATTTTACGTTATATTCATGGTAGCGTTGATCACGTCTTTAGTTATATACTTCTCCAGTCATCAACCTTACATCCAATGAAGATGATGACTGTGGCGATGTCCTAATACACGACGATCCACTTTAGGTTATTGTGTTTTCCTTGAAGACAGTCTTATATTCTTGTCCTCTAAATGCAACGCATCATCCATTGATCCAACATAGAGGCGAAGTATCGTGGTGTCACTAACCTCATTGCCGAGACTTGCTAGGTACAAGTCTTAAAGTGCATTATTGTGCCACTCGGAAAGAAACGATTGTCTATTGTGACAACATTAATATTGTATAAATGTCAACTAATCCAATTCAGCTCCAACACCTCAATCACATCGAAATAGACATTTATTTTATTTGTAATAAGGTTGCTCTCAGTCATGTTCGAGTTATTCGTGTTCCCTTTACTATATCTTGTATGCTTATATAATGTACAAATACACTATCTATCTCCATTTTCACGAATGTTAAAACTGTCTAGAACGTTCAACAACTTCTTTCCGAAAAAACTATGCGAGGACGGTGACATATTTTTTGTATACTTCCATGTTGTATGTTTGTATCCGGCCCTATGTATTGTTTGGCCCATAGATTGACCAGATAATCTGTCACACCCCAAACCAGACGGCGGGAACGTCCGGGGGTGGAGGACTTCATTTGTAGTATCACAACAGATGCATCATAGTAATCAAAGTACAAACAACCATTGTATTTAAAAGTATAAGTATTTACATGTGTTCAATCATTGTATATTGAAACCAAAATAGTTATACAAAAGAAGAAGATATGACTCATAATGGCTCCATCTTCTCAAAAAGCTCGGGGAGTACCAATTATTATTTCCCTGAGAATACAATTAATTTGAAAAGAGAGTATCAACAATAAGTTGAGTGAGTACATAAGTCTTTATGTTTGAAAGGGTGTCTTTGTATCTTGATTATGAAAACTGTTCCAGAAAATCCCATATTTTCTGTTGTATATGAAAAGTAGTTTTATTCGCATAAAACCGTTCTATTTTGTAAACCAATGTTCTGTATTTGTAAAACTTGTAACTGAGAGTGTGCCTGGCTTCACCAGCTGTTATTGAAAACTGTAGAATACCATTTTACTTTGTATTTTGTAAACTGGTACTTTGAAAATGTACTTACGTTTAGTTGTTTATACACTAACGTGTTGTTAATATCTTTTTAATGAGTTATTATAACCATACTAAGACATGAACGCCTGAAACAAACGCCTTGTGGGCATTTAAACTGTTGATAATAATTGCCACTCATTGGCGTGTATGCCTAACTGTAGCTAGCAGCCTGAGTGCGGGGTTGTCAATCACAATATAGATCTACACACAACTTGTTTTGATCTTGGGCTGGAGATTCTGGTTATAATGTTAGGGCTTTACCTTGGTTGTCTAAAATGAATTAAACAACCTGAATTGAATGTCTCATAAAAAGCATATAAACGTTACATGTATATTAGTTATGAAAACCCAATCATTATGAAATGAATGATTGACAGTATGTTCTTGAATTAGTATTCCGAATATGTATTTGACAAGTGTAAACCCTTGTTTTGTTCTGAATCAAAACCATTGTTTCATGTAAAACAGTGTATTCTAGTATACTTGAATCATGAATTATTGTTCTATGTATCATAAATTACACCTAATATAATTTATATGTACATTATGAATTGGTAAATAACTATTTTGCATGTAATCCTTTGCTCAACATTTTACAAAAGGTAATTAAACTGATGAAATAACTTTTATATTTATATACGTATACAATTTTATATATAAGTAAATTTTAAACGACATTCGGACAAATAACCGGTACTATCAGTCCACATCCAAACAAGGAAAAGGACCTAGAACGAGTTATTAGTCCTAAGCCTCTTAAATTATATATATATATATATATATATATATATATATATATATATATATATATATATATATATATATATATATATACACACATATATATACACAAATATGAATATTTGGGAAAAATATAAGTTTATAAAAGAGTTCAATATTTGAAGTATTTTTGATGCTTTAAAATCATTTTATCGTGATATGAAATCATTTATTTATAACACAAAGTTATTGTGTTATACTTGTATTCCCCCCCCCCCCCCCCCCCCCTTTTAAAACAGTAGAAATTATGAAAATACGGGGGGTATGAACTCACTTGATAGATGGTGAATCGGACAGAGTTTCGTTTCACGAAAAGGAGTTTATTTGTCGAGAAACCGGCTCAAATTGGGCAGAGTTTCGACAGGAGAGAGGTTACTTCTCCGAAATATCAGGGCTTCGAGGCTTGCTTCGGGCTCGAGTCTTGATACCGGGGCTTTAGGGGTTGTATATGAGCTTATGGAAGTGGAAAATGTGTAAGAGAATGAAATTTGGGATGAAAAAGTGTAAAAATAGCTGGACCCTCGCATGCCTTATATAGGCCGAAGCCTCGGATCCGAGGCTTATGCGAGGCTATGCGAGGCTGACATATTGCGAAGGGAAGCAGCTTCGGTTCGGAGGTGGTAGGCTCGGATTGGACCTGACCTAGGTCTAATGAGAAGAGGGCACGTGCGAAGGGGGTGTCCAAGGGGTGCGCGAGGGTGATTTCCGGTGCGTCTCATGCGAGGCTGTCCGGTTCTTACCGGACCTCGGACTTGGTCGAATCAGAAGGTGACACGCGGGGCTGCGGTCCAATCAGAAGACGCCACGTGGAGACTCGCATGCGAGGGTGACATGGCGAGTACTGTTCATGTGAAATTTCCCGGTTTTTCCTATTTTTCTTTATTTTTGTGCCAAAAACTTGTAAAATTAATAACTTTTGCATACGAACTCCGTTTTGGACGTTCTTGTGTGCACGCGTAGGTAAAATTATACTCTACGACTTTCGTTTAGACTTCGTCGGCTAATTTTGAATTTATTTTTAATATTATTATTTTTAACAGACCGGGACAGAAAAATCCGTTAAAAATTCATAACTTCTTCATCCAATGTCTGTTTTTGTCTGTCTTTTTACCGTTGTACTACTAATGACGAGACCTTCAATTCTTGTTTAGGTTGTGTCTGCTAAAAACCACTTGATCTTTATTTCGAGTTTTTAGTTGTACACTGCTATACTGAAATTTAGAAAAATCATAACTTCCTCATATGAAGTCAGATTTTGGCATTCTTTTTATGAAAGTTCTCGGTTCAACATAAAATACAACTTTCATTTAGATTGTTAAGGCTAAACAGCCTTTTATTAAAAATTCAGTTTTTACACTGAACAGTGTTTTGCCGGTTTTGTCTCGATTTTCAATTGGTCATAACTTCTTCGTTATAACTCGGGTTTTAGTGTTCTTTATATTTTTGGAAACCTTGTTACAATCTCTACCTCTTGGTTCATCCCAATTGAAATTATTTAATAATTTATTTTTGAGGGTCAATTATGTAAATATACATAGTATGCTAAAATTTCTCTTTATTAATTTAAAAAAAAAGTACAAATTGACCTACACTATTAAATAGATTTGAAATAACGATTTGTTAGATAATCTATGTATATAAACTTTGTTTATCCTCGTATGAAAGACAATGAGATATTATACCATAATAATGGGAAAGTAAAGGTCGCAATCACTTTCGTAGTTCTAGTGTATACCTAGAAGCGAGGCTTCACCAGAACAAATTAAAGGTGTCTGTGGACACCCCTTTATTTAAAAAAAAAAAACTAGATATTATAACAAATTATTCAATGGACATCCTTGTATTTTTTTTTAGATGGATACCCATTGTATTTTTGGATTAAATTAATTCAATAAACATTTATAACTTATAACAAGTGATAAGAGAGTATAAGATGTAAAGTGAGAAAAAAAAATAAAGGATATGTAAAAAAGCCTATACCCAAATAATAACAAAAAACAAATCTCTTATAATTATTAGGTACTCATATTGTTCGGATTAACCAAATCAACAATACTCATAACAAATTACAAGAAATTTTTCCATGGAAATTGAGAAAAAAGAAGAGAAGTTTTAAGAAATTAGCTTCCCTCTTAACCCTTAATTTGTAGTTTACATAATGTGGTTTTTGGGTTCATCTTCCATCTCCATTGTCATTTGACTTTCCCCGTCGCTGACAAAAACTACTTCTTTGCTACTCCTCAATTCTCCAGAAGTCGGTTCTTGAGAAGTAGTCAAAGCCCAAAGGTTTGAATATTTTTCTTTCTATGGAATTGAAGAAACTAAGATATAACTATTTTTTTAACTGTTATATAATATATCTGACAAACTATGCAGTTATCGCGGTCAAAAATATAATAACGGTTACCAGCCGCTATTTGAAATCGCAGTTCTCGCAGTGGTATAGTAGTGATATAACGTTTTTTTTATATTTTGTAGAATTTATATATATTAGAGTATTAATCAGTAAATCATATTTCAAAGTTCAACACAATCCAATTAATTAGTTAATCAATAAATCATACTTCACATATCGTAATTAGTTAGTCATACTTCACAAGCCGGTTACAAATATCACAGTTAATCATACTTTAACATAATCAATAAGAAAACATAAGCAATACTTAACATTTTATCATACTTTAACACAATCAGAGTTAGTAAATAAAATGATTAAACAACTTAAAAGTTAATCATATTGTAATACTTTAAGTCTTCGACACAATTAACAAGACAATACATATATGGTTGCAATGCAAGTCATCACAGTTAGGGAATCACAGTTTTATTTAATGGAATTGCACAAAAGTTTTTATTTGGGGTAAGAAAAAAAATTATTCAATTGAATGACATGGAGAACTAGAGTGTATCCTTGCAAAATATATTATGCTAAAATGTATAAAATGTTTCTTAACAATAATATTATTTTGGAATGGATTAGTGTCTTTGTTAGATTTTGATGTTTTTTTTTTAACCATTTTTAGTTTTAATCTTTAAGAATAAATGTAATCCATATTCTTTAAAAAATGTTATTCTTGATAATATATTGTATAATTCCTTAAGCATGTTTAATATAAAAAGTATGTTGAATGAAACAATATTCTGCAAGAGTAAAACCACAAATATATTTACTAGTTTATTGTTGACTTTTGGTCATTCTGACATAATAAAATCGGTTATTACTAAAAATAATATTAAAATTTAATTAGAATTAATTTAAAAAAACTCATATTTTTAAAAAATAAGGGAATTAATGATCCCTTAAAATCAAAAAATTTTCTTTTTTTAAAATAGGTTAACTGACCAAAATATTCTTTTGCTGAAATTTATGCGATTATATGATACGTGCTACCCTATGGTAATATCATAAGATCTTGATTGTTGATTTTATTCATCCAGGGTTCCAAATCTGGTCCAAATCTGTGCATTCTGACACACAATAGTTAGTAAAAAGAAAATAACTTTTATATATATATATATATATATATATATATATATATATATATATATATATATATATATATATATATATATTATTTCTATTTCTATGTGTCTATTAATGATTATGACACATACTCACTAATATTTTTAAATTACTATTTAGTTTTTGTCATAATTTTACAATGATAGTGGTTTTATAGTATGTCAATGACATAATATATATATATATATATATATATATATATATATATATATATATATATATATATATATATATATATATATATATATATATATATATATATATATATATATATGTGCGCGCGCGCGGTGCGGTTCGAGTTTTTGCAGTTTTTGCAAAACTAGAAACCGCACCGTACCGAGCATTTTCGGTTTTTGCAAAACTAAAAACCGCACCATCTGTTTTTATTTCGGTGTTGGTTTTTCGGTTTCGGTTTTTTCGGTTTTTTTTGTTTGCGGTTCGGTTTTTGAGCACCGTATGTCATATCGACTCGGTAACCTAAACTTTTAGATGATTTAATTTGTCACCAAAATAAAAAAAACAAATGAGTTGCGATTCCAGAATTCTTCTTTGTGTCCGTTTCTGCTCTAATCCGGAAAATTCAACAAAAATTTAAACCCCTTAGAAAAGTTTCAAAAGAAATTCATGAACTTCTTTACCGTAATTTTTTGTGTGAAAGATCATTATATTTACAAAAATGACATTGTTTTGGGAAGAAAAAAAAACAAATGTTCAAAGATGTGATTACAAAGTAAAGCCGACCGAAAAAGCACCTCATGATAAAAACATTTCATAATGGTTTTTCGATCGAAACTAAAAACTTAAAATCAAGATGCACGTGCACCCACATAGTCACGAACAAATGGTACACAAAAAATCAAATCCTACACCGATCTAGAAAAGGAAAAATATGCCTGTAAGTGGATCTTACATGTTGGTATATATGACTTCTGTTTGTAAGAGCCTATATGGCCTAATGGCTGTGGACATGTCATGGATGAAAGCTTCGAGAATAGGAGGGCCAATAGAATTTTATGCCTGTCCATTGCATATTATTACCTATATTATAGGGAAAATGACACATATAGCCTACGAACTTTCTAGGGTTTATCCTTTTAGTCCTAAACAATTTTTGTGACCTTATGATGGAACGAAGTCGTTTTTGTCGGGTCGATTACATCCTTTCGGCCAAAATGAAGGGGTCACCCGGTTACCTCTTTTACATATTGACATTTGTTGACCAATTCTCTCTCTCTCTCTCTCTCTCTCTCTCTCTCTCTCTCCCATCCCCACCGGAAGTACTCCCAAGCTCCATGTTCATCTTTTTGGGTCACCTGACCTAAATTTTGAACCAGTCCTAACAAAAATCATAAATTGAGTTCCAAATTAACACACAATACTGATAATAAACACAAACTGTGACAACCTGAAACTTCTATCTGGTACATCTAGTCAGTTAATCTAAGTTAAACTCGTTTTTGTTAACTCCTAACACTGATTAAGGGTTCATTTAAGCGTTCTAAGCTTGAGTACAACTAAGGTCGAGATTAGGAATGAGTCAACAAATCGTATAGTGACGAAATCGGGCCATACACCCCTTTTGGATGAGTGTGCGGCCGCATACATGGGTGTACGGTCGTACACACCCCTCATGGCCACACACCCACCCCTATATAAAGGGTAGACCCCTTTCCTTTCATTCCTTTAACACCTTGGCAGCACACAACATCATTTCTCTTAAGCTTCTTCAACCACAAACCCTCCCAAGGCTTCAAAAACGTGAGTAATCCATCCCTTAGCTTGTTGTGCTTGAAGAACCACTTAATCTAAGCCTTGAATCATTGAGTCTCTTCATGTTCTTCACTCTTGAAAGGAGTACGGCCGCACACCTTCATAAGGTTGGCCGTACACTCCTAAAAAGCCTTCCAAAGTGAGAGTTTGACTTCCATATTCGAGTTGGACATGACCCTAGCTTTGCTACACCTTAGAATTGGCATTTTGGACATCATCATGTAGGGTGTATGACCGCACACACCTGTGTACAGCCGCACACACCCTTGTGCGGTAGCACACTCCCGTGTGCGACCACACACACACCCTAGGACCACAAACCCATTTCTAAGACCCTAAACTTGTACTACAACTTAGTATGGACCTAGAACACTTCATGGATGCAAGTATGGACCTTGAAAACACCTTAAAATACCTTCCATCATGAGTGTACGGTCATACACCCAAGGCCGTACACACCTTTAAGGTGGCCATACACCTCCCTCATGTAATCCTTTAAGGTCCTAACACTTAGTGTAAGTAGTCCCAAGTTCTTAGAGTGGTTCTCCATCACATTTAGTAGGGAAATACCTTCATTTGACTCCTTTATGTGTCATTACATGTTAATTAGGATCAAATCGTGTTCAAGGCTTCACTTGAACATCCCGCATTCCGTATCGATCCTTCATTCAAATCGCCCGAGGTGAGTTCATGCCCTACATTTTTCCGTGTTTTTAATGTTTTCAGAGGGGGGGGGGGGGATACAAGCCAACTCAAAGTACTTTATTAAGTTTTAAACTTATTAATACAGTCCAACGATTTCCACGTTTAATAACATATTCGGATATGATATCCCTTTTTGTAATATGTTGAGCATAAGGGAAACATTTATTTTGGAAATCTAACTTCATAGCTTTTCAGAAAGGTTATTACAAAGCATTTTACTTATCAATTCTAATAAACTATAATGGGTATAGTTTGGGATAGCCTTCTAGGATAATTATTGTTTTATGTTGTTTCTAGCTCGTAAACTAGATTATACAGAATTGTGAGGCTCTACTTTAATACTGTATCCTTAGGTGTACAAGGATAAATCCTTTTAGTATAACCAGAGTCGCCTAGAGGGGGAGCGTGAGATTTGTGAATAGATCTACTTATTGGATTAGTGTCTAGGTCCATAACTATTTTGATATGTACTTGACCCGATGGTGCATGGTCCTTTTGGGTTGCCTTCACCAAAGCAACTTGATAGGATGAATTATGGAGAGAGAGGATTAATTATGATTTATTAATATATTATGAGAATAATATATTAAAGGAGAAATCATATTTTTTAATTAATAATTAGTCAAGAATTAATAAGAATTAATTTTGTGGCTAAAAGACATTAATTAAATAAATGGGACTAGAACTGTCAATTGTGTGATAGTTGAATATTGGGCTAATGGACTCCATAGAGGATGGAGTGGACGATTCTATGGGGAAACCAATTAGAAATTGTCCAAGGCCTCTAGAGGCAGTCCATGGGTTGCTTAGGGCCTAATCATTCAAATTAGGGTTTCCTTGTTAGATAACCCTAATAGCCTCATTATTTAAGGACCCCTAGGGCACCAAAAACGTAGCCAACTGATTCCTTAGGGTTTCCACATGTTTTTGGGTGCCTCCTCTCTTCTCATTCTTCATCCTCTTGCTCTTGGTGTTTGTGAGCCATTAGAGGTGTGACATTTGTGTCACTAAGCTTTCTGAAGCCAATCACAAGGAGGATTTGAGATTGTTATTGCTACATAACAATCAAGGTATGATCTAAACCCTAATTCATATATTAATATCGATTATCATATGCTAGATCTAGGGTTTAAAGTCTTGGATGAATGCATGTACAATAGAGAAACCTATATCCAAGCATTAGGGTTTGCATGAGCACATAGGATGTTCTTATGGCTAAAACCCATCAGTGGTATCAAAGCATTGATTGGTTTCTATTGTGTTGATGCCTTATTTATTTATTCAACCTTTAAAATCAAATTTTGTGCCTACTGCCTGATGAACTCGACGAGTTCCATGAGGAACTCGACGAGTTCCAAAGTGAACTCGACGAGTTTAGCTGTCAGACAGATTTTCAGGATTTTTGCCTATTTTGACTTAGGATAATTGCCATAATTGTTTAAAATTAATAAAATTCGAATTTTATTGTTTCCTTATGATTATCTTTATGAAAATAAAAGATTTTGGTCATCTAGTTAGATAATTGTTACCTTATTTGATAAATGTTAAATTATTTGAATTATTTGATCATTATCTTGCATGAAATTGAATTAGGTCATAATTAGATAATCACCAATTAATTGTTTAATTGCCTTATTTGTGTTTTGATCTAATAGTTTTGAAATGTTTCAAAACTTGCCCTCAAGTTTTGGAATTTAAATTTTAATTAAAAGTTTAATTTTAAAATGTTGAATTCTAAAACCCTAAGTTTTGAAAAAAGTTCAAATTGCACCCTATGGTTTTATTAAATTAATTAAGGTGTATAATTAAAAGAAAGTTAATAAATCCATAGTGATATGGTTTACATGTAATTAAATTAAAAGTGTAATTTATGAAGTTAGACCACCTAGTATTGTAAAAGTGTAAAATACACCCTTATACTATATATAACATTAAAAGTCTAATATTATATATGTATAACTTAAACTGCTAGTCTTACCGTTAGTAGGCCTCATTCACGAAGCTAATCTATAAGGGAGGTATAAGGTTATAGCCTATAAAATGGCCTTTTAATGGGTGTCTATTCTCACCCACCGCTTCCTTGATTGGTGGAGGGTTGTTAGCCGAACGAGTAGGATAGGGCAAACCCTTTCCATTAAAAGTATAATGAAGTATAAAGTAACTAAATGTTTTTACAAAATTCCCAATCATAGTTACTTTAGGCAAAAGTGAATTGATGCAATTCCATGAAATTACACTTTGTGCCCTTGCGAAGACGTTAGTGGAGCGTGTGTGGTTAACCGGCACACTAAATGGTTCTAAGCAAAGGTTGCAAAGGGTGACTCATTGTTTGTCATAGTTCGATGGAGCGTATGTGGTTAACCGGCACATCGAATATGTGACTTGTAACATTGGGGGCACCATGTAAGTTTGCATGGTTATTCACATCCTGTTTTGTGATCCTCGGCATCCCAGTCACAAATCGAGGGGCATATCAAGATTTAAACGTGCAATTGAAAGGTTCAATGAATCTCAAAGGATCTAGGAGTTTTCAATACATTTAAAACTTAATCTCCATTGCGTTTTTCATGGTGGAAAATTAGTGAATCATCATTCACTTACCTTCAAATGTTCTGCAATTTGGGTTACAACATCCCTCTCCCAAGTTGTGGAATATTGTGTTGGATCCTAGCCTTAATATCTCATTTGGGTGTTTTATTAAGGACTCAATCAACTAACTTGAATTTTTTCTCCTGTTTTGTAGATGTTAAAGTATGACAACTATGGTCTTTCCAAATCCCGTGGAACAAGCTTTCCACATGAAGATGATATTCCACGATTCGATCGAGGAACCTGAGATCATGCTTCACTTCCTCCACCTCCTCCTTTTGTTCTCCCTAACCCACAAGTTCAAAGGCTTGAAAAGTTCAAACTCACTCAAGCCCTTTTGGCAAGTAAACATGAAGAAGGAAAGTCAGTGTGTGCACACGTCCTAGAGATGAAGTCAAACATTGATAGGTTAAGATTGTTGGGATCCGTTGTCTGTGAGGAGCTGGTTGTTGACTGGGTTCTTCAGTCGCATCCTGACTCATATAGTGAGTTCATAAGAAAGTACTATATGATGAACCACGATGTGACCCTCATCGATCTCACCTATGTGCTTATTGCTGCTGAATCAGCAATGATTTGGTGCACTGGAAAAGCAAAGTGGATTGGTGGGTGTACCTTCTAGACCTCTATGGATATAGGCAATGGCAACAAAAGGCATGCCATGGTCGAAAAGTTTGATCATAAGAGAAAGGCAAAGTCTGAAGTAGTTCCGTGTGCTGTTCCAAAAGAGTCAATTTGCTTTTATTGCCAAGAGAAGGGGCATTAGAGACAAAGTTGCCCTGTCTACCTGAGAGATCTAAGAGATGGGAGAGTCATGGCATATGACTCTACTTCAGGTAAACTCCACTATCTAACTCCATTAAGTTCCTATTCATTGATTCTTAAAACGTAATGTGATAAGATTGCATTTGAATGTTTTGCAGGATCAGTGAATGGAGAGGAAGCTTGATGGAAAAGCAAGATGAGTCCGTCACGAAGAAATGGATCATTATTACATGGATTCGAAGATAAGATTTTGAGCTTAGAAAGTTATGATAGATTTGTTAGGAGTATTTGATTACATAGTTTTTCAGTTGATTTTGCATTGTAAGGACATGTTTTTCCGCTGCTTTTATGAATAAAATAAATTTTGATTTGTCTTATATATATATATATATATATATATATATATATATATATATATATATATATATCCTTGCAATGAAATCATTGTGAAAAATTGATGTTTGTGTATTTCTATAAATGGATGTGATTCTTAGTTATGTTATTAATGGAAGTGTAAAAAAATTTCTAAGTAAGGAAAGATTCCCATCACCCAGGTTTCAATTGGACAGAAACTTGGAATCATATGATCTGAATCATGCGATGTATGGAAATCTTGGTACATAGGAAATTAAGACTAATTCCTTGATCACTCAAGTATGTGAGTCAGGTGAAGGACTAAAGGACTAGAACACAATGTTGTGCACTAGTCAAGTCCACCACAAATAACAATAAGACTATTCGTCATAATTTACTAAAAGTCTAGTGAATGTGGTTAAGCTTACAAGATTAAGTGAAATTCTGAATCATTGAAAAGTTTCAATGAATGGCAGAACGAATAAGAAGAATCAATTAGGCAGAAAGATAAAAGTTTCTTCAATCTAAGAAGAAGGGAGAGTACTTTTGTATCAGTTTTATGACCGTCTTAATGATTAAGAACCATATCATAATTGATCTTCTAAGGACATCTTAGTGCACTAGTATGGCTAAGAAGAGGAATCGAAAATTGTTGAAATGGTTAAATCAAAAGGATGAGTCATACTTCGTTCCAAAAACAAGTATTAGAGTCATACTCCAAGATTGTGACTTGAGTGGCGTAATCTTAAGTAGGAATGTTCTTACACTTGCACATTTTGGTAAGTTGTGATGTCTTGAATAAGACAAAGACCAACTAGTACCAAATTGCGCGTAGTTTTGTCTTGATATAGACACACACTAACTCTTGGATATTTGTTTTATCAAGAAATATTTCTTGATAAGAGAATCTAATGTGTCAAGAGGTCATTGGGAGTCTGAAGATCTTGAAAAGATTCAAGAACTAATAAAGAGTAAACCTATTAAACACTAGCACACGACTTGAGGTTTGTAACCTATCGTGTTGATAAAATTCAATTTTCTGTGACAATCCTGTTGAGTGATTATGCATATGAGTTCTACGAGTTCTCATTAGAATGCATAAGGCGAACACCTTGTTCAATGAAAGTACATTGACTGACATAGGTGAGCTGCTAGATAACTTGGAAGCAATGGTGGGACCCTTGATGGCAAGAAATTAAGAATGAACAAGTTCTATCCTAAGAGTTTGAATTTGCCACAAACATTATCTTTCGATTATTGTAATGGCAAATTCACATGGATAGGAACATATACACCATAAAATCTAAGTGTCATAAGGTTTCTCTCCTTCATGAAAATGATTGTGAGGAAACGCTTTCCCTAAGAGAGATTTTAAGGAGATAGCAACTATGTAAATTGCATTCTCAAATTTGATTATGATTACGGCATCCCTTTTCATAGTTCAAATTGTGAGATTTGGCAATTAGTCTGAACATTTAGGACTTAGTAAGATAAGTTTTGAATTAGTTTAGACACGCATATGAGCTGTCTAAGGACAGGTGTGTGATTTTGAGAATCTTAGATAAAGGCTAATCGAAGCACATCGTATTAGAAACAATGAACTTTAGAAGTCAATAAGTATTGATTCCTAGAAGCTTAGCTGGTTCCTAAATACGTGTCAAAGCTAGTGGGAGCATAAGGGTTATGCTGGAATGAATATAATCATCATGTGAGTGGGAGCATGATTATTATTTAAGTATTGCAATTTGGCAATATTAATTATAGAAAAACAAAAGGTTTCACTTTGCACGGTTGCAGGGGTTGAAGAGATGTTTTTGCTATAATTAAGGGAGAGAATGTTATAGTTTGTTTCTAATCTAAATGCTTAGATTGAGAAATTTTAATTGAATTTACTCAAGGATATATTTATTACTTGCATTCTAAAAGTTCGATTATGATTACGGCATCCCTCTTCGTAGTTCGAATTTTGAGAAAACGGCAAATAGAAATATTATGACGATATTATAGTAAGAAACTGGTAAAGTATCATGTTTTTACGATGAATTGCATCCCATACGCTTCGGGTATAGGATCAATTGCATATGCTATAATATTCGACCATTCTAAAATTTTCCAAATGTCTAGGGCATTTAGAGGGAAAAAGGAAATAGAACCGGTTTTGACTAAAATAATTAAACTGCCAAGGATAATCTAAGGTTCGCCAAGGATTGGTCGCTTGTGGACAGTTAGAAGTATAGTCATGGATGGATCATATTGACATTATTATGAATAGATAAGATTCTATTTAAAATGAGTTGTCATATGAAAATATGGAAATGTTTCCATGTTGGGAGTTGGACGTTAAATAACTTATGTCTAGATTAGAAACTTTTATGCAAGAAAGATGTTCAAAGGAATGTACTTTGAATGTGAGACTTCATATCTATGGAATTGTCTAGTAACAATCTCCAATAGAGTATTTTGTAATTTCGTTGGCTGAGTCATGGTGACTTTTGTGCCGTGACGTTACGAAATGACCGTTATATAAAATGTTAGAATCTAACATATTCTAGTAGTGGCGAGAATTTTGTATTCTTGCACTAATGGATTAGGAATTGTGAAATGAGTGTGATTGAAAATGTTATTCAATTATACTATTTCACAAAGTAAGGACCATAGGTAAACATAGTGTGCATGCTAAGAGCATGGGACAATTGTTGTTATAATTCAAGTAAGAAGTTGATTACCCGAAACAACAAATAATGAGTAATCAATATGGTGATTAAATAAAATGTTTTATTTATACCCAAAGTTTGGGGCCATATGGGATTAGTATTATTCTTGTGTTTCACTTTGCATGTTTTGACTTCCTGAATAATTAAATTATTTCAGAATAATCAAATTATTCGAACGGTCCACAGTCGTTCATATGTTGGAAGTAGGTATGAATGAAGACTGTCGTGAATTGGTGTGTGGATTGTCTAAAGTGTATTGGACATAAGCAAATGTTTGCTGCAACGTTCATGAGTGCTTATGAATATGATTTGAGCATTGGATTAAACCCATGCTCACTTGGATCACTTCATGGATTTTATCACGAGTGATTGGTGAGAAGATAATATCTTATATTTTTGAAACCAAGATGTGTGAGTTGTATCTTGCGATTCGGTTACACATTGATAATATCTAAACGCACCAGTAACTGGTGTTATAAAACATATTGTTCTGTGTGACTCGGTGAGTGAGTGCAAGCGAGCATTGAGTCGAAGTTTATCCATTCCTTTTATCCAAAGTAGGATAAAAGCAATATTTGTGGGCCCCTCGATGATTTAGTGATGACACCTAAGCGCTTGGCCAAGCCGGGACTAACTTGATGTGTTCAATTGTAGTCTGTTGTCAGTCGTCATAAATCGGAAATTGGGAAACAACACATAGACTGAGAGAATGATTTAAATCCATGTCTCACGTCTATACGATATCTAGAATGGAGGAATATATGATCCCTTACCTAAAGGATGCGTATCTGATAAGATCAGAGTTGACAGCGGCTTTTGAAAGCTACAATTGTGGATCAGGATCTGAAGTCATACGCAGAATAGTTATTAGACTTATCCAAGTGGGAGACTGTTGGATTAATGTCTAAGTCCATAACTATTTTGGTATGTACATGACCCGATGATGCATGGTCCTTTTGGGTTGCCTTCACCAAAGCAACTTGATAGGATGAATTATGGAGAGAGAGGATTAATTATGATTTATTAATATATTATGATAATAATATATTAAAGGAGAAATCATATTGTTTAATTAATAATTAGTCAAGAATTAATAAGAATTAACTTTGTGGCTAAGAGACATTAATTAAATAAAGGGGACTAGAACTGTCAATTGTGTGATAGTTGAATATTGGGCTAATGGACTCCATAGAGGATGGAGTGGACGATTCTATGGGGAAACCAATTAGAAATTGTCCAAGGCCTCTAAGGAGGCAGTCCATGGGTTGCTTAGGGCCTAAGCATTCAAATTAGGCTTTCCTTGTTAGATAACCCTAATAGCCTCATTAAGCTTAGGGTTTCCACACGTTTTTGGGTGCCTCATCTCTTCTTATTCTTCATCCTCTTGCTCTTGGTTTTTGTGAGCCATTAGAGGTGTGACATTTGTGACACTAAGATTTCTGAAGCCAATCACAAGGAGGATTTGAGATTGTTATTGCTACATAACAATCAAGGTATGATCTAAACCCTAATTCATATATTAATATCAATTATCATATGCTAGATCTAGGGTTTAAAGTCTTGGATGAATGCATGTACAATAGAGAAACCTAGATCCATGCATTATGGTTTGCATGAGCACATAGGATGTTCTTATGGCTAAAACCCATCACTATTCGGGACTGACAATCCCACACCTGAACTGCTAGCTACAGTTAGGCAGGCATGCATGGGGTGAACAAATGTCATTTAGCTTAACGCCTGAAGAACGTTGTAAAGGTCTCTCGATCATATCAAACATGGTTATACGACTCGCAAATAAATATAAACTAACTTTGGTTTACGGAATCTACTCTTCATTTGTTTTATTTTGAGTAATAAAACTACTTTTATATATACGGATAGTAATCAGAGATTTCTAAACTTGCATCTCTACATCTAGGATGGATAACTTGTTTTTAGGGAAAATATGAGATTTTCCCAGGATAACACTGACCTTTCTAAAACTGATGGCTTATTTTCTACTAATAGATACTCTTTCAAAACTGCTTTTGATAAGAAAATATAGTATTTTCTTGAGGAACACTTTTCAAAAGGATAAAAGAAATATTTTCCATAAAAACTAAATGCTTATGGACTCACTAGCTTTATGCTTATATTCTTTCAAAACTGCTTATATTCTCAGGGATTTAGTAAACAGGTGCTTCCAGGATTTTGGAGAAGTCGGCGCGTTAGAGTCACGACTTTCCATTTTACTTTTGATATGAACATAACTATGTATTAATCAATGTAAACCTTTTTCATATATGTATTCAATGTCTGGTTGTGTTTACTATACTTGCTATGATACACTTGTTGTAATACTACGCTTGACGTCCTCCGCCCTAAAACGTTTCCGACGTTCCGGTTTAGGGGTGTACCACAAACACACACATATAGAAGTCCAACCTAGATTAAGAAAAAATCTGATCAAAATCGTTCTCCTCTTTCCATCTCAGTTAAGAAAACACAACTCCAATCATCAATCAAAGGAAGAATCACAATTATTATCGTCATTGATTTGAGCATTTCCATCTAGATCTCCGATCAATGGATTTTATGTTGTGGTACGGTGGTGATTAATCAGTTGTGAGGAATGTAGGGGTAACCACTCATCTCCGGCGGCTGCAAATCGAAAGGAGAACATGTAGCAGCAACAGTCATCTGTTGTGTTTTGAGGGAGGCGGCTGATGGTGGCTGCGAACGGCGGCTGTGGTGGCGATCGAAGCTCCGGTGCTTCCATCGATTTCTAGTGCTTTGTTTCCTTGAATCTCTCCTGCTCCTGTCGAGCAATTAGGAGCAATTAGTACTGAGAAACTCGCCAGAGCTGCCATCGCAACATGTTTGCTCCCTTGGATCGGCAATCACTTCCTCTCCTTTGCAAATTATGTCTTGAGCAAGGTTGTTCCTTCCGATTCCCTCCATCTTCAACTCGATTTCACACCAGAGGAGTTTTCTGTTGTCAATTCGTGTTTCTTTTCCTGGTCGCATCTTTTTTCATTGATAGCCAAAGCATGATGGCTTTCTTTTCACCCAAGGGACGAAATCCCTTTCTCTTTTCAATCAATTGGCAACCACTAGACAATTTGTTGCTTAGTATTTCTTTCTTAACTATAGTTCGTTCGTGATTCATTTTTTCCTTTGATCGATCAGACAACACTACTAGAAAAATAGCCTTTTACGACGTGAATTTAATGAAACACACTAATAGAGGACCCGGATTTGAGCATGCCCTAAAAATTAATGTTAGGTTTCCAAAATTTGATGGATAGAGGACACGCATTGTTGCGTACCCTAAAATTAGTGTCAGAAAAGAAAAAAAAATAAATACGGAGGGCACCTATCAAAAAATGTGTGTCGTGTAACTGTGTCACTTTATATTTTTTTAGGAAACACACGTTTTTAGGGGGAAAATGAAATCCAAAAAATTAACCCCCGCCTATTCATCCCAAAAATTCCCGCCTCTTCGAATTAGGGCCTTCATCTTCATCCACAACTTCCTCAATTCCTCTATCCATCACCTCCACCAAAAACCTAATTCTCGGTTCCAACAAGTTCTTACACTCTTAATTCGACCCTAATGAGCTGAGGATTTAGGGTTTTTACCTCCCAGTTATCAATTTGAGCCAATGATTTAGGGTTCCTAAATCCGACCCTAATTTTTTCTATCTCACTCTCGTATTTCCATCTCATCCCTCTCGCCTGGTTCAAAACACATAAGGGGCAATGAACACATTATTTCTTTGCATATTTTGGTCTTCACCAAGATCTCGTTTCCATGTAAGCTTTACGTTTCGAGCCCAAACCATCCTCAAGCGATGTCATCTGCTTGTCTTACTTACGCATCTGCACTCAGTGGTTCTTTGTCCAGAAGCACCACTCCCGAACCTCAAATCGTGGCTAGGTTAACTAATCCTCGCATTCTTGCCACCGCAGGAAGGGTTAACTCTGCTCTTTCTGAACATTCCGACCTAGCAGCAAGCATGAGTCTATCAGCAGATGGTCTGACAAATCAAGAAAACGAGATTGATAACCAGAACACCCATATCAAACATTCATACTTGACCAACAAAGGTTGGTATCAATTTTAATGCCATGGTACATATATCTTTTCATCTATCTTCTCATCTTTTACATATCAATTTTAAACCTAATACTTTCAGTTTCTAGATTATATATGCAGAGGAGCTGGAGGCGGCAACCTAGAATCACGCTGTAACGCCTAATTATGAGTCGTAGTCATAAATCAATGATGCGAGATAGTCATGCATACACCAATGGATATGAGTTTCAAATGATTGGGTAAGGTGTAAATTAGACAAAAAGAATAAGGTGTTCGATTCACCCTTCTCCAAATTCTTCTCTTTAATATCTATGTAACTGAGTCACATGCCACTATCTTAGAACCATGAATAAGGTGTTTGACTGAAACTTTGGATGAGATGGTATCATAGTTACCTAATTCGCTCAGAAGGCCAGGAACTGCATACCAAATCGTTTCGTACCCAATCGGGTACGAAAGTGTTCCGAACGCGACCTAGATCGCAAACCGGTACAGTGTCGAGATAGTTCCCAATTGGAATCTAGAACAAGTTTGATTTAGTAATCTAATAGTTCCAAAACACGATTTCAGGTTCAATTTTTGAAATTGGTATTTCAATTTCTGATATTGGTACGCCGATTTTATGGAATGGCGGGAAACTACCGACTCTTTCCACATCGATTCTTAGACTCTTAATTCTTCTAATTCATTGAACCATCTTACACACTAATGTTCAATTTCTTATTCTGAGTACTATAATTTTGTATATAATACTCAATTTGAAATCATCTTTTAGAATGATTGTTTGTGTAGTCTATACTACTGTTTAATTCTCGATTTTTACAAAGTTTATACAGAGTCTATACATACCAGACTAGTTATTCAAGTTCTTGTTCAGTGGGATTATTGGTCCTGAGCTTGCTATTCAAGTTCTTGTTCAGTTTGATAAGGTCTCTTAACTCTTCAGAGCTTCTTCTTATTCTTCTTCTTTTTTTAACTATGTGTTAATTCAATGTGAAGGTATTATGTGTTTTGATGATTATTTAATCTGTGAGATATCATTATCACTTCATGTTTCAAATGGTTGTAGTCAATGGCTGAAGCTCTGGACAATCAGGTTAAGACCAAGGTCTCTATTAAGGTAAATAATTTTCATCTCTTCAATTCTAGTATGGAGATAAAATGACCATTATACCCTTTACATTCCAGTTAAAAAATTTCATAATATCATCAATTTGAACATGATAAAAGTTACATAAGGTAAAGAGTTAATGACTTGATACATTCAGTCTTAGGCTTTGGCTTAAGCATGTAAGAGTTAAATGATGATTATACCCTTGGTGTATGGATGCTGATGATTTGGTTTATATAGTGAGGTGAGGTTTGTATACTCAGATCTGAAACACTAAAATCCATAAGCTTTTTCACAACTGGAAGCTATCCTACCCTAAGTTCTATTTAAACTTTCACACACACACACACACACACATATATATATATATATATATATATATATATATATATATGCATATTTAGTTATTCTATAAGCTGACGTGGCATATTTCAGGCGCTTTTGGCTAAACTATGTGAAGGAACAGTAGAAGTGAATGCAAACAATGGCAACATCAGTGGTGTTCTTGTAACTGTGGGAGATCTTGCTAGAGTGGTAGGAGATTGTTACATTTTTTTTGTTCTCATAAGTGTAACATGTTTGATTTGATGAGTCTTACTTGTATATGTGTAGGGTGCTTTTGTTATGAAATAACTTGAACTTATGCCAAGAGCTGTTGAAGCTTTGTTGGATGGAGTTGATGCTACTAAACGTGAGGTTTATGTTGCAACTCTTGGTCAGGTTGTATAGAGCACAGGGTATGTATTCATGTTTACCAACATTAATTTTGAATTTGAGGATATTGTAATTTTTGGCAATTCTTGGTGAGGTTTCTGTGAAAGTAAAACAACAATAATTTAGAATTTGAGGATATTGTGATTTTTGGCAATTAATACTTTTATTTACCACTGTATAAGCTATTTCCTGAAGTTAAAAGACGCAATACACAATGATTGTAGACATTAATGGCCAATTTTTCAACAAAGCAAATGAAGAGATCTTTTCTGCTTTGACCTCATTTTGACCAAGTAAACTTTCAGAAGCTTCTACTTCTGATGCATTGCAATGTTTGTGCAGTGTTTCCTTCACCAAACAAACAAAATTTACAAATCAAAACTTCCAATTTCAAAAATCAAGATTTTTAAAACATGCAATATGGGGTTTGATTTTTTTCTTTTTCCAAATTTATTAAGATAAAAGAAGTAAAAGCATACTTACAGAAACCTTGAAGAAATTGCCATCCAAAAGGATGAACTGAGTCCAAACATTGTGTTGAAAATGAACCTGAATCCATAAGTCAAAAGAAA
Source organism: Lactuca sativa (assembly GCF_002870075.4). Classification (NCBI taxonomy): domain Eukaryota; kingdom Viridiplantae; phylum Streptophyta; class Magnoliopsida; order Asterales; family Asteraceae; genus Lactuca; species Lactuca sativa. The sequence goes on from NC_056629.2 coordinate 173,757,208, forward strand.
CAATGAAAGTTGGGTTAAATGCAGGAAATAACAAAGTATTATATCTTGCATTTAGCCCATTAAGTTTTGAATTGTTATAGTTAAAACATATCAATGCTTACACTGAAAATGTGCCAATTAGTATTATAGGCTTTCTCCCATATCTATCAGCAACCACTCCCCAAAAAAGAGAAGTCAAGGCTCTTCCAATCATGAATGAAGAACCTACAAAAATTTATCAAAGTTATCAAACAATCTTTTGCAGGTTTATATCATTCAAAAAGAGTATTTCATGGAATTGTACAAGCTTTGTAAGGTTATTTTCAATGATGATAAGGAGGGCATTTAGGTCTCTTGTACATACAAGAGATCGAGATCTATGGGTTGAGTAGGACAAAAATTTTGCAACTTTTTGTCCCATTGACATCGCTCATAGCATCTTGTAGCTTACCCATAAATCCAACATAGTAACCAATATCTTCCTCTTGACTTGCAATATTAAAGTCTCTAATCTGCAGAAGATATCATATACATATAGGCATTTCTGGAACCTATAAGGGAACTAGAATGTTTAGAGAGAATGTTTAGCATGTATGAATACAGGTGTAACAAACTGTGACCTGAACTACACGATGCAACCAAATCATTGCTTTAAGATCTTCTTGGTCAACTAGAGGAGCTCCATCGGTTTCAACAGGCTTACTTCCACTTGGCCTACGGGTAATGATCCCACCACTTCTATTGGTGCAGAACCAGCACAACATCACGTTATTCTTGGGACTTGTTTTTCGTCTGCTGACCCTCCTCCACTTTGTCTTGATCAGAGGGCTTCTCAGGAGTTGGACGCCTCAAATGGTGACCTTGAGGTATAATATAAATTGTAACATATGGTTTCATCTTTGAGTAGCAGAATGATGTTGCAAGATGATGACAAGGTCTTTCCCAACTCCCCTTTTGTCCCATTTTATAAACTCTTAATTTAGTAATTAAATCTTTCTTTTTGTATTTTAGGTAATTTCTTGCTGTGTTCCTTGGATCCTTGAGGATACGAAGAAATGTTCTTTACAAGAATTCTTAGCATAATGAAAAACCACAGGGAGCTATGGCTGTTATGGTAAGGGTTTAGGTGTTTTGGTTTAAATTTAATGGTAAATACTTTTCAAGTTTTGTTAAAATTGTTTCTTTTGTTGTGCGTAGGTTAAACTGAATGTTTCTTTACTAAGAGATATTAGTGATGATATTGACTTCTATTTCAAGCTAGCCAAAGAGGAATCCATGATTCTTCTTCCAGGTGATTACAATCCTTTTGTAACATTTTGTTGAATTTTATAATGACCTAATAAATATCTTTCTTTTTGGGTGTTGTAGGACTTACATGCTTGTGCTTATTGCTACTTCCATAACAAAGAACATTTGGATTTCTTTATTTTTACCAAAAATGCCACAGAAATAGCAAGATACTTTCATTTGTTTGTGTATTGTAACATCTTTTTTTTAATATTCGGATGACATTGCTATAATTGGATAACACTTCCATTTCCATTTTATAATCCTATGACCTAATTTGAGCTAACTTTTTCTTTTCTAACACAATTTCCTTTTATTCCTTTCTGGCAGTTGTTTTGCGCATGATAAGCTTTCGGTATGACTACTTAGTCCCAAGTCTGGCCATTGTTCTACAAACAACACTTAGTCCCAATCCTGCTGAAAGAAAAGCCGCTGAAGAGAGCCTCAATAAGGTATTTACTTCTCATTTGGATCGAAGTTACATTGGAAATCGTATTCAATCATAGATCTTCCAAGTCTAGCTGTAGGTATATGTTTTTCTTAATGAATAATGTAATCATATGTATGAATATGAAATAAAGTTTGTTATTTAGTATGTAATAATCATGTATAGGGAGAAAACAACTTCTATTGATTTGTTTTATCTTTCCATGGATCGACTATTTGTATGATATTAAATTTTATGCAATGGATTGTATTTTTTGTATACAGTATTTTATTTTTTGTTATGAGACATTAAATGAAAATTTAATTTGAAAAGTAGTAAATCTATATATAATATTTTTTTTTAACATTTAAAATTATGATACGCAAAAATGTGTGTCATCTTCATTTATGACACGGCCTTTCTTGATAGGGGCTTCCTTGATACGCATTGTGTGTCATTAACCCGCGCGTCGTAAGGTTACGACGCGCGAATGCGTGTCATCTTCCTTTATGAGAGGGCCTTCCTTGATACGCATTGCGTGTCGTAAACGTGCGTCGTAATTGCGCGTCGTAAATGAGCATCATAAATACGCGTCGTCTGTAGACGACGCGCAAAAGCGCGACAGGGCCTTCCTTGACGCACATTTGCGCGTCGTCTGAGCCTTTTACGACGCGCAATGAGCATCGTAAAAGACTGTTTTTCTAGTAGTGCAAGTGACGGCGAGGGGCAAAAAATCCCTAATTTGTTTTTTTTGGGTAACAATTATGCAATTGAGAGAGAGAGAGAGAGAGAGAGAGAGAGAGAGAGAGATGGGCCCAAAGTTTTGTTTGTCTCTAAACCGGCTAAACAAGTAAAGGGGACTAAAATGATAAACTTTAGAAAATTCGTAGACTATATCTGTCATTTTTTCCTGTATTATATATATTATTTCTAGCACATTATATTCATTGTCTCTATTAAATCGTATCTTTAACAGAAACACCTAAACCGATTGGACAGAGCAAAACATAGCATAAAGGTGGAAAAAGAGAGTATTTTCCACGTCATTCATATCGATACATCCATTACACCATGTATTGTTTTATTTAGGCTATACCATACATGGATTTGTACTAAGCTTTTCAAATTTTATAGGGTGTTCAAGGGCGAGATTGGCTTTCCTTAAATGCCTTGGATTCTTCTGGAGACGAACAACATCTGTTACATCTTCCACCGTATCCTTGACAGCATCCATGGCGGCATCCACCACCCCATCCGCTGCCACCGCCACCTCCACCTCCACCATAGTTACCTCCACCTCCACCATAGTTTCCTCCATACTTCCCTTCATCACCATTTGCTTCTTTATTTAACAAAGATGCCTTGGCTTCTTCTGGTGAGGTGCAACATCTGTTACATCTACCTCCATATCCTTGACAACATCCATGGCGGCATCCACCTCCCCATCCACTGCCACCGCCACCTCCACCTCCACCATAGTTTCCTCCTCCGCCGCCATAGTTTATACCATACTGTCCGTCATCACCCTTAGCTTCTACCTTATGCGCGTCAGCAGCTTTTTTTGATTTTGCTTGATTTTCCGCAAACGCCTTGGCTTCTTCTGGTGAGGCGCAACATCTGTTGCAACTTCCTCCATGTCCTTGGTAACAGCATCCATGATGGCATCCGCCACCCCATCCGCTGCCACCTCCACCATTGTTTCCTCCGCCGCCACCATAGTTTACACCATACTTTTCTCCATCTTCTTTAGCTTCAACTTTATGCGCGTCCGCAGCTTCTTTTGCTTCAAGATAAAGTTTAAAAAAAAAAAAAAAAAATCAATATTCTGACAACTTAATTTTAATAATGTGTCACGAGAAAGAGAAGATACGGACTCTGAGGCGTCGTCTCTTGCTTGGAAATATCGTCAGCAAAAGTGGATGAAAGGAGAACGATCACAATTAGTGCAAAAAGCAAATATGAGTTGGTCTTCATTTTCGATGTGCGTTTCTATGGGTATGGATGCCTCTATTTATACTGAATTTAGGGTTTGGATATGAAGCTTTTGCATGCTATGGATGGATGGATAGTTCAAAATTTTGGCAGGTTGATGGTCAAAGTATCATCGTGTTTTCGATTCCCACTCGGTTGTTGCAGTCGAGGATTAGGTCATTAGGTGTGCCCATGCAGTTTGTGGCATGTGTCTTGATTGACTCTGTTGAGTGACACCTGGAAGTTGAATACAGGTTTTAGTGTGTCTTTTTGCTTTTGTCTATGCTTAGTTTATCCTCATCGGCTTATATCCTTGGACCTTTGTTTTGTTTCTGCTACAAATCGGCCTGAATTCAAAGTTTACACTTTACACACTGCAGAATTAAATAAAATCAGGAAACGAACAGAATTATCGATTGGTAAAATAGATTTTATATGTTGGAAAAAGAATACCTAAGGATTAGGATTAGGAGTTTTTTTTAATATGGCTGATCTATATTAAAATGTTTTTTCTTAGTTATTTAAGAATTTTATGATTTATTTTTTATCTACTTTTTTAAAATGTTTTTTCTTAGTCAACAAATAAAATACTTATGATTTACTTTTTTATTTATTTTTTGAAAATGTTTTTTCTTGGTCCTCAAATAATATAAAAAATTCATGATTTATTTTTTATCTATTTTTTTGAAATATACACTTGTTTGCGGCCCCTTTTCTCCTTTTATTCAGATAAGTAGATTATAACGTGTATGGTACACGGTTGACAAGCCTAAAACAACATTGAAACTTTAAAACTATTAATCACAAATGTGCAAACAGTTATTTTTATACGAAGTTAAATGTTTTGTCTGTACATAACAATATTATCGTTAATTTAAATTAGTATACTTACATAATCAACAAAAATTAAGTAGAATAATAATTGACGTAGATTCCGGTCTTTAATCTTTCTGTAATTATAAAGACATCCAAAACATTTGCCCATTTATCAACTGAATCCAAAACATTACCAAGATTGATATTTTCTAATGTTTTGTCTGTACATAACAATATTATCGTTAATTTAAATTAGTATACTTACATAATCAACAAAAATAAGTAGAATAAGAATTGACATAGATTTCGGTCTTTAATCTTTCTGTAATTATAAAGACATTCAAAACATTTGCCCATTTATCAACTGAATCCAAAACATCACCAAGATTGATATTTTCTAATGTTTTCCCTTGCAAAAAAGAGTATGTGGATAGTTTCTCATAATACCATGTTGTAATGGAAGAAATGGAAATAGGATGGTATAAAACATTAAACATTGTCCCATTTATCAACTGAATCCAAAACATCACCAAGATTGATATTTTCTAATGTTTTCCCCTACAAAAAAGAGTCTGCGGATAGTTTCTCACAATACCATGTTGTAATGGAAGAAATGGAAATAGGATGGTATAAAACATTTAACATTGAACTTCATTCAATTTGCTTTCATTTGCCAAATTACCATTTAGTCAAAAATGATCTTTTTAGCCACAAAACAAACCCGATTAAAACATTGAAATTAATACATAATTTATCCGTTCAACCCCTATTCAAACCATACCTTATATATGATTATGGTTTATGGTTTTCTCTAGAGACCATGAAACAATATGATAGTTTCTCCATTCCTTCCGACCACTATTTTGTATTTAACTTGCAGAACCTCTTCTATATGTTGAAACCATAAAAAAGATTAAATATGAGAAATAGTAATAGACTTTCTTGTCGTCAAAGTTTTAAGAAATCAAACTATAGAACATTGACTGAGATGCTGTAACAACCGAAAATCTCACACAAAAAAAATTATTTTTAACAATCATAAAACACGTGTCTCATTAACAAAATCCAAATATCCATCAACAAAGTTTTCAAAACAACAAGTCAAATCTAGGATCCACAACATAGCTCCATATCAAGAGTGTGTGTACAATCACGCCGGTGCCTTCCCGCAATCCACTGGGATACATGAAACACATAACACATAACACGGTAAGCATGAATACGCAGTGAGTTCCTCAAAGTACCACATACAACAATTCGCCACTCAAGGCTATACACTGTACGACCATCTGGTCACTGTGTCTCTGCGGGACCCTCCAGTCTCGTAGCTCGTTGGACCCTCTGGCCCGGTCTAGCTCGTTGGACCCTCCGATCCAGTCTGGTTGAGGACCCTCCTGCCTCGTAAATTGTTGGACCCTCTAGTCCGGTCAGAATAACGCATAGCATACATAAATCACAATACACATAACCTCAAGCAAACACGTATGACCTTCCGGTCCACACATAGATACCACCTTAGGTAATGTATAGTGAGAAGACTCACCTCGGGTAAACTCACATGATCTCGTGCTCGAAACACTGATCTAGCCTCTGCCTAATCACATACATAAATTACCTCTAGTTAACAATGGCTCTGAAAGGCTAAAGTATTCTCTTCCTATTCTCTCTCTCTCAGAAGGGTAAAAGACCATTCTACCCTTCCTGACCTCTTATACTCATCTTGACCAGACCCTAAGGCCAACAAAAGTCAACTCCAATCAACAGTCCAACTTTTGACCAGACTCGTTGAGTGCACTCAGGCGACTCGCCGAGTCCAGTCGATTCATGGCAACCCCATCAAGTTCCATCTCAACAAGCTAACCCCTAACTCGTCGGGTCACCACCTGACTCGGTTCATCAGGATAAAACCATGGGCTACTCGCCGAGTCAGCGACTCGACTCCGCGAGTCTATTCAGACTCTTGCATTCAACCATTTTAGTGCAATATACTTTCCCAAACTTCAGATCTATGCACTGAAGGATCATTAATCATTAAAAGGCTCAACCTTTATGTCCATGCATCACTCATCTAGCTCTATTTGACAAAATAGCCCTCATAATGGTGTCTTAGGCTCAATATCATTATGACTGCATAAAGTTTGGTTCTTGGGACTCCCTGGACCTCTTAAGGTCCATATATGATGTTTAGGACTCAAAGGGACTTCACATATTTCATAACTCAACTTAAAAGAGGGTAAAGAAACCCTAACTTCAAGAGATCTACTAATCATACGAAAACAGGTGTAGATTCATACCTCCACAATAGCCTTGAATTAAATAGGGAAAGATCTTAGCCCCTCAAGACAGCTAAGCTTGAACCCTCTCCTTCTTCCTTGCAAGAATGCACCAAAATGAAGAAATTAGCTCGCTCTCTCTCTCTCTCTCTCTCTCTCTAGATCGATTAGGGTCTCACAAGGGAAAGTGTGGCCGCAAATGGAGGCCACAAGAGCCTTTAAATAGGCCACAGACCAGAGCAATTAGGGTTTTCCTTAGCAACACTGACTCGGCGAGTCAGATACTCGACTCGTTGAGTCCATTCATTAAACACGTCACCAAGCCGCGACCCTACTCGACGAGTTGAGGCACCAACTTGTTGAGTCCCTCTAAAAGTCTTAAATTAAATATTACGAATAATATGCCTGGAAAACTGGATGTTACAGATGCTCAATGAATACGTGCTTGATCTTTGATGTTCCTGTAATTGATGAAAACATCGATTAACTTGATATAAATATGAAATATATATATATATATATATATATATATATATATATATATATATATATATATATATAAGTTTCCTACAATAGTCAAGGAATATAAAAATTTAGAAAATATCATATTTTTTCAGTCCATTCGACATTTTGGACAACTTATGTGATGTCAGTTCACCAATTTTTGCAGATTACCAAGAAAGAGATAAAATGCCTCATATTTCACTTTCTTGTCCAATTACTTCAGCAGTAGAGTAAAAGATAAATACAAAAGCCAAATTTGTTAAAAAGAAGGACATAAGTTGAGTAGAAAGAAAGAAGAGTGCATTATCAGGACACACAATGGGTATACATATAACATGTATGAAAAATTGTTTCTTGACCATTCACTCCTACAAAAAGAAACAACAAAAAGGAAATTAAAGATCGTAAAACAACTAAAAAAACTTTTTCAACATGAAGACATCATTCGGGGTCGTCCTATATTTTCCTTGAGTACAAAATTGAATTCAGAGAGCTAAAACACAGATTGGGTGCTTTGCTTAAAATTTAAAATGAGAGGATGAAATATCACAAAAGAGTGAAAACACACAAAAAGAACCAAGTAACAAACATTTTTAAGAGGTTATAAATCTGGTTTATCAAAATATTTCTTCTTGAAATTGAGAAAAGTACCATAACCAATATCCATTAAAGAACTACAATACATAATAGCGAGACTTGTTAGATATATAACGAAAAAGTCATGAAGGGAAAAATAATACTAACAAGCCAGAATATGAGGAGGAGGATATGAAGCATTTAGACTGGATTTGGGGATCTATTTGGGTAAATCCCAAACAATAGATCCAAGGTAATCTAACATTGAATTGTAAAACAGACAAAAATCACAAATTAATACGTCTTACCTGATTGAAACTGGGAAAACAATTAATAAATCGACATCTACATGTTGATCCACGATAAACCTTTGCAAAAAGAATCGAAAAATATAAATATATAAAGAATAATATACAAATACAAAAAATTACCCACAGTACGCACTCAAGCAAATGATCGAATAGTTGGTACGCAAATGAAAATCCAAGATGAACTGGAAAAGGTAAGAAATTGATGCAATCGAAGGACCATCATGTTCGATACAAATGAAAAAACTCGAAGAAGAAAGTGAACAGAAAAATAATACAAACCTTTTGAGCCTTTTACCAATCTTTTAGATGTCTAATTTTGACCCTTAATAGATAGATACTATAAGAATATAAGAAAACACTTGAGATTAAAAATTGAAACTAAAATCAAGAATTTACATAAATCGATGCTTACTTGAGGCATCGTCATTCTTTAACTCTCTGTCTTCACGAAACAGAAGCATTACGTGAGTGTTGAGTTTTGCAGATTGAGAATTCCAGCATTGGTTGATAAAGCGGATGGATTTGAAGATTCTGGCGGCTGGGGGGTAACGAAGTTGGTAGCAACAGCATCATTGATGGTGATAGTGGTCATCTAGGGCTTGTATAATAAAATTAAGAGAGTAGAGATGAAGTATGTGTGTGAAGATTTTAAAAAGAAGACGTGTGATATAGGGGAAAGGGAGAGATTCAAGCGATAGGAGCTAATATCTCGGCTGGGCAATCGTGATTGATTCAAATAATGACAACTGAAATGCTGATATTTAGGAAGTGAATGTCGATGGTAGCAGTGAGTTAGTGGGCAGGAAACGTAGAGTGTAGATAGTTGGTGCAACGACATGTGGAAGAAGACAGTGCTTAAAAAATGACACATGGTTGATATATGAGTCTTTTATTAAGAATAGAGATTCTACAAAAATTTAAACCCTTTAGAAAAGTTTCATAATAAATTTCATGAATTTTTTTATGTAAACTTTTGTGTGAAAGATCATTCTATTTACAAAAATGATGTGGTTTTGGGAAGAAAAAGAAAATATTTAGGGATATACCCTAATTAATAAAAAGAGTAAATTATTGAAATCGTCCCTGTGGTTTGGTCAAAGTTGCACGTTTGGTCCCTAACTTTTTTTTTTGCACTCGGATCGTCCCTGTGGTTTGATTTTGTTGCGTTTTTCGTCCCTGTAGTTTGATTTTGTTGCATTTTTCATCCCTTACATACATAAAGTTAGGGACCAAACATGCAACTTTTACCAAACCATAGGGACGAAAAACGCAACAAAAGCAAACCACAGGGACGAATCGAGTGAAAAAAAAAGTTAGGGACCAAACATGCAATTTTGACCAAACCACAAGGACGATTTCAGTAATTTACTCTAATAAAAACAATAGTTTTATTTGTCACATGTCATCTTCATAGTCTTTTTAATCGGTATATGTCACTTGTTATAGTACGAGACATGTCCACCAAATTCAGTATTCATTTAAAATCATTAACCTAATTTTATGATAATAATAATTACATTCAATTCATACCGATAGCGATTATGATACGTTTACTCCAAATTTGATATTCATCCAAAATTATTAACATAATCGATTTCAATAACTATTTTTAAATTTTGATTGCATTACCCATTTTACAGTTTTCAAGTTTTATCATCCTTTTATTTTTAGCTTATCATAATCTTTTTTAAAAATTACAGGACTAGAAAATTCAAAATTCAAAATTCAATTGGAAATTATTCAACCAAATACATGTTTTTTATCTCAGTTTTTATGGTGTTTCTAAAAAAGGTTTTCACTTCTGGGTTCAAGTAAACAAAAAGTTCTTAATACCTTCATATTCAACAAATTGAAGAGGAAGATTGTGTCTAGCAATTGCAATTGTAACTAATTCATGAAATTTATCATTCTTATACATGGCAGATCGAGTTCCCAATGAACCATTCGTGCAGGTTTTTTTATCAAAAGTTGACCAACATTAGCATAATTATTTGTATTACAGGACCTAGCATGTCTAAGCATATTCCCTGTCCCATGACTACTTTCAGCAATGTATTTAGTCCCACATTTCTTGCATTTACACTGAATATTTCCATTTTCATCTAATTCATCAATCATTTCAAAATGTTTCCAAACAGGGGAAGTAAGCTTACGTTGGCGTTTCATAGGTTACCAGATAAGTTTGGTTTCAGTTTCTTTGCTTTCACCTTAGTAGCTTTAGAACCTTTAGAACCCAATGGAACTTCTGATTTATTTGGAACGCTTCCAACCTCCTTTTCACCTTCATCACCTGACAAGTTAATAGCTTCTGACAGAAACTAACCTTAAGTTTATGATTCCTCTTCATCAATGTACTTCCTTTAGCTTTTGGTTTATCAGATTCATCATTCTTTAATTGCACAATTTCAATATGAAATCAAGAGTCATTAGGTAAGATGATTGTTTTAATAGTAGTAATTATGAGGAAATTAAAGTAAATGAAGAAACCTTAGCCTTCTAAATCAATTTGGCAGTGAATTCATTTTTGGTTTAGATAGTTGATATGGAGATCACTGTTTGAGGACACCAAATATAGATTCAAATTGAATTTGTTTGATGTAAACAAATGAATTTATAATTGGGATTCTTATGTTTCTGAGTTGTGATTCCAATTTGTTCTATAATTATAGTATGTATTACACTGTTTGGTGTAATTACAAATTCTACCTCAAATAAAAATATATATTGTTTATTTTATGTATTTTGTTTGATGTTCCAAATCAACATATACTGATTATACAACAAAAACTAATTGTGAAAAAAAAATATAAATGAATATCTTTTAAACAAGTAAAAATAACATACTAAAGTAAAAAAGTACCCTTCATGCCGAAAATGGTGATAGTCTTATCACCCATGAGAAGAGTCTTGGAATCCTTGACTCTGACCTCATCCTTTTCCAAGGCCATAAACACTATCGTATTTGAAATATTGAAAACCAACATAATGCATGTATAAATACATGTCCTATAAATACCAAATATGATATGTTATCATGCATAAAAGAACAAAAATCAAGAAAGGCAAAGTTATTGATTCCGTAGTGTAACTATTCGTTTGTAAGAGTATTAATCTTCCAGTCATCTTCACTAGTGGTGGTGATACCTTCTCAAATTGCTAACACTTTATCATTTTTCATTTTCATTCAATCAAACAATCATTTGATTCCTACATTTGTGTCAAATCTATTCTTAGTCCATAACTTGCATCTTATTGACATGCTTCTATTCAATTTCCTAATTAACTCTAACGGATAGTCACACCCTCAAAATTTTACTAAGCATAATAGAAATCATAAAATTATAATAATATACAACGATCTCTCATAAACTTTTATCAGGATGCACATTCCTAACTCACAAATATCTTAATCGACAATTTAGGCGAGAATGATTTAGTTAACTCTTTTCCTTCCATGAATTTGAACTAAAATACCCTAATTTATAGCAATTTCGAAATTCAAAATTCAACTTATACTTGCTGAAATTTTTGAAAGTATCTCATGCTTTTTTTTTTCACAATGGGTCGTCGACAATCACTAACCTGGCTGTCTCCGTTCTCCGGCAGTCACAATCTATCTTAATAGGTTATTCTTTTTAAAGTTCTTGACTTTTGGTCATCTCCAAAGTCCCAACTCCTCACCTCCGTTCATATTCACACCATCTCGTCAGTATCCCATTATTAGATGTGACTGAAGAACACCAGCCACTAGCATTACAACGTGTATGTTTCTTCTATTGCATTTCATTTAATTTTTGGTAAACTTTTCTCTCTCTCTTAGGTCTCACATTAGTTCTTTGTGCTTACCTGGTTATGTCTAGAGACAATAAATAGGTGTTGTACTGTGTAAACTAAAAGTCTTTGTGTCAAATGATGATGTGATTCTGGATCCAATGTGCTCCATTTGCCAAAGATGGTCTCCACTTCTTTCTTCCTCTTTCAAGATTACTAAAACACACTTAAATGGCTCAATAATGCTGAAGAATGGATTAGGGTTTGTTTGAGGATGAAGGTAGGTTGGAGGCTGAGGAAAGAAAAAAGTCTTAGGGGTTAAGGATGAATTAATATTGTCCAAACCCTAAAAATTAGGATTTTGAGACCAGACCACAAATGCTATACGTTCGAGAAGGATGCTTAGCATCCATCATGCCATGCATTCAGAACCTGGCTCATAGCGTCCCTTTGAGCATGTGTTTTCTACAAAACGCTACAAGGGACCTATTTTCCAATACTTCTCATATCAAGGGTATGAAAGGAATACATTGGAATTAAGATGTTATAGTGGGAAAGAAAAAAAGCATGTTATTTAGTTATTTGAAGGCACATTGGTTGAGCACTATGCAAAGCTCTGGTCATATGGTAAGGAGATAAGAAGATCAAATCCTGGATCTACTGTGAAAATGGATGTTAATAGTATGCTAGATGGGAAGACATATTCTAGTAAGTTTTATGTTTGTTTTGAGGGACTAATGCTTGGCTAGTTAGGTAGTTATAGAAGAGAGAGTAATAAACCCGGATGGCTGTTTCCTGAAAGGGTTATGTACTGGAGAGTTGATATGTGCATTTGTTAGGGATGCTAATAATCATATATTCCCAATTGCATGGGCAGTTGTTCGTGTGGAAAACAAAGAGAACTGGAAATGGTTTTGAGGAATTTAAAGGTGACTTAGGAATGATAAATGGTTTTGGATTTACATTAGTGTTAGATCAACATAAGGAATGTGCCTTATTTGTATTCTCTTTTTAATTGATTTTTAGTTATACTTTTTTACCAGTTCAACTCTTTATGTGTAGGGACTATTGGAGGCCGTGAAAGAGATTTTGCCTACTACTAAACACAGACAGTGTGCAAGGCAAATTCTTGCCAACTTCAAGAAAAGAATCTTCGGAGTAAACTATGAGAAGATGTTTTAGAAGGCATGTAAGGCATCTACTGAGCCTTTATTTAATGCAGCAATGAAGGAAATCCAAGTTCCTAATCCTTCAGCCTTTGAATATATAATGGAGAAGAACCCATAACCATGGTGTAGAGCTTTCTTTCAAGAGGGCAGGATGTGTGATGTAGTAGAAAATGGATTGTCAAAGGGCTTTAACATTGCCATCAGAGATGCAAGTAAAAAACCAATCATCACAATTCTAGAAGATATTAGATTGTATGTTACGGAAAGGCAGTTTAATTTGTGCATGAAAGGCATTTCATGGCCTGAATTTAAACCTTGTCCAACAATTACAACATTACTTAATCAACTAAAAAAAGCTTAAAGGTAAAAAAAATTTACTTTTTTTGACTAACATCAATAATACTAAACATAGACTAACTTGTATACTATGTTATTAGTGATTGATTGGTTTTACCAACCGGTTTAAATCAGTTTGAGAGAAGAAACTTGGCAAAGTTTTTTTTGGTGGATTTGGACAAAAAGACATGTTCTTGTAGAATATGGCAATTAAACGGATATGGATGTGTGCATTCAATTGCAATAATCTCCTACCTAAACAGAGACTTTGGAAGTTATGTAGGTCCCATGCTCTTTGGAGTTGTGTATAGGAACACTTACAATTCTCCGTTACATGGGATGAATGGTAGCAATATGTGGCCATGCATTGATTTCATACCACCACTGCCACCTTTGAGGAGAAGAATTCCTGGCAGACCGAAAGTTAATAGAAGGAACGACCCAAGTGAAAGGAGTATTAGACACATTGTGTCAAAGGTAGGGAGGAAAATTCTATGCAATGTGTGTAAACAAGTTGGTCACAACAAGGTTACATGTCCTTATGTTGAGAAACCTAAACAAGTTTATAAGCCCAAAAAACTCAAGGTGAAGAGAAAGAAATCAAGTAGTAAAGATGTTAAAGGGGGAAAGGAAGTAGTGGTGTAAAATAAAATGAAATTGCAGGAGCTAAAGAGAAAGCAAAAACAACGGATACACGAAAAAGGAAGATTTCTGAAATGATTATCAAGATAAAATTGGCTAAAAGGGTTGAAGGGAAAATGGAGAAGGCAATTCAAGTGAACATGTAATGGATATTAATTAGCGAAAACTGGTTGTATATGTTTGATTTTAGTTTGCTTGTTAGACTACTATGTTGTTGGGTTTAACTATGATGAATGTTATGACCAAAAATTGGTTGTTAGACTAATATGTTGTTATTTGCATGTATAAATGTAATGGATGTGCATGGTTATATGAATCATATTATATCTTATTGTATTATAATGTGGTCGCATTACTAGTACAATTGTTGTATGTTGTATATTATTATATTTGTATGTGGATGCAATTGTTTTATATTGTAAGTTACATGTTGGATCTTATCGTATGGACATTTATATCATAAAGATAAACAATTGTATGTGTAATGTCTACAAAACACAATATCATTTTCATTAAATATAAAAATGATTTCTAAAACATTACAAATCCACAACACATACATTGTTAAACGTAACAGGAAACATAAAATTAGAATGTTAAACATAATAAGAAAAATCCATTACACATCCATTACAACTTTTAGACTAATCTGACAAATAAAACAACCCAACTTTGAAATAACCAAAATTTCAGCATCCTAAATTCAATTGAAGCTTCTTATTTGACCTATTCAAAGTTGTAAACAACTGTTCGTCAACACCTGTTTTCGTAGTCTCCACTTTGTCTACCCAACATATAAACTTATCATGAGGACCCTAAAAATAAAAGTTTTAGGAGTATGTTACGAAAACCCAAAAAACGATTATGTAAATCTAGGTTAACAGTGAATGAAAATGCAATTGACATTAGACCTTTTTGGGGCGAGCATAGAATAGTTGACATGGATTGAATGGAGTAGTTAACAATCTTATTATTGCATCAAATCATATGAGCATGGCACCGTTTTCATCGATCCCTTCATTTTAGAAAGGTAAGTTGAAAGGAAACAAGAAGAAGAGAGAAAATTATAAATGTAAAAATACCCACACATGTGTCTTAAATCTGTATACACTTGAGGTTAAAATATGAAAGGACGAAATTACGCCCTCCTTGGCACTAATTATTGTACTGATGAGGGTTACTCTCTTAAAAAACATAATTTAATTATTAAACCCAAACAAATATATTAAATAATGTAGTCAGATTATAATAACAACATATTTTCCATTAACAAAAGAGGATTACACGCATTGGTAATACAAAATTGCCTGTGGATACACATGTCTTCATCCACTTTCACAAAATGAACTTCTACATACCAACTAAACTGAACGTCTGAAACACATAAACCTTAATACAAACACATAAACCCTAAAACAAAAACAATACTACCTAATCAACACAAACAACACAACCCCGAACATATCACTTCTTCAAAACATCAATATCCTTCGCCACCAAAAACCCAAATATGACAAACACCAGTCCACATTAACAAAAAATCATATGCAAATTGTCAAAGTTGAGACAGTCCCTTGAATTTATCGACACCGATCCGGGTGGCTGTGGTGGCGGGGAAGCCATCGTGATTCACATGAAATGGATGTTTGTCGTATTGTCGTTATCGTTTAGTGGAAAAAAGGAATGAAGTTTTAGGGTTTCAACCAATTTGTCCCTCCTTTTATGTCACAAGGAAGGGTCCATAGTAAGTAGTAACCCTTACGGCCCAAGTATTCCACGTCCACCCAACTTAGTGACATGACCATAAATTTGACTTAGAGTTGACTCACTTGCTTATGTGTATTGTGACTTCTATGAGTAACATTTTAAAATAGATAAATAGACCAATTAAGCCGGTAAATTAACAACTCTTTCCCCTAAAACACAAAAAAAAAAATAATAAAATAAAATAAAATAAAATAAACTTTTTAAACCATAACATGTAACATAGGTGAGCTATAGTGACATTTACCATTTTTTGCTAAAAAAATACTGTAAATAAATACAAATTTTAACCAACTTAATAAAACATAATAAAAGGTAAAAATAATTAAAAAAATTATTATCTATGCCAACTTTTAGGACAAAATAAAATTTGTTATAACTCCGAGTTATAGTCAATTGCTTTTTTGGTTTATAATTTTTTATTTTAATAATAATGAAAATCAATATATATTGTATAGTATATTTTTTTATACTATTATATTAATTTGTTATCAAAATATCAACTAAGGCAATCAACTTTTATCATAATAAATTAATTTACACATAAACGAATTTTTATTTATTTCTCTAATATAATCATAAAAATGTTATTTAGGAATTTTGACATGATTAAGACGAAACATTAATACACAAAATTAGACATAAAACTTTATGAAGTTTTTAGAAATTTATATGTAGTTTGTAGCATATTGTTTATTATACTTTATTTTTTATTATTTTTAATAAAACTTTATTGTTGATTTTCATTTGTAATTTGTTATATTTTTTCATATATTTTTATTTCAAACACTTAATTCTCTTTTTTACCATATATATATTTTAATATAATTCACTTCTCGTGGCTGTTTTATTTTTAATAATTAATTTAATATTTCATTATACAATATTATATTTTCATTAATTCAAAACTAAAACTGTCTAATATATATTGAAAAATAATTTTACATATTTATTTTAATCAATGAGTATAATTTTACATAAATAAAAAAATATAAATTTTAGTAATTTATTTAAAATAATTGATTAATAATTATAATATTTATTATAAAAATTTATTTATAAAAATCAACCGTGGTTAGCATGGGCTATAACCTATTCATCAAATCATACTATCATACCATAGGTATAAAGAAAATATTTTTTCTTTCACCAAATCAATTTGAAATTCCTAACTTTTCATATTTCCATATAATATTTTTTCTAATTCAAATATGTTATTAATTGTAAATATTATTATAAATAGAAGACTTTTTGAGTTATCAATAATTTTAGTATAGTCTTAAATGTACAAACTAAATTAATATATCAAACAACATAAAAATATAGTGTAAAATTTAAAACCTAAATTAAAATATCAAATAAAATTTAAAAAAACTAAATTTATATTTTTTAAAAGAGTTAAAAGGAAAGTATTAAATACAATAAACTTAAAAAAAAACATAAATCTAAAAGTAAAAATAACTAAAAATCTTTAAAAACTATTTTTATACTAACTAAATTCCAGTTAAGTTGTTTTTAAATTAATTTATAATAATAATAATAATAGTTAAAATAACATAAAGTTATAAAACAAATTACGTTACATCACAAACAATGATTTCTAATTTAAATAATTATCATGATAAAATTAAAACGTCGTTAATTTTTTTTAGATTAATAAATCATAACATCAATTAATTAAAATATACGAGAAATATAATTAATTTTATATACACGTAAAAATGAGTAGATTCAATTAAATAATTCGATTTTAGAAAGTGTTATGTTATCTATTGTTCAAATTAATTATAAAGTTACATTAATTAAATGTCCATAAATATAATAATAATAATAATCTACCCTAATAAATAAAGATAATTTTGCCAAATGTCAACTTCTTATTGAATTTGACACATGTCATTTTATTAGAATTTTAAAATTATATTTTTTCCACTTGTCATTTTTGTATTTTTTTCATTTTTATTCATCTTCCACCTATTAAATGTCACCTCATAATAATTAATGTGAATTAATGTATAATATACTTTCCATTTGTGAATTTTTATTTCTATTAATATATTAATGAATCCTATTTATGAATTTATATTAATTAGTTTTATTAGTATATAGATTAAATAAGACAAATTACATAAATGGTCTTTGTGTTTATTCTATTTATTGTTTTTTTATTTCAAAAGTTTACTTCAAAAAATACTTAATTTTTTACACGTTAATATTCAACATGATTATTTAAAACATGATAATAATTTTTTATTAGTATAGACTGAATTATTCATCATTTCATTTATATTTATTTCAAAATTTTACTTTAGAAAATACTTAACGTCTACACCTTATATTTAATTTTTTTTATCAATCCGTGTAACACACGAGTCACACACCTAGTTTAGTTAATATAAATAACATAAATATTTTTAGTGGATATTCTCCTACTATAATTACAAAACTTAATTATGCTTTACTTGATATATATAACGTAAATATTTTCAATAATATCCGTATTTTAATAAAAAAATAGTTTTATTCTCATTTTGATATGTGTCACCATATTAGGCCTCATAATTAATATATATATATATATATATATATATATATATATATATATATATATATATATATATATATATATATATTTTGTCATGTGTCACTCTATTATGTCTCATAATTAATATATGTCATTTGTCAACCTATTCATTCTCCATTTCAAATTTTAAAATTTAAATTTTCCACTCTAATTACATTAAATTATTAACAGTAGAATAAAAAATACAGATAAAATTAATACAAATTATAAAGTGATATAATTTTAAATATTTATTTTAATCAATGATTGTAATTTTATATAACTAAAAAAATCTCTTAGTAATTTATTTAAAATAAGTGCTGAATAATTTAAAGTTTTTAATATTAAAAATTAATTAATTTTATAATTATGGTTCTCTCGGGTTATAAACTAGTATGATTAATAAAATGATTAGATATTCATCTACTATAAATATTTTCAATGACATGATTATTTAAAGATGAGATATTCGCCTACTATGATTAAACCAAAAAAGCATCTCACGATAAAAGATATCATAACGGTTTTTCGAAACTAAGCTCCAAGTAAAAATCAAAATGCACGTGCACCCAAATAGTCACGAACAAAAGGTACACAAAAAATGAAAAACGAAAAATAAATCTGTAAGTGGATCTTACAACAAACATGTTGGTAGTATGACTTATGTTCATAGGAGCTTATGTTCATAGGAGCTTATGTTCACGAAAAATAAATCTGTAAGCTTCGAGTATATTAGGACCAATAAAATTAGATATATTCATTGTCTCGATTCAATCGTATCTTTAATAGATATACCTAAACCTAAACCGATTGGATAGAGCAAAACATAACATAAAGGTGGAAAAAGAGAGTATTTTCCACGTCATTCATATCGATACACTATAAGGAAAACGATCATTAGCGGCGACAAAAGTCGCCGGTAATAGTAATAGTGGCGACACGTCGCCGGTAATAAGTCGCCGCTACTGTTTCGTCGTTATTTATCAAATTGTCGTCGCTAATGATATGTGTTGCCGCTAATGATGCGTGTCGCCGCTAATAACAATGTCGCCCGTAATAACATATTCGTCGGTAATAGTGTCACCGGTAATAACAATTTTCATATTTTTTAATTTTTTTTAATTAAAGATTTTGGTTGACGGTAATAATGTCATCAGTAATTACATAACAACATTCGATTAAATATCAAAAATAATAATGTCGACGCTAATTACATAACAAAATCTGATTATAATTAGTTAATATCAAAAGTCATAATATCTTATTAAATATAAAAAGTAATAATGTAGCCCGGTAATTACATAACATCGGATTAAATATAAAAAGTAATAATGTCGCCCAGTATTAGTGTCGCCGGTAATTACAAAAAACAACCAAAGTTGTACAATCTACCAAGTAGCAAAGTGTGACAACGTATGCAAATAAAACTCATCCCTACATATCATCATCTTCGTTCCCATCATTTCCTCGATTATTTTGGGAATGAAAAAATGAATAAAGTTCATCGCTACATGTCGGGTCGTTGAGCATTGCACGAAGATTTTCCAACTACATAATTAATAACAACATATATAAACTTATAAGTTAAATTATCAAACATAAACACTAGGAGTGATAAATGTGAATTTTGATTATCATCATGAACATAAAATGATTTGGGAATAAGTGTTACATGATATATGAAAACAATAGTATTTTCAGAAGTAAAGTTATGACCATGTCGTTTTAGACCTTGATCTTGAGATCCATGTCCAAATGTGATTGCAGCATTCTTGTTCCTCCTCAAATGATAGTCTCGTTTCATGTGACCATGTTCGTTGCAATTCCAACCCACAAGTTTTGATTTTTTGTTGAACCTTTATATTGGTCATCTTTCTTCTTCCTTTTTTCATTTGTTATTTTTCTGATGTTGATCATCTTCCACCATGTTCATAGAAGAACTAGGAACTTCTTTTTCCTTTCCTATGCCACTTTCTTGAGCCCGAAGAACCTCTTCATTTTCAAGTGACTACCAAGTTATACCAGATACAACTCTTCCTTTTGGTGTTTTAAAGTATGTTTAAAGTCTTTCGAGGATGGGGGGAATTTTTCAATAACACTTGAGACAGAAATAGATTAATCTTTTTGCATATTGTGTTGTTTAAATTGTCCCAAAATCCTCATGGGTTCATTGTATTCTTCCATGATAGGCCTAGAATCCACCATTTTGTAATTAGTGAAATTACTCATAAGAAACTTATTACTAGAAGCATCCTTTCCCATGTACTTAGACTCAACCTTTGCCGATTCATATTTTTGTTAGAGGTCAAAGGGAGAGTCATACATACCATTCAAAATGTGCCCACAACATATATAATCATCATTATTCCACTTGCATCTTCTTCTGGTATGTTCAATCGCTTTATCCTCTATTGGTTCTGGCGTAGAACTTCTTACAACATGAACACCTTTCAGAGAGGTGAGAAGGAAGTTCATCTTCTTTGGCAGAAAACAAAAATCATTGCCCTCAATCATATCCAATTTTCTGAATTTGGAAGTTAAGTCCCTGACAGATTCTGCCATTGATATTCTTCACAAATCACATATTTTGAATATTAGATTATGGGTCTAAGAATATCAATATATACTTAGATAATTCTAGGATCGTGATTGAAATCAATTTCCAAAATCTATGATTTTGATCCTATAGCCTAGGGTATCATGAAATCAGATTTGGCATAATCCAATATGGACAAATTAGAAGTCAGGCCACTACATCTGAAACACAAAAAGTACTTTGTTGTTTTGTGTTTTGGAGAGATATAGAGAATATGATTATCAATTTCGAGTATGAGAAAATCCAACCCTTTTCTGGAACATTTAATATGTTCTCATACAAGGAAGAAAGGCGTTTAAAAGGTGGTTACATCCATTTTGGTGCCAAAATTGCTAGTTGGAAAGGTGTTTATAAGACACAACCGATTCTTATTTCATAAATGATGTCACCATTAGTTTTTGGCAGGAAAATGCATGTCTTAAACCACCGACAGGGGCGTTGCTCCTAGGAATTCTGTACCCAGTGGCACTCCCCCCCCCCCCCCCCCCCCCCGACCCCATATTCTCTATTTCACATTTATCACTCCTAGTGTGTACCTCACACTTCCAATCTCAGTGAGTACATATAGCTCAACATATCTTACTTGTCATATCTCTTAATATTTTGGTTTTTCAAATATGTAGGCATTGGCAAGTCATATCTTATGGGGGTATGAATTTTGAAGCAAGGAAAATAAACAAGGCATATATTGTTCATGTTCAAAAAAAGGAATACAGTTGCAGGCTATGGTAACTTAATGGGTAGGGTTGCGCACATTCAGTTTCCACCTTAGCCTATTTAAATATCACATCTAATGGGCCATATGTAGATCCACTATACTTCACACCATTCTTCCATAATACTTACAAATAGCCAATCCATGGGATGAATGGAAAAAACATGTGGCCTTCTACATACTTTGCACCCCCTTTTCCTCCATTGAAATGACGAATGCCAGGCAGACCAACCATGAAGAGAAGAAGGGATGCATCTGAACGAGTACGAAAAAACACCATTTCCATCTGACCATCGCGAAGGTCACCGACCTCACGGTTCATGGCATCCAAGTATCGGTTAACACCCTATTAGAGCTCATAAAAATGGTATTGGAAGTCCTTCCGTATGAGAGACAATTCCAGATGGGTTTGTATTAGATTGATGGCTATGTCTTCGTTGGTTACACCATTGGAATGATTCTCTGCCATGTGAAGGCGTAGTTTGGAGAACAATTGTGTTCTGCAGATGCTCGCGAAGGCATTTTCCCTATTTCGGAGTGAAGTTAAAGACGAGATTGGGGTAAGAAAGTTTCTAGATGTGCCATTTTAGGGCAACAAAGTCTTCAATTTATATGGAGGCGACTTGAACTGTCGAAGCGTGCTCCCTACAATTCCCGTACAAGCCGACGTCGTTTGTGTTGTTGGGACACTTTGAATTCTTGCCATGTCACCGCTTACGTATTAGCTTACGCTTATAGGGCAATGAAAAACGACTACAATATGTGAAAGGGATTAGATTGCTAGGTTACAAAGAATTCATTCCATCAAAAAGTCACAAAATAAGTTAAGTGGCTAAATGGGTAAACCATAGAAACTTAATAGGGCATATATATCATTTTCCCTTCTATATAATATACTCTCTAACTCAAGTATGTTATTAATTTTAAATATTATTATAAATGGAAGACATCTTTGATTATCAATAATTTCAATATAGTATTAAATGCATAACCTAAATTAATATATCAAACAACTTAAAAATATAATGTAAATTTTAAAACCTAAAGTAAAATACTATTTCCATCCCAAATTGATAGTCCACTTTTGAATTTTGAAGTCTTTTTTCTTCAACTTTGACTTTAAATATTTTTGTGTTTGATAGATAATACTTGATACAAAATATATGAATGGATTGTATTTTAAATGTATTTTCATTGTTATAAGTTTATCAAGTAATATATAACACAAATAAAAATATTTAAGGTCAAAGTTGAAGAAAAAAGACTTTAAAAGTCAAAAGTGGACTATCAATTTGGGACGGAGGGAGTATCATATAAAGTTTAAACAAAAAAAACTAAATGTATATTTTTTACAAGAGCTAAAATAAAAATATTAAATACAATAAACGTAAAAAAACATAAATTTAAAAGTAAAATTAACTAAGAGATCTTCAAAAACTATTTTTTTTATATAATAACTGAAATTCAGTTAAGTCGTTTTTAAATTAATTTATAATAATAATACTCAAAATAAAATAAAGTTATAAATTAAATTAAATTACATCATATTTGTAATCTAAATAATCATCATGATAAAATTAAAAACGTCAGTCATTTTTTTCTTTTTTAGTTAATAAATCATAACATTAGTTAATTCAAATTGATGAGAAATATAACTAATTTTGTATACACTGTAAAAAACACACAAGTAGATTCCATTAAATGATGTATTTTATTATTTATTGCTCAAATTAATTATAATGTTATATTACATAAATGACTAAATCTAATAATAATTATTTTTTAATTAATATAGATAACATAAATATTTTCAATGACATATGATTACTAAAAGATTAACTATATAATTTTATATTTTCAATAACATATGATTACTAAAAAGTTAACTATATAATTTTATTCTGCACAAACCGTAAATACTCGCCTAGTATGATTATAAAATAAAACCAATCGAAAAAACATGTCATGATAAAAGATATCATAACATTTTTTCGAAAGACAATTACTTTATACATACCACTCTATTATACACCTATTACGCACCAGTCTAATTTTCATCATTAGCTATTCATGGTGGTATTTAGGACTTAGGCACATATGGATCTGATTTGGTAGTTTTAACATGTTTTTTACTTTTCAATTTCGAGGAAGCTTTTATGTGGAGACTCATTTTCTTTGTCTTATTTATTATTTTTTTTTTCAAAATCAACATTTTTATATTGTTTTTTAGGAAATCATTAGTATATCTTAACATTTATAAAGACGCACATTTTATAAGTATTCATTTTTTTCTCATTTTATCTAATATGTTCATGCTTATTATTAATTTTTTTTTTTGTACTAGTTGATGGAAATGTTTCGTCGTCCAAAAATTAGTGGCACAAGTTACATTCTCGTAATAAAATATAGATTTACAAATAGACGTGAGTTCATCATTTTAGAAAAATTTATTCATAATGTTTTATAATTTATTATACAAACTTATTTAATGCTGCTGTTAATAATAATATAATTAATTTTCTTTTTGAAACGATAAATTTAACCTATTCTTAAATTACTCTTTAAATCTATCTATATCCACGATGAGACTCAAACCTTCAATGCACCAATAAAAATTGAGTAAACATTAAATGATATCTATATTTATAATTCTTTTTTATGGAAACTAATTTAACTCGTCATTAATGTCAATAATAATATTTTTTCAGAATAAATTCATATATAAAATAATAAGAGTGTGTTCTAGGAGAACGAGAGTATATTCTACTAGAATACACCCTCATTCTTCAGACTCCATACAACTTTATTGTATTTGAAGTGAGTGAGTCCTAAAATAATGTTATTGCTGACATGAAAACCTAGATACGAATTCATTCTGAAAGAATGTTATTGCTGACATTAATGACGAATTTAATTAATTTCCATAAAGAGAAAATTATAATTATGAATATCATTTAATATACATACAATTATGGAAATCATTTAATATCTATCATTATTTAATTAAATAATAATATAATTTTACTAAATTTCTATTCGTGTATTCTAGCATACAATAAATGTAAAAAATACTTTAACCTAGCCCTATATATATATATATTAAAACTTTGTTCCCTTATGAATAGTAAACTTGCATGTTTTTTATTAACTTTGTCCCACACTTTTGGTCATTTCACACAATAAGAAATATAAGTATTAGAGGCGACAATATTAGAGACGACATGACTTATTAGCGACAACATGTGACAACACGCGCATATGGTGTCGCTAAAAGTTTCCTGTCGCCGCTAATGCATCGTCTCTAATAGCACACGTCGACGACCCGTGTACTTTCATCTAGAATCAATTTTGGCCGTTCACTTTTCCTCTGATCGAATGGACAGGGTTCCTCTATACGAATGAAATAGCGACGACCCTAACAGAGACGCGGTCGTCGTCGCTACTAGTCACCAAAAAAGACGCGGGACTCGTTCCCTCCAACATGTCGCCCCAATTCCTAACCCGTCGTCACTAAAGGGATCGCCCCTTTTCCTCCAGCATCGTGTCTCAGAACAGGTGACAGCCCCATTTCATTCCTAATCCTACTATCGGCGATTTTTCAGCGATTTACCACCACAACACCTCCTCCATTCGATTTTTCATGCAACCACCACCACAAAACCTCTCCTTTCTCCTTTCCACTTCACTCCTCCTCTCCCCCACTAGATTAGCCCGTTTTTCCAGCTATGATAAGTTTTCCGGCGAGAAAACTTGCTTTTCTCTGGCATCTGCAGTGAAGGTATGTGCTCCTTTTCCTCGTTTCTATTTCAATTTGTTTTCTGTAACAAACTTGTATGGTAATTTGGTATTTTGGTGGTTTGATAGCTTCTTCTCCGGTGAAACCACCTCATCTCCGGCGACATCACTTTTTCTCCGGGACATCGGTTTTGATAAAGACATATGGACAGACGTTTCTGAAGCCGAAATGGTTGGATTGTTGCAGTATCTTTCGGTAAATTATTTAAAAAGTTATATATTTAATATTTTTAATTTTTATTTATTTTTAATTACTCTATTTTTTTTTCTCGAGATGGTTTGATTTTGACGCGATTACAAATCATCCCATGACTTCAACTTATTGGACGTCACTGAACAATCGAATATGTGCGCGGTATAGAGGCCGCCAAAATATTGCAAAAAACTGTTTTATTGATTTTGCAAGGGATGTGGAGACAGCAAGGGCTCGAGCCCCTATGGGTATGGATCATCAGCGTTGGAATGCTGCTATTGACAATTTCTTAACAGAAATACATCAAAAATGATCCGCTGGAAACAAAGAATACCGGAAGAAGCAAGTAGTGAAGAATCGTGGAGGGACGTGCAGCTACGGTAGTGCTTGTTTCAAGAAAGTAAGTTACAATAATGCTTATTCAGTTATAACATATTTTTTAATGTTTATTCAAATATAACATATTTTGTAATGGTAAATAGAATTTGAATGAACTTGAAGTATTTTATCGTGTGCATGTGAATAAAAAAGGAGAATTTGTTTATCCTTTGGTTGAAGAGCAATATGTAACTTATTATTATTTAGAAATGAAGTAGATTGTTGATTTTTTTGTGTTATTTTTAACGTATATTAACAATCTTTGTGAAATACAGAATACCTTAGTTGTTGAGGTTGCTCTACAAACTCATCACATAGCTGATTCTGGTGGTGATCCAGACACCATTGATTGGATCACAATATTTGATAAAGGTGTTAGGTACACGAAGGGGGCATGTGAGAGGCATTGGGCTTAAAGCTTCTTCAACTGTGGGTACAAGTGTTCAATCCCAATGGCAGTCACAGTCACAAACACCGCAACCAACACATGTACTTGTTAAATTCTTACAGAATTTGATAGCTTTGTTATATTGTTAAGAACTTGATGTATTTGTAGTAATTTTTGGTAGCTCGGTAGTTTGTTAATTTGTTAAAGACTTGATTGATTTGGCCGTTTAATAGTTTGGTAAATTTTTAACGACTTAATTCATTTGATGCTTTGATGGTTTGCTGGTTTGTTGAATTGTTAACGACTTAATGTGTTTGTGACTTAATTGTAGGATGTTGATGTGAACGCTTTTCTTCAAAACCTGGCATTTGTGTCGGCTATTGGAGATATTATCCGCTCCTTTAAAAACGAAGTCAACAACAACGAGGAAAACAATGATGGGGAAGATGAAGACAAAGACACACAATATTTCTTGTTTTATGTTATGGATGATGTTATTTTGGATTTATTAGATAGTTTATGGATTATATATTAGATATTTATTTGGGATTTATTAGATATATAACAAATGATGTTATGTTTTATGTTTTATGTAATGTGGTATGTATATATTTATGTATTTTTGTCAAATCTACATTTTATAATATACATAAACTAATATTATAAAAAATATGTTTAAAAAAAAACAATACCAGCGACACCTTTAGGGATGACGTGCACTAATTGCGACGACATATAACTCTGTTGAAGGATTGCCGGAAGAACTCCGGCGGTGGCCGGAATCTCAATAGAGACGACGTCAATAACGACGACACATGAGTATTATTATAGACGACACTTATTAGAGACGACAACATTTGCGACGACGAACGAGTTTAGCTGTGAGGTAATTGCGACGACCCTTTAGAAACGACACGTCGTCGCTAAAGATATTAGCGACGACAAGAGGTCATCAATTGCGACGACTTATGCCGCCGCTAAAGGCTACAATTTTGTTGTGTCAATCAAACTTTTTTATAATTTTTAGGAATCTTTTTAATATTCAAAGTTTGGCCACAAAACTTTAAGGAATTCAACTTTGGTCAATTTTCTACAAACTTAATTCCAACCCTTTTAATTCTTTAACCATTTTGACATTTTTGGTCTTTACAATCAAAACTTCTATATTTTTTTCATAAAAAACACAAAAAACTGCCAGGAACAAAACCCGGATTTTTCCACTTGTTATAATGAAGTTAAATAAAAAAATGAATCGGATAATAATCATTAAAAGTTAAGTAAGTATATATGCACGTGCACCCACATAATCTCGAACAAAACGTACACAAAAATGAAAAAGGAAAAATAATTAAATCTGTAGGTGGATCTTACAACAAACATGTTGGTATGACTTCTGTTCGTAAGAGCCTATGTGGCCTAATCGTTGTGGAGTTGTCGTCATGGATTAAAGCTTCGAGTATATGAGGACCAATAGAATTTTATGCATGTAGATTATATTCATTGTCTCGATTCAATCGTATCTTTAACAGAAATACCTACACCGATTGGATAGAGCAAAACATAACATAAAGGTGGAAAAAGAGAGTATTTTCCACGTGATTCATATCCATACATCCATTACACCATGTATATATTGTTTTATTTTAGGCTATACTATACATGGATTTGTACTAAGCTTTCAAATTTTATAGGGAGTTCAAGGGCGAGATTGGCTTTCCTTAAATGCCTTGGATTCTTCAGGAGACGAACAACATCTATTGCAACTGCCTCCATGCCCTTGATTACAGCATCCATGGTGGCATCCACCACCCCATCCGCTGCCACCTCCACCATAGTTTCCTCCACCACCACCGTAGTTTACACCATATTTTCCTTCATCACCATTTGCTTCTATATTTACATAAAATGCTTTGGCTTCTTCTGGTGAAGTACAACATCTGTTACATCTTCCACCATATCCTTGACAGCATCCATGGCGGCATCCACCACCCCATCCGCTGCCACCTCCACCATAGTTACCTCCACCTCCACCATAGTTTCCTCCTCCGCCACCATAGTTTACACCGTACTTCCCTTCATCACCATTTGCTTCTTTATTTAACAAAGATGCCTTGGCTTCTTCTGGTGAGGTGCAACATCTGTTACATCTACCTCCATATCCTTGACAACATCCATGGCGGCATCCACCTCCCCATCCACTGCCACCGCCACCTCCACCTCCACCTCCACCATAGTTTCCTCCTCCGCCGCCATAGTTTATCCCATACTGTCCGTCATCACCCTTAGCTTCTACCTTATGGGCGTCAACAGCTTTTTTTGATTTTGCTTGATTTTCCGCAAACGCCTTTGCTTCTTCTGGTGAGGTGCAACATCTGTTGCAACTTCCTCCATGTCCTTGATAACAGCATCCATGATGGCATCCGCCACCCCATCCGCTGCCACCTCCACCATTGTTTCCTCCGCCGCCACCATAGTTTACACCATACTTTTCTCCATCTTCTTTAGCTTCAACTTTATGCGCGTCCGCAGCTTCTTTTGCTTCAAGATAAAGTTTAAAAAAAAAAAAAAAAATCAATATTCTGACAACTTAATTTTAATAATGTGTCACGAGAAAGAGAAGATACGGACTCTGAGGCGTCGTCTCTTGCTTGGAAATATCGTCAGCAAAAGTGGATGAAAGGAGAACGATCACAATTAGTGCAAAAAGCAAATATGAGTTGGTCTTCATTTTCGATGTGCGTTTCTATGGGTATGGATGCCTCTATTTATACTGAATTTAGGGTTTGGATATGAAGCTTTTGCATGCTATGGATGGATGGATAGTTCAAAATTTTGGCAGGTTGATGGTCAAAGTATCATCGTGTTTTCGATTCCCACTCGGTTGCTGCAGTCGAGGATTAGGTCATTAGGTGTGCCCATGCAGGTTGTGGCATGTGTCTTGATTGACTCTGTTGAGTGACACCTGGAAGTTGAATACAGGTTTTAGTGTGGCTTTTTGCTTTTTTCTATGCTTAGTTTATCCTCATCGGCTTATATCCTTGGACCTTTGTTTTGTTTCTGCTACAAATCGGCCTGAATTCAAAGTTTACACACTGCAGAATTAAATAAAATCAGGAAAAGAACAGAATTATCCATTGGTAAAATAGATTTTATATCTTGGAAAAAGAATACCTACGGATTAGGAGTTTTTTTTTCTTTGTTTTTGTTTTTATTTTTTTAGTACGGTGATGAGTCGATCTATATTAAAATGTTTTTTCTTAGTCATTTAAGAATTTTATGATTTATTTTTTTATCTACTTTTTGAAAATGTTTTTTCTTGGTCAACAAATAAAATACTTATGATTTACTTATTTATTTATTTTTTGAAAATATTTTTTTTAGACATCAAGTAAGATAATTTTTTTTATTTAATTTTTATCTATTTTTTGAAACATACACAACTTTTTATATTGAATAAATTACTGAAATGGTTCCTATAGTTTGGTCAAAATTACATTTTTGGTCCCTAATTTTTTTTTGCATTCGGATTGTTTCTGTGGTTTGATTTTGTTGCGTTTTTCGTCCATTACATACATAAAATTAGGGACCAAACGTGCATTTTCGACCAAACCATAAGAACGAAAAACGTAACAAAATCAAACCACAAGGATGATCTGAGTGCAAAGAAAAAGTTAGGGACTAAACGTGCAATTTTGACCAAATCATAGGGACGATTTTAATAATTTACTTTTTTATATTTTAAAACTTATTTATGTAGTTATTTATTTTTTTACTAATAGCTGAAATGATGCACTTTTTATTATAGTTTTATATACATGGCTTGTTTATATGTCTTTATATTCAAATTAAGACAAAACAATGCTTCTGTGTATATATTATATGAATTTATGGCAGTTTTACAGGGCAAAATTGAAAATGACATCGTAGTCTTGTAATAGTTTTGGAATTAGTCTTACTAGTTCTTCATCTCTGACAAGACTGCACTGAATACATTAACCGGTGTTGGCCTTCTTCAGCTTGGACATATTCCTTAAAACACAATCGTCTCATTTTCATTCTTTTTCTTTCTAATTATCAGAGATCGTCATATAAACGATGATGATGAGTGTGTTTCTTGCTGTACAATCATAATTTTGGGGTCTAGGTTTTTAGACATGGATAGATTTGGGAATGGGTGTCTACGATTCGAGGAAATATACATGGTTTCTTTTCTTTTGTTGCTTTTGTATTTTTTTTTTCACATAAATGGAATTGGCCATGTGGCAACCACATAATCTTTAACTAAGTATGTTGCAAAATAAACCGATCATATTATGTTAAAAGGACTAAATAAGTAGGCCATAACGGGACATCTTTTAGTTTTTTTCAAACCAAATAAAACTTTTTTTATGCTTTAAATACCAGGTTGTCTTTGTTGCGGAAAATCTCAGTTTAATAAAAAATTTTGAAACAAAAAATATTGTTTCAAAATACAAACACATACACACACACACAAAGGATGTCATAATTAATAGACAACATATCAATCCTAAATACCATTACATGTTTTTCTTTTTATTCACTCGACATTATGTTCACGTTCCGACAACCTTAGTAACCACAACCTACGATGCATATGATTTAAGTGGGTCGGGTTTGAGAACCTGGTGAGACACATAAGGTTTTCAATCCCATAGTACTATAATGATATAAACTATATGTAATAATCATGCAAAACAAGCCTTACCAGACAATATAGACTTATAATCCAACGTGGATATCTATAAAGCAATCTACCTATAATAACCCAACATAATCGATTCTTATAAAATCCTAACCAATGATCATCTAGAAGAATCGACTTACACGATGAATCGTATTGAGCAATGATTTGAATACACAGTTAGGAGATTCCTCGATTGTTGTTAAGTAATAAAGCAATTTAAATATTAGAGTGTTTGATAATTATGATATTCCATTTTTTTCGAAAGCATAAATATGATATCCCATTTATTTTACATGAGTTGGTTATAAATCCATACTAACAACGTGATTCACAAGAGCGTCTAAAATAATAAAGTGTTGTCAACATACTCTAGTAGATGACTCAGATACACTCATTTGTTGTCTAATCCTGACACACCAAAATAGATGTCTTGAAAGTGGATGAATTCTACACTCCGCTTCAAACTCCCACATAACCCCATAAAGAGAGTACTTAATATTCAACTTAATTTGAATTAAGCATCTTTATAATTGTTAGTTTATAACTCGACAAGATTAAAATATTTGTAATTAACTTCTAATATAAATTTCCTCTTTATGAAATACAATAACAATACATGGTATACATTTAGCACATAATACAAACAATAAGCATTCGATATAAATTTGATCTTTTAAGCACTAAATACTTTTATTAAAATCATGTTCATGAAAGTAACTACATACTCATCTAATTAAAAGGTGGGTGATTTAAAATGAAGTTAGCTCTTCATATAACCCTTTTCCCTTTCCTTTTAAACGACCTAAATACCAATATTACTAAGTTTTAATATTCATTTGTATTTATAAGGTTATAATAACTATTTTCCAGATTCTTCATTAATCCCAAAGAATACCAAGTTCTATGAAATAATGAATGACCAAGTAAGATCATATTGGTGATGGGTTTTAGGCATAATAAACAATCCTATGTGCTCGTACAAACCCTAATGCTTGGATCTAGGTTTCTTTATTGTACATGCTTTGAATCCAAGACTTACAAACCTAGATCTATCATATATAATTCGAAATTATCATAAAGAAAACAGATCCAAGTGTTTTACCTCTTTCAAGTAGCTTGAAATCCTTGTAATCTTCTTGATCTTAAGCTTAGAGTCACAATTATAACTCCTCTAATGGTTCACAAATCCCACAAGCAAGAAGGCAATATGAGGAAAGATGAGAGGTGCTGAAATCGACCCTAGGGTTCTCTTAGAAGCATGCGTACGTAGCCGATTTCCATAGCCTAGGGGTCTTATTTATACTTGCAGGCTGCTAGGGTTTCAGTCTAAACCCTAATGGACAGCTTAACCACCAAGCAGCCCAATGAACCTTCTGGAATAAGGCCTTGGACGAAAATATGATGGATCCCCATCATAATTTTGTTCCCCCTTGAGTCCATAAGGTTTGCTTAGCCCAAAACTTAACTATCATACATTTGACAGTTTATACCCCTTTATTTAATTAATCTCTTTTAGTCACCAAATTAATTCCTAATTAATTTATGACCAATACTAATTAAATAAGTATGCTTTCTCCTTTAATATATTATTCTTATAATATATTAATAAACCATAATATTCTCTCTTTCTCCTTAAATTACCTTGTCAAGTTGCTTTGGTGAAGGCAACCCAAAAGGACCATGCAAAGCCAGGTCAAGTACATACCAAATATAGTTACAAGCTTAGACACTATTCCAATAGTCTCCCACTTGGATAAGTCTAGTAACTATATCTCACATATGACTTCAGAATCCGATTAGCAATCGTAGCTCTTATACTTCGCTGCCAACTCTGATCAACAACTTGTCCTTCAGATAAGGGATTGTATAATCCTTTATTCTTGATATCATGCTGACAATACTCATTGTCTAACACTTGTTTCTTGATCTTTGATTTGTTCGACATAGAATTTAATTGAACACATCAACTTTATTCTGACCGGGCCCGACAAATAAGTCAAACCAAATCATCAAGTGGCCAAGATATCACTTTTATTCTCATAGAGTAAAAGGAATAGATCAACTTCGAGTCATATGCATCTATTATTTACTAATTGAATCATGCACAACAATGTGTTTTATAACATCAAGTTACTGATGCGTTTACACATCATCAATGCATAACCAACCAGCAAACAACAACCATATCTCTAAGTTTTAAGACTATATGATATTATCAATTTGTGATCACGAAGTGATACCAGCAAACGAGGGTTTATTCCAATGCTCAAATCAAATTCATAAGCACTCATGAACTTTGCATCAACCTTTGCTATGCCAAAAACCTTTTAGACATTCTACAAACAACTCATGATAGTCTTCATTCACATCTACTTCCAAAACATGAACGACTGTGGACCGTTTGAATAATCTTATTATTCAGGAAGTCAAAACATGCAAAATAGAAACAATAGATAAATAACCAACACAAGACAGTAAATTTAATTATAAATAACACCACTTTATTTATTCATCAAATGTCAAGTAAAAACTATCTATTACATGTTTCCTATCTAATCCAAACTTATATCATCTTTCAGCCCAATGCTCCTAGCGTGCTGCAAGTGTTTGACCCTACTCAGTCCCTTCGTAAGGGGATCTGCTGGATTTTCCTCTGATGATACCCTCTTCACAACGAGGAGTCCTTCTTCTACCTGATGTCTGATAAAATGGTATTTTATGTCTATATGTCGAGATCTACCATGATCTCTTGGTTCCTTGGTTAAGGAAAACGCTCCTTCATTATCACAGAAAATTTCAATCGGCTCCTTTATGGATGGCACAACTCCAAGGTCTCCAATATAGCCTCCTTCAATGCTTCGCTTGCCGCAATGGACTCTGATTTGCACGTTGAATCAGCCACGGTCTCCTGCTTGGAACTTTTCCAAGTCACTGCTCCTCCATTTAGGGTAAAAACCCAGCCCGATTGTGATCGGTAACTATCCCGATCCGTCTGAAAACTAGTGTCACTATACCCTCATACCCTTAAGTCATCACTCCCACCGAGGACTAGAAACCATTCTTTGGTCCTTCGTAGGTACTTAAGAATATTCTTAACTACAATCCAATGAGCTCTACCAGGGTTCCCTTGATATCTACTGACCATGCTCAAGGCGAAGGCCACATCAGGGCGAGTACAAGTCACAACGTACATGATAGAGCCTAGTGAGGAAGTGTAAGGTACTCAAATCATATCAACTATCTCAGCCTCTGTACTTGGGCTTTGAGTCTTACTCAACTTGGTATTGCTTTGGATTGGCAACTCCTCTTTCTTGGAATTTTCCATACTAAAACGCTTTAGTACCTTATCCAAGTATGTATCCTGACTATGTCCTATCAGTCTCTTTTTGCTGTTTCTTACTATCCTTATTCCCAAAATATAAGCAGCCTCTCCGAGGTCCTTCATAGCGAAAAATTTCCCAAGCCAAGACTTGACCTCCTGCAAGGTTGGGACATCGTTTCCTATGAGTAGTATGTCATCAACATACAATACGAGGAAGCTCACTATACTCCCACTAGCTTTGACATATACACAAGATTCATCTTCGCTTCGTAGAAAGCCAAACTCTTTAACTTTCTCATCAAAACAAAGATTCCATCTGCGAGATGCTTGTTTCAATCCATAAATGGATTTCTCAAGCTTACACACTCTATTTGGATTCTTCGTATCGACAAAACCCTCTGGCTGATTCATATACACATCCTCAGCCAACTTCCCATTAAGGAAAGCGGTTTTCACGTCCATCTGCCAAATTTCATAATCATGAAACGCAACTATAGAAAGCATTACCATAATAGACTTTATCTTCGTAACTGGTGAGAAGGTCTCATCATAGTCAACTCCGGGAGTTTGAGTAAAGCCCTTCACAACCAATCGCGCTTTATAAGTGTGCACATTCCCATCCATGTTCGTCTTCTTCTTGAAGATCCACTTGCACCCGACTGTCTTACGATCCGGTACATTATCAACCAAGTTCAAAACTTGATTTTCGTACATGGACTAAATCTCCCTGTCCATTTGCCTCTTTCCATTTAGCAGACTCTGGGCCTGCCATGGCCTCTTTGTAGCTGCTAGGTTCGTCCAAATTCATTAGTGTTTCATCACTAATAAACATATCCCCTTCAGTAGTAATATGAAAACCATAAAACTGGGGTTGAACACTAACCCTATTAGAACGTCTAAGAGGTAAGGACTCGTCAACGGGTTCAACAGGAGTTTCCTCCTCGGGTTGAGCACCAGTGTTAGAGGTTCCTTCATCGCTTTGTTCTTGAATCTCTTCAAGATCAATTTTCCTCCCACTGTCTTCTTGGCTTATCAATTCCCTTTCTCGGAACACTCCTCTTCTAGCAACGAAGACAACATTGTTATTCGGTTTATAGAAAAGATAGCCAAAAGACTTCTGTGGATAGCCGATGAAATGAAACTTCTCACTACAAGGTTCGAGCTTGTCGTGAGTCTCTCGTCTTACGAAGCCTCGCAACCCCAAACCTTAATATATGCTAATGAGGGAGCTTTCCCTGTCCACATCTCGTGAGGAGTCTTGGTAACCTTCTTGGTGGGAACTAAGTTAAGGATGTGGGCGACAGTCTCTAAGGCATACCCCCAGAAAGATATTGGTAACGGATTCCGAGTCATCATAGAACGAACCATGTCTAACAAGGTTCGATTACGTCTCTCAGCCACACCATTCAATTGTGGCATTCTCAGAGGCGTCAATTGCGAAAGAATTCCGCATTCTTTTAGATAGTCGTGAAACTCAAGAGTTAGGTACTCTCCTCCTCGGTCTGACCGAAGCGTCTTGATTTTCCTGCCCAACTGATTCTCCACTTCATTCTTAAACTCTTTGAACTTTTCAAAGGTTTCCGACTTTTGCTTGATTAAGTAGATATATCCATATCTTCTATAATCGTCCGTAAAAGTTACGTAGAAGCAGCAAGCATCCCTTGTGGTGGATCTAAAGGGCCCACACATATCGGTGTGTATGAGATCCAATGGACCCTCACCCCTGTCACAAGTGCCAGTAAAGGGTGACTTGGTCATCTTCCCAAGTAAACAAGATTCACACGCGTCATCGTCCCTAAGGTTGAATGACTCTAACACTCCATCCTTTTGTAGTTGGGCTATGCATTTCTTGTTAACATGGACAAGGCAACAATGCCACAAGCATGCTTTGTCTAGGATAGTAGAATAATCAATATTCAACACATCATTTCCTAAATTATCAACAACCATCACAGATTCATAAATCCCATTACAAGGTAATGCATTGAAATAAAAGACACCATTCAAATAAACATTAATAGAACCATTACTATTATCAAAAGAATATTTGAAACCTTGTCTAAACAATCCATGAAATGAAATAATGTTTCTTGCCATATCTGGCGAATAACAACAATTTTCTAAATCTAACCCTAACTCATTAGTCAGCACTAAAGAATAAACTCCGTCTCTGGGCACAGGCGATGATCTTTTGTTTCCCATAATCAAGTTTATCTTACCATGTTCCATTTCCCTACTTCTTCTTAGGCCTTGCAAATCAGAACAAATGTGGTAACCACAACCTATATCAAGAACCCATGAAGTAGCAAATGATAAGTTATTAGATTTAATTGAATACATACATGTGAAGGTGGGCTTAATCTTCCCATCCTTTATATCTTGCAGATATTAAGGGTAGCTTTGTTTCAAGTGGCCCTTCTTGTGGCAGTAATAGCACTTTGCTTCTTTTGGGGTCAGAAGAGGGTTTGACCGAACCGGGTTTGGTTCCACTAGAAGAGGAACCATCTTGGGTCTTACCCTTATGGTGGCCCTTACAGGGAGCCTTTCTCTTCTTACCCTTTCCTTGGCCAATTGCCAACACGGGAGCAGCCACAACAGGGGATGGTGCAACGAATTTGTCTTTGAGGTTGCTCTCAGCAGTCCTTCGAGCTTGCTCAAGGAAACCTCCTCCTTGTTCATGTGGTAGGTCATTCTGAACTGGTTGTAACAGGAGGGAAAGGAGTGGAGGATTATGTCGATAGCCAAATCCTCATCAAACTTAACATTAAGTTTGAGAAGACGATTAACATACCTCTGCATTTTCTGCAAATAAGAGGTTAGGGATTCTCCACTCCCCATCTTAGCGGTGATCATGTTAGTAATGATCTCATAGCGCTCTTGCCTTGCGCTTTGGTGGTACTGGTCTAGCAAATCCTGATGCATTTCATACGGATACATGTCTTCGTAGGACTTTTGGAGTTCGAGGTTCATGGTGGCCAGGATGATGCAATGAACTTTCGTAGCATCACACTCGTGGGCCTCAAAGGCAGCCAACTCTTCTGGAGTAGCAACATCTGGGATGATCTTCTCAAGCTTTTCATCGAGTACATATTTTTTGTCCTCGTAGTGAGTGATCATGCGAGTATACCTCATCCACTCGTTGAAGTTAGAGCCGTCAAATGTCACCTTTTGACATAGGTTCATCAACGAGAATGACCCAGAAGTGTTGTTGTTGTTTGCAGACATCTGAAAAAGAAAAGGAACAAAGTTTGATTAGAAACGAATCCCTAATTAAACACCCAAATGAGAAATTAGGGCTAGGACCCAACAACATTATTTACAACTTAGAAAGGGATGCCATACTCTAAAAGTAAATAATTTGAAGGTAAGTGAATGACGATTCACTAATTCTCTCCATGAAAAACGAAAAAGAAGTTTTAAGCTTTAAATGTATTGAAATCTCCTAGATCTTTGAGATTCATTGAACTTTTCAATGGGATGTTTAAATCTCGATATGCACTTCAAATTTGTGATTGGGATGCCGAGGATCGCAAAAAAGTTGTGAATAACCAAGCGAATCTACATGGTGCAGTCACTGTCTCCATCACCTAATCAATGTGCCGGTAAATCACACATGCTCCATTGATCTCTGACGAACATCGAGTCACCCTTCGCCACCAATGTCAATCCCAAATTAGTGTGCCGGTTAACCATGCACGCTCCACTAACATTTGACAAGGATACAAAGTGTAATTCCATGGAATAGAATCATTTTCACATTTTACCCTAAAGTAACTAAGATTGAGAATTTTGTAAAACATGTAGTTACTTTTTATTATACTTTTAATGAGGAGAGGATTGCCTTATCCTACCCGTTCGGCTAACGACCCTCCACCAGTAGAGCAAGGGGTGGGTGTGAGTGTACAACCATTAAGCGCCATTTTATAGGCAACAACCTTA
This sequence comes from Lactuca sativa, assembly GCF_002870075.4. NCBI lineage: Eukaryota > Viridiplantae > Streptophyta > Magnoliopsida > Asterales > Asteraceae > Lactuca > Lactuca sativa. The sequence goes on from NC_056629.2 coordinate 173,795,628, forward strand.
TACCCACCTTATAGACCGGCTTCGTGAATGAGTCCTAATAACGGTAAGACTAGCATTTTAATTATATATATATATATATATATATTCATTAAGCTTGTAATAATATAATAGTATAGGGTTGAATTTTAAACATGTAAAACTCAAAGGGTTTGACATTTAAATTCTTCAAAATTAAACTTTTAATCACCAAATTCAAATTTCAAAACTTGAGGGCAAGTTTTGAACTTTTTCAAACCTAAAGGGATCAAATAGCAAATAATTTAAATTAAACAATTAATTTCATAATTATCTATATTTGACCTAATCCAATTTTAGTCATTAGATAATTACCAAATAATTTAAAATAATCCATATTTATCACATAAACAACCAATATTCAAAAGATTTGAAATTATCTATTGTTTCGGCAATGATAATCATTTAATAAAGGTAAAATTCAGATTTTAACTTCAAAAAACGATTTAGGCATTAAAACCAAAACGAAACAGCAACTAAATGCCGAAATATCCTCTGCCTGTCGCACGAACTCGCCGAGTCATTAATGAATATATATATATATATATATATATATATATATATATATATATATATATATATATATTCATTAAGCTTGTAATAATATAATAGTATAGGTTGAATTTTAAACTTGTAAAACTATAAGGGTTTGACATTTAAATTCTTCAAAATTAAACTTTTAATCACCAAATTCAAATTTCAAAACTTGAGGGCAAGTTTTGAACTTTTTCAAAACTAAAGGGATCAAATAACAAATAATTTAAATTAAACAATTAATTTCATAATTATCTATATTTGACCTAATCCAATTTTAGTCATTAGATAATTACCAAATAATTTTAAATAATCCATATTTATCACATAAACAACCAATATTCAAAAGATTTGAAATTGTCTATTGTTTTGGCAAGGATAATCATTTAATAAAGGTAAAATTCAGATTTTAACTTCAAAAAACGATTTAGGCATTAAAACCAAAACAAAACAGCAACTAAATGCCGAAATATCCTCTGCCTGTCGCACGAACTCGCCGAGTCATTAATGAATATATATATATATATATATATATATATATATATATATATATATATATATATATATATATATATTCATTAAGCTTGTAATAATATAATAGTATAGGGTTAAATTTTAAACTTGTAAAACTCTAAGGGTTTGACATTTAAATTCTTCAAAATTAAACTTTTAATCACCAAATTCAAATTTCAAAACTTGAGGGCAAGTTTTGAAATTTTTCAAAACTAAAGGGATCAAATAACAAATAATTTAAATTAAACAATTAATTTCATAATTATCTATATTTGACCTAATCCAATTTTAGTCATTAGATAATTACCAAATAATTTTAAATAATTCATATTTATCACATAAACAACCAATATTCAAAAGATTTGAAATTATCTATTGTTTTGGCAAGGATAATCATTTAATAAAGGTAAAATTCAGATTTTAACTTCAAAAAACGATTTAGGCATTAAAACCAAAACAAAACAGCAACTAAATGCCGAAATATCCTCTGCGTGTCGCACGAACTCGCCGAGTCATTAATGAATATATATATATATATATATATATATATATATATATATATATATATATATATATATATATATATATATATATATATATATATATATTCATTAAGCTTGTAATAATATAATAGTATAGCGTTGAATTTTAAACTTGTAAAACTATAAGGGTTTGACATTTAAATTCTTCAAAATTAAACTTTTAATCACCAAATTCAAATTTCAAAACTTGAGGGCAAGTTTTGAACTTTTTCAAAACTAAAGGGATCAAATAACAAATAATTTAAATTAAACAATTAATTTCATAATTATCTATATTTGACCTAATCCAATTTTAGTCATTAGATAATTACCAAATAATTTTAAATAATCCATATTTATCACATAAACAACCAATATTCAAAAGATTTGAAATTGTCTATTGTTTTGGCAAGGATAATCATTTAATAAAGGTTAAATTCAGATTTTAACTTCAAAAAACGATTTAGGCATTAAAACCAAAACAAAACAGCAACTAAATGCCGAAATATCCTCTGCCTGTCGCACGAACTCGCCGAGTCATTAATGAATATATATATATATATATATATATATATATATATATATATATATATATATATATATATATATATATATATATATTCATTAAGCTTGTAATAATATAATAGTATAGGGTTGAATTTTAAACTTGTAAAACTCTAAGGGTTTGACATTTAAATTCTTCAAAATTAAACTTTTAATCACCAAATTCAAATTTCAAAACTTGAGGGCAAGTTTTGAAATTTTTCAAAATTAAAGGGATCAAATAACAAATAATTTAAATTAAACAATTAATTTCATAATTATCTACATTTGACCTAATCCAATTTTAGTCATTAGATAATTACCAAATAATTTTAAATAATCCATATTTATCACATAAACAACCAATATTCAAAAGATTTGAAATTATCTATTGTTTTGGCAAGGATAATCATTTAATAAAGGTAAAATTCAGATTTTAACTTCAAAAAACGATTTAGGCATTAAAACCAAAACAAAACAGCAACTAAATGCCGAAATATCCTCTGCCTGTCGCACGAACTCGCCGAGTCATTAATGAATATATATATATATATATATATATATATATATATATATATATATATATATATTCATTAAGCTTGTAATAATATAATAGTATAGGGTTGAATTTTAAACTTGTAAAACTATAAGGGTTTGACATTTAAATTCTTCAAAATTAAACTTTTAATCACCAAATTCAAATTTCAAAACTTGAGGGCAAGTTTTGAACTTTTTCAAAACTAAAGGGATCAAATAACAAATAATTTAAATTAAACAATTAATTTCATAATTATCTATATTTGACCTAATCCAATTTTAGTCATTAGATAATTACCAAATAATTTTAAATAATCCATATTTATCACATAAACAACCAATATTCAAAAGATTTGAAATTGTCTATTGTTTTGGCAAGGATAATCATTTAATAAAGGTAAAATTCAGATTTTAACTTCAAAAAACGATTTAGGCATTAAAACCAAAACAAAACAGCAACTAAATGCCGAAATATCCTCTGCCTGTCGCACGAACTCGCCGAGTCATTAATGAATATATATATATATATATATATATATATATATATATATATATATATATATATATATTCATTAAGCTTGTAATAATATAATAGTATAGGGTTGAATTTTAAACTTGTAAAACTCTAAGGGTTTGACATTTAAATTCTTCAAAATTAAACTTTTAATCACCAATTTCAAATTTCAAAACTTGAGGGCAAGTTTTGAAATTTTTCAAAACTAAAGGGATCAAATAACAAATAATTTAAATTAAACAATTAATTTCATAATTATCTATATTTGACCTAATCCAATTTTAGTCATTAGATAATTACCAAATAATTTTAAATAATCCATATTTATCACATAAACAACAAATATTCAAAAGATTTGAAATTATCTATTGTTTTGGCAAGGATAATCATTTAATAAAGGAAAAATTCAGATTTTAACTTCAAAAAACGATTTAGGCATTAAAACCAAAACAAAACAGCAACTAAATGCCGAAATATCCTCTGCCTGTCGCACGAACTCGCCGAGTCATTAATGAATATATATATATATATATATATATATATATATATATATATATATATATATATATATATATTCATTAAGCTTGTAATAATATAATAGTATAGGGTTGAATTTTAAACTTGTAAAACTCTAAGGGTTTGACATTTAAATTCTTCAAAATTAAACTTTTAATCACCAAATTCAAATTTCAAAACTTGAGGGCAAGTTTTGAACTTTTTCAAAACTAAAGGGATCAAATAACAAATAATTTAAATTAAACAATTAATTTCATAATTATCTATATTTGACCTAATCCAATTTTAGTCATTAGATAATTACCAAATAATTTTAAATAATCCATATTTATCACATAAACAACCAATATTCAAAAGATTTGAAATTGTCTATTGTTTTGGCAAGGATAATCATTTAATAAAGGTAAAATTCAGATTTTAACTTCAAAAAACGATTTAGGCATTAAAACCAAAACAAAACAGCAACTAAATGCCGAAATATCCTCTGCCTGTCGCACGAACTCGCCGAGTCATTAATGAATATATATATATATATATATATATATATATATATATATATATATATATATATTCATTAAGCTTGTAATAATATAATAGTATAGGGTTAAATTTTAAACTTGTAAAACTCTAAGGGTTTGACATTTAAATTCTTCAAAATTAAACTTTTAATCACCAAATTCAAATTTCAAAACTTGAGGGCAAGTTTTGAAATTTTTCAAAACTAAAGGGATCAAATAACAAATAATTTAAATTAAACAATTAATTTCATAATTATCTATATTTGACCTAATCCAATTTTAGTCATTAGATAATTAACAAATAATTTTAAATAATTCATATTTATCACATAAACAACCAATATTCAAAAGATTTGAAATTATCTATTGTTTTGGCAAGGATAATCATTTAATAAAGGTAAAATTCAGATTTTAACTTCAAAAAACGATTTAGGCATTAAAACCAAAACAAAACAGCAACTAAATGCCGAAATATCCTCTGCCTGTCGCACGAACTCGCCTAGTCATTAATGAATATATATATATATATATATATATATATATATATATATATATATATATATATATATATATTCATTAAGCTTGTAATAATATAATAGTATAGGGTTGAATTTTAAACTTGTAAAACTCTAAGGGTTTGATATTTAAATTCTTCAAAATTAAACTTTTAATCACCAAATTCAAATTTCAAAACTTGAGGGCAAGTTTTGAACTTTTTCAAAACTAAAGGGATCAAATAACAAATAATTTAAATTAAACAATTAATTTCATAATTATCTATATTTGACCTAATCCAATTTTAGTCATTAGATAATTACCAAATAATTTTAAATAATCCATATTTATCACATAAACAACCAATATTCAAAAGATTTGAAATTGTCTATTGTTTTGGCAAGGATAATCATTTAATAAAGGTAAAATTCAGATTTTAACTTCAAAAAACGATTTAGGCATTAAAACCAAAACAAAACAGCAACTAAATGCCGAAATATCCTCTGCCTGTCGCACGAACTCGCCGAGTCATTAATGAATATATATATATATATATATATATATATATATATATATACATTAAGCTTGTAATAATATAATAGTATAGGGTTGAATTTTAAACTTGTAAAACTCTAAGGGTTTGACATTTAAATTCTTCAAAATTAAACTTTTAATCACCAAATTCAAATTTCAAAACTTGAGGGCAAGTTTTGAAATTTTTCAAAACTAAAGGGATCAAATAACAAATAATTTAAATTAAACAATTAATTTCATAATTATCTATATTTGACCTAATCCAATTTTAGTCATTAGATAATTACCAAATAATTTTAAATAATCCATATTTATCACATAAACAACCAATATTCAAAAGATTTGAAATTATCTAGTGTTTTGGCAAGGATAGTCATTTAATAAAGGTAAAATTCAGATTTTAACTTCAAAAAACGATTTAGGCATTAAAACCAAAACAAAACAGCAACTAAATGCCGAAATATCCTCTGCCTGTCGCACGAACTCGCCGAGTCATTAATGAATATATATATATATATATATATATATATATATATATATATATATATTCATTAAGCTTGTAATAATATAATAGTATAGGGTTGAATTTTAAACTTGTAAAACTCTAAGTGTTTGACATTTAAATTCTTCAAAATTAAACTTTTAATCACCAAATTCAAATTTCAAAACTTGAGGGCAAGTTTTGAACTTTTTCAAAACTAAAGGGATCAAATAACAAATAATTTAAATTAAACAATTAATTTCATAATTATCTATATTTGACCTAATCCAATTTTAGTCATTAGATAATTACCAAATAATTTTAAATAATCCATATTTATCACATAAACAACCAATATTCAAAAGATTTGAAATTGTCTATTGTTTTGTCAAGGATAATCATTTAATAAAGGTAAAATTCAGATTTTAACTTCAAAAAACGATTTAGGCATTAAAACCAAAACAAAACAGCAACTAAATGCCGAAATATCCTGTGCCTGTAGCACGAACTCGCCGAGTCATTAATGAATATATATATATATATATATATATATATATATATATATATATATATATATATATATATATATATATATATATATATATATTCATTAAGCTTGTAATAATATAATAGTATAGGGTTGAATTTTAAACTTGTAAAACTCTAAGGGTTTGACATTTAAATTCTTCAAAATTAAACTTTTAATCACCAAATTCAAAATTCAAAACTTGAGGGCAAGTTTTGAACTTTTTCAAAACTAAAGGGATCAAATAACAAATAACTTAAATTAAACAATTAATTTCATAATTATCTATATTTGACCTAATCCAATTTTAGTCATTAGATAATTACCAAATAATTTTAAATAATCCATATTTATCACATAAACAACCAATATTCAAAAGATTTGAAATTGTCTATTGTTTTGGCAAGGATAATCATTTAATAAAGGTAAAATTCAGATTTTAACTTCAAAAAACGATTTAGGCATTAAAACCAAAACAAAACAGCAACTAAATGCCGAAATATCCTCTGCCTGTCGCACGAACTCGCCGAGTCATTAATGAATATATATATATATATATATATATATATATATATATATATATATATATATATTCATTAAGCTTGTAATAATATAATAGTATAGGGTTGAATTTTAAACTTGTAAAACTCTAAGGGTTTGACATTTAAATTCTTCAAAATTAAACTTTTAATCACCAAATTCAAAATTCAAAACTTGAGGGCAAGTTTTGAACTTTTTCAAAACTAAAGGGATCAAATAACAAATAACTTAAATTAAAAAATTAATTTCATAATTATCTATATTTGACCTAATCCAATTTTAGTCATTAGATAATTACCAAATAATTTTAAATAATCAATATTTATCACATAAACAACCAATATTCAAAAGATTTGAAATTATCTATTGTTTTGGCAAGGATAATCATTTAATAAAGGTAAAATTCAGATTTTAACTTCAAAAAACGATTTAGGCATTAAAACCAAAACAAAACAGCAACTAAATGCCGAAATATCCTCTGCCTGTCGCACAAACTCGCCGAGTCATTAATGAATATATATATATATATATATATATATATATATATATATATATATATATATATATATATATATTCATTAAGCTTGTAATAATATAATAGTATAGGGTTGAATTTTAAACTTGTAAAACTCTAAGGGTTTGACATTTAAATTCTTCAAAATTAAACTTTTAATCACCAAATTCAAATTTCAAAACTTGAGGGCAAGTTTTGAACTTTTTCAAAACTAAAGGGATCAAATAACAAATAATTTAAATTAAACAATTAATTTCATAATTATCTATATTTGACCTAATCCAATTTTAGTCATTAGATAATTACCAAATAATTTTAAATAATCCATATTTATTACATAAACAACCAATATTCAAAAGATTTGAAATTATCTATTGTTTTTGGCAAGGATAATCATTTAATAAAGGTAAAATTCAGATTTTAACTTCAAAAAACGATTTAGGCATTAAAACCAAAACAAAACAGCAACTAAATGCCGAAATATCCTCTGCCTGTCGCACGAACTCGCCGAGTGAGCTCTGAACTCGTCGAGTAGTGGCAAACTCGCCGAGTTGAGTCGGGCAGAGGGAAGAAACTCGATTTTCTGCAAGTAAAACAGTTAAACATCACATACAATTGAAACCAATCAAGGCTCTGATACCACTGATGGGTTTTAGGCATAAGAAACAATCCTATGTGCTCATACAAACCCTAATGCTTGGATCTAGGGTTCTCTATTGTACATGCTTTGAATCCAAGACTTACAAACCTATATCTATCATATATGATTCAAAATTATCATAAAGAAAACAGATTCAAGTGTTTTACCTCTTTCAAGTAGCTTGAAATCCTTGTAATCTTCTTGATCTTGAGCTTAGAGTCACAATTGTAACTCCTCTAATGGTTCACAAACCCCACAAGCAAGAAGGCAATATGAGGAAATATGAGAGGTGCTGAAATCGGCCCTAGGGTTCTATTAGAAGCATGTGTAGCCAATTTCCATAGCCTAGGGATCTTATTTATACTTGCAGACTGCTAGGGTTTCAGTCTAAACCCTAATGGACAGCTTAACCACCAAGCAGCCCAAGGAACCTTCTGGAATAAGGCCTTGGACGAAAATATGATGGATCCCCATCGGTCCCCCTTAATTCCCTAAGGTTTCCTTAGCCCAAAACTTAACTATCATACATTTGACAGTTTATACCCCTTTATTTAATTAATCTCTTTTAGTCACCAAATTAATTCCTAATTAATTTATGACCAATACTAATTAAATAAGTATAATTTCTCCTTTAATATATTTTTTTATAATATATTAATAAACCATAATATTCTCTCTTTCTCCTTAAATTATCTTTTCAAGTTGCTTTGGTGAAGGCAACCCAAAAGGACTATGAACAGTCGGGTCAAGTACATACCAAATATTGTTACGGGCTTAGACACTATTCCAACAATTGGAACTAGGGTCAGTTTGGTATATAAATATATTTTTTCGAAAATCCACTTTAAACATCCCATCAAGATCCTACATTGACACCACACCTATAAGTAAATCAATTAGTATTATAACTAGAATTATTGATAAATTTTATTTATAGGTTCATAACAACAACAAATCAACATAAACATAAGTTACACTTAAGAAGTATAGTAAGTATAACTCACCTTACAGGACTGTCTAGTGAAAACATGGAATTCCGTGAGCTAGACTTCAACACTAATTACTTCTTTTGACTGATTCTACAACGCTCCAACGCTTTGCTAAGCGATTCGAAAAGAATGAAGAAATCAAATCACAAGGGACTGAAATCCTACGGGTTGAGAAAGAAGTTTGATCGAAAATTAGTAAGGAATGAAGGAGGAGTCGAATTGTTGTTTATAACAAAAAATTTTGAAAAGCATGCGACCTCCTACGGGGCGCATTCTTGTGGTGTCACATCACTCTGTAGGTAGGTGGGGCTCTTGGTCTCTACTGCTGTCACGAAGCTCTTGTATGTATTTCCCCAATATTTTAATAAATCAGATCTCTTACATGAAAACTTCGTTTTTGACGTTCTTTATATCTATGGTTTCGTAATTTTTTGTACTACAATTTTCCTTTAAATCTTAACAGCTAATTCATAATCAATTTTAACTTTATATATTATAAGTAATATATAAGGAATGCTCTTACGAAATTCATAACTTCTTCATATGAGTTCCATTCTCGACATTCTTTATATCCAAAGAGTCTAATTTACATGTACTAAATATTTGCTTTACATTACTTAGAATAAAAAGGATTCAATTTTCGTTTCGTATTTTATAACAAATACTGACGCGATGTGTTGTAATGCATAAGTTTGCAAAATCATTACCTTTTCATATGATGTCAGATTTTGGTAGTTTTTATAATCATGGGTTTGTATTCATGACTACTACAACTCTCATATAGATTATTTATTCAAAATAATATTTTAATCATAAATGTCATTTAACACTATCTATTATGTTTAGAATAGGATTTTATACAAATATTCTATAACCATAATATTTATCCATATAACATTTACACAATAAATATATACAAATAATATTTATATAAATATATATCATATATGAAAGATTCTTATTTTGAAATATCTTGTATGTTCAAGAGTCATTATAGAATGATATTTCTAATAAGATATGATCCTATCGAGTCACACCTTATAACAAGTTACTACTAATTGATTATTTATTAGAATAATTTTGATTATTAATAAATATAAACACTTGTTTTTAATTGGAAAAATATTATTTTATGAAAAAAAAAATCTACCAATACATTGTGAATTATTGTGAACTGACCCAATATACAACATTAAAAAGCCAGTCGTTACCCTTTTAAAATATAAATAAAGTTTTCAAGACAGTCAACCAATTTTGTAAAATGATATTTCTAAAAACTTTGCGGAAGCATAAAATATCCCAGTTTAACAAAACATCATAATAATATCTTAAAAATATTCAAGAGAATGTCGCCTGCAGTCACATCGGTCTCTTTTCCTTGTTAGTACCTGATGATCCTGAAATTTTTTAAATAATAACAGGTAAGCATAACACTTAGTGAGCATACACATTAGTCTACCATTATATAGATCGCTTACTTACACATAGGATAACATTTCACATAAAAACATAAGACATGATATAAACATTCCTAGCACATATTATTGGCACCAACCATAACATTGTTCCCCCTTCCGGGAACTACCATCTTAATCCCTAATAGGGAATAAGAGATAAGAGTGAATCTTGCCTCGCTAGAGGACAAACTACATTCTTCCTTACCTTGTTCACACTTGCAGTTTAGAGAATCCATGAATAATAACATCAAACAAGTAATGCCTACATAATAGGAGTGTTAATGTAACTAACCTCATAGCTTGAACTTAAAAATTGAGCCAGCGTGAGGTAGATGGATTTTGTTTCTTTCCGAGAACCTACACAACAATTATGACATTATTTAGCTTGTGCTTTATTGTATTATTCTTATAAAACTTATGTACATATTTCCTTATTTTCTATTTGATTTTAGTGTTCCGTTAGGAACCTCTTTTGCCCACCTTATTCTCCATATGTTTCAAAACTGTATCACATGCAAATAGATCAGGTACTTAGCTCTATAGCTAATACTTGCACACCTCCATGCGAATTTTCTATGAATTTTGGGCAAAACTAATGAAGTTTAGAGGACTCCCATATTAAAATTTGTGCACTGATTTTGACCAACAAGGGTTTTCCATGACCAATATATGATCTTTCAAAGATAGGGATAGATTAGGGAAAAATATTGAAATCACATGTTTGGCTTTTTAGGGTTACTTAGCTTTTTAACACATTAAGACCCAATCCAAAATGGATTATTTTCTGGAAACAATTTCTTTACAGAGGTGAAAGCCCATTAAGTCAAAATGCCAAAAAAAAATCAAATCCTAATACTACAAAGTTTATTGCTTTTTAGGAAAAACAATGTAGACTACCAAAATTAGGATTTCACAACTAGGGTTAGGGTGTAAGCCACTCAACCCCTTAACTCCCAAATTCGATTAAGACATTAGAACATAATATCTATGCCTTATTGGACTTTTCCAAGCAATGAAAAAGAAATCATAAAAATTTTGTTAAGCTTGAAGGCTTCATATAAGCCTTGCACCTAAAACAAATTTGAAACCAATCCAAAAATGTATGCCATCATCGATGATCTATATCTCGCTTTTCAAAGCTAAACATTGCAACCCCAAGGGTCAACTCTTTAATATATATCATGGGAACCTTCTCACAAAATTTCATGAAAATCCAATGGTTCAATCTCTATGGATTGTCCAAACACTATTGTGAGGTCTTCAAAAACGGGAATTCCAAAGCATAATGATTATTGGGGTTAAGTTGTGTTTAAGCCTTAAAGGTTAAGTACATGATCAAATTCGGTCCTAAGGCCCCTAAATCAACCTAAAACGTTATCCATTAAATCCCTAAGTTTTAAATAATAACCCCATTGACCCTTCTTTGCTATATCTTACTTTTAAGTCCCCAAATCTCATTTCAGTTTTCATAGTTCCAACTATTATTAATTTGACTTTCACGTAATTATAATTTCATTCACTATCCCCCATACTTAGTTTTGGACTATAAAATTAACTATTAAAATTTTATGATACAAATTTATAACCTCACACTTTAATTCTATGACACATAATTATAACCATTTAAATTAAATGGAAATTTAGGGTCTTACAGCTCTCCCTGGTTGAATCAAACTTCGTCCTCAAAGTCTCGGCTAGTAAACAACTATGGAAAAATTTTCTTCATCTAAGTCACTGGTTTCGATGTCCACTCGGAACCTTTCGGATGTTGTCACTCAAACCTTTACTAATCCAATCTACTTCTTACGCAAGGTCTTGGTCTTTCTCTCAAGGATGGGAATCAAATTGTCAACATAAATAAGCCACTAGTTAATTTATATGTCCTCTAGTAGAAATACTACTGTTTCATATACTAAACACTTTTGAAGCTATGATATGAAAAGTGTTATGGACCAACTCAACTCATCTAACATATCGAAGGGATATGCTACCTTCCCTACCTGAGAAATAATCTTGTAAAGATGTATATATCAGGGTCCTAGCATCCATCTCTTTCAGAACTAGATCACCCCTTTCCATGGTGAAAATTTCATTAATTAACACATAGTCTTCTACCTAAAACTCTAAATCTGATTGTCTCCTATCAACATAGCTCTTCTGTCGACTCTATGATGTCACTGATCTCTACACCACCAGGATCAATTTATTCGTTCTAAGCACCATATCCATGCTAGAACACAACTGAGCACCCTATTCCTTCTAAAACATTTCCCATAAACGAGACAGGAATCGGATGCCTCTAACATAGACAATAGAAATCGGTAATCTGTGTCTGGCTATGACCTCTCTAATGTAGATGTCTTCATGTTACCTCTAGTGTATGAACACATACCTAACCATAATATGTCAAATAACCTTGATTGTCCCAATCAATAGCCAAAATCTCACTTAAAAACTTTCTCATATTTGGCATTCTCATCTAGAAACTCCACTTCATGTACCTTTTCCAACAAGCCCAATTAAGGAGTAAACACTGCCATCCAAAAAAATAACTCTTGAAGAAGATAACTAGCCGACTTCCTACTAAGAGGATCAATAACTATACTTACTTTACCAAATTAGTAAAGTATCATGCCTTCGAAATTCTTATATGTGTCTAGCAATACAGTCCAACTCCTTGTAAAACTCGCCTTACTCTAGAATTTATGCTCTAAAACTTCTGATATGGACCCTCTAAGGCAAAAAATCTACCTTACTTCATTGTATATGAAACTGACTAATCCCTTAACAAGGAGCTCTACCATTCCTGATTAAAGCAATATCTTGATTGACAGCTCCTCAATATCCGATCATAGACAATAGTTTTGACATACACACACACCCATGCCACTCCAACTTTCTTGTTGTCTTCTAGATAATTAACACTTCCAACTACATGAACAAAACATATATCATACACTAACTAGTGTTATCCCCTCTATACACCCAAATCGCACTCTTATATTGTTCCAATTCACACCCAAGGTCTCGCACCTTGCACTGAATCGTGCACCATGGTATCCTCATAAATTAGATATAGTACAATCAAACTAAACTAGTTTAAGCATGTATACAATACCTACCAAGTGTAATCTCGTAACCCACTAATGTATGTCTATAGACATGTGACCATCCTTCCATAGACTTGTAGGTTTCTTATTTCCGTTCCTTCAGCTCATAGTAACTCATCGATCTTCCTATCATCCAAACGTGCTTCACTGACTCACAACCAACACCTCAATGACCTATAGGTATAAAACCATCATCTTATTAACCTGAAAGAACCCCACACCCTATAACAACAACATCCAAGAACAAAACGAAACATCGAACCCTAGGAATCTATATCTATCTAGTCCTAGAACCATGCCTCGAATCTCCAAGCCTTCATGAAACAAGAACATGAAAGGGAACTTTCAATACAATCCTAAACAAAGAGCCTATCCAAATTCTTAATACATGAATCAATGTTGATGACTCAAAACACCTAACCTTCACATACTTGAACCAACAATACCCGCTTAGGATGAACAAACATATGAAATTCTTAAATACATATTAGAAGACAAAGATACACAATTATTAAATCGAGTCCGCCATATCTAAGAGTTTTATGTTTTTTTCTTCCCTGCACGTGTTAGTTTAAAAGACAAGAGTTTCTAGGAACCTTTAGTATTTTTCACAAGTCTTCCATACTATAGCGAGGTCTGCGCAATCCTTAGACTACTACCATGGATGGGTAGCTCTCCCTTACTTGGAATCCAACGAACCTTTGATGCTGCCCTTGATTGATCTAACCCCTAACTATCTTGAACGAACCATATGGTTCAAACTATATGTGACTATGCATAATACTAGGGGTGTTTACGGGACGGTTCGGTTCGGATAGTAATAAAATTGTGAACCATAACAATAGGGCGGGTACCTTACATGCACCAACCGAAATCAAATCGAATTGCTAAAAACCCGAACCGAACCGAACCGTTTCACGGTGGGTAACCACAGTTCGGTTCATGGGTACACACTAAATATAAAAAACAAGAATAAACTAAAGCTATAAACTCCATTTCGGCCATCCTTTCTAAAAATAAAAAAATCACCTATAGAAGAATATCATTTTTTGTTAATAAAACTTATGTTTTATGAATCAATTACATAAACATAAAATAGACATGTCATAAAGTTGATAAAAAATACATACACATTTTACATTTTATTAGTATGGGCAATAGCATATCAACTATCGATTAGAAACTCAATATTACACAAAAGTCATATATATATATATATATATATATATATATATATATATATATATATATATATATATATATATATATATATATATATAGTTCGGTTGGTTATCCGCGGTTATTTACATATCCAAACCGGAACCGACTCGTAGGTATCCGGTTTTTTCGGTTTCGCTTTTTTTTTCGGTTTCAGCTTATTTCAATTTTGTTTTTTTCGGTTTCAGATTGAACGGATCTGCTCGATTTTGCAGATTTGCGGTTGTTTTTGCACGCCCTGACGTAATATGGAACTAGGTAGAACTCTCTATTCATGAAAAGATCTCATATCTTCTCCAGGCAAACTCCTTAAATTAAATAATATTGATCATTGCTTCACTTAAGTTCTCTATCCTTAATCTTGAGGACCTGAAAATGGGTCATCGAACCTTGCTTCAATCCATAGGTAATATTAAAACACGAGCATACAAAGCGATCTTCCTAATAGTCCTCAACCCACCTACTAGTCTTCCAAGGCTTTCAGCTATACATCTGTAACATCCGAGTCACCAGGTATTCCCTTCAATTTATTTAAGTGTTTTATATATTGTTATTTTGAGAAGGGTCGTACGTTGGGCGTACATAGTGTACGCACGGCGTACACGATTGAGGCGCAAAGCGGGGGGAATCCTTGTGCATGCTGGGCGTAACCTGTCCAGTTGCAAACCCTAAATTAGTGTTTACACCATATATAAAGACATTAACTCTGTCCCAAACCTCATTCCCTCAGCCTCCATTATCCCTAAAGAGTAGAAATCGAACCCTAACTCTTGCATGCTTTGTGAGCTAATTAGGTGCACTTTTGGGTGATTTTTGGTCGTACTGAAGAAGAAAAAGTTAGAAGAAGGAGCAAGAACGTGAAAGGGGCTTGTTGATCTAGGAGTTTCACATCTTTTCTGACTCATTTGAGGTATGAAGCTTTAAACTTTACCATTGCATGCTTAGTTGTAGTTTTAGGGTGCTTTATGTGGCATTTTGACTCCATTCTTGAGATTTATTGTGTTATGGTAGTTTCAGTCCGTAAGAGCTATCCTTTTGAGCTCTTGGAAGCATTTAGAACCATAAAAATCATGCCTTGATGGTTAAGCCACAACTATGCAAGTGATAGATGGTCACAAAGTGTATTTAAGGACTTAAATTATGTCTTGACCCCCATCCAGGCATGCAAAGACATAAAATTTGTAACTTTATGGTTTTGGACGTCTTAAAGGACCTGGATCTATGTTTTAGATGTTAGGACTTAATGGATTAAGACACAAAGGAGTTCTAACGAAACTAGCTAGTACGTTAGGCCTACCCCTGGTACACTATAATATTGGGTTAATCTCCCTGAAGTGGTCAAGGCCAGCGTACGCTGGGCGTACGTGCCAGGTACACCGCACATACATACGCAACATAGTTAAATGGGTATTTGGGCCTTAGGATGTTAGGCCTGAAAATAATTGGGCCACATGACCCACTGTGGAGTAAGGCTTCTAGGTCTAGACCTAGGATATATGGTATTAGGCCTTAATGGACCTTATTGAGCATTGAAACTTAAATGAATGGACTTGGGACTTAATTTAATTAGGAGTTCAACCTTTGGAGAAAGAGGCCCAATAGGGCAAGGATTGGGAAACATCGCCTTGGGACATGAATTAGATGTTTGCGCCATAAGGGAGTCCTATTTGGACCCAATAACTAATTAGGGAATTTATTATTTTTTAAGAGGAGTAGTTCCGAGCAATCCGAGGAGTACAATTTCGACATACACAGTAAGGTGAGTCTCCCTTCGTAGAACTTCTGGGCCGAAGGCACTAATGCCGGCCCACTAGTATTGATATGGCTTAATAATTGTCTTTGTGATAACTATTAAGGTGGTACATAATATTTGATGTTTATGTTGATGGGTTTTAGTATACTACAACATCCTATGGTGCACATACAACCCTAAATGCCTTGGATTTATGTTTTCACTAATTGTACATGCAAATGGTTTCCAAGGCATTAAACCTATAACTAGCATGCAATTTGTCATAAACAATACAAGATACTAGTTAGAGTAAGATATTGTCACACCCCCAAACAAAGTATGGCGGAAACATCCGGGGGTGGAGGACTTCATGTGTAGTATCATAACAACGAGTATAATAGTGCTTAAAGTAAATACAACCATAATAAATATAACTGAAATAGTTACACCGTAGTATATGTTTACATGTTTCAAAATCAATTACATTAATGACAACAAATGAAATGTTTGACGTCTGAGCGTCCCATCCTCAAAAGTTGTTGTTTATCTGGTTCACTGATTTTCTGAGAATACAAGTAGTTTCGAAAAAGTGTCAACAATTAAGTTGGTGAGTTCATAAGCTTTTGTATGCAGCGTTTGAAATCCTTTCCTTGTAAAAATGCAATGTTTGACATCTGAGGGTCCCTGTTTAGTGTTCCAACGGACCTTCACGATAGGAATACGACTTTTCTTTGTTTTTTGATCTCCCGATCCATGATTTCAACTGGTTCCTCCACGAAGTGGAGACTCTCATCAACTTCAATTTCATCGAGTGGTATTACGGGGGTCTCGTTGGATAAGCACTTCTTTAATTTCGATACGTGGTAGGTAAGGTGTACGTTATTAAGTTCCTATGGTAGTCGGAGTTTGTACGCTACGAGGTCAATCCTGGCAAGGACTTCGAATGGTGCGATGTACCTAGGGTTTAGTTTCCCACATTTACCAACACATACCATACCCTTCCAGGGTGAGACCTTCAATAGCACTCGGTCTCCAACTTGGAATTCCAAAGGTTTGTGTCGTTTATCAGCCTAACTCTTTTGTCGGTCACGAGATGCTTTCAATCTTTCTCGTATTTGAATGATCTTTTCTGTGGTTTCCCATATGATTTCAGGACCAGTAAGGGCGCTATTTGGGACTTGTCCCTTTGCTAGCTGAGTGTCCCCCACGTCAGCCCAACACATGGGTGATCTACACTTCCAACCATCCAACCATATAGAGCTTCGAACGGAGCGACTTTGATGCTAGTATGATAGCTATTATTGTAAGCGAATTCGATGAGTGGTAAGTGGGTATCCCATGCTTTACCAAAGTCTATCACACAAGCTCTCAACATGTCTTCAAGTGTCTGAATGGTTCTTTCGCTCTGTCAGTCGGTTTGTGGGTGGTAGGGTGTACTCATGTCCAACCTAGTTCATAGATATTTTTTGTAAAGACTACGAAAATCGTGAAGTGAACCTACTATCTCTGTCAGAGATAATGGATATTGGCACTCCATGCAGTCAAACGATCCCTTTGGTGTACGTTCAAGTCAAATTCTCCATCTTGTCGGTTTCTTTGTTTGGTAGGAAGTTCGCGGTACCTTGGTTATGAAGTCCATGGTTAACCGCTCAACTTCATTTCGGGTATCCCATATTTGTTGTAGGAAACTCGAAGACTCCTGTCATTCCACCTTGACCTTGGCACAAGTCGAGTACTTGCCCACATACGTATTGATGTCAGCTTTTCCATTAGGCCACCATTATCATCCTTTGAGGTCCAGATACCTCTCGTCCGATCCTAGATGAACGGAGTAGCGAGTTCTTGTGTGCTTTGTTTCTGATGGCATATCCGAATCTACCAACTTCAGCGTCCAGATTCGGTCCATGGAATAACGTGCCCTGCCGTTCTTGCCTTCTAGGTTCTTAAGATCCGTGGGGATTGTACATTTTTCGTGTCGTAGAAGTAGTGCCTCCAGGTCTCTATGGTGACTACTACTACTTGCAGTTCTAGGTTATGAGTGACCTAATCGACCCCGTACATCCTTAGCCGTCCTGTGGCATAGATGATGACCTTTACTCGTCGTATTAACATGTATCCCAAGCCCTGGTTCGATGCGTCGCTGCAGGCCATAAAGTCTTTGATTCCTTCTGGTAGTGATAAAATCAAAGGTTTAGACAGGGCTAGTGTTAGTTTTTGGAATGTGGTTTCTTGCTTCTTCCTTTAAGTAAAATTTTGGTCCCGATTGTCGCTCTAGAGGATTTTCACCATTGCGTCAGCTGCTTCGATCGATAGGGAGGGTATGAGTTCGGTTTGCATGACTTGGTTCTTTCGAATGGTAGAATGTTCGTTTGTAGTCCTGGGTAGCTCTATCTCGAAGTTCGTGGTAGGGCTCGTACCTGGTCCATCTATCATTTCCTTGTGCATATAGGTCGTATATAATTAAGATTTATAAGACAGTTGGATGAGTGTCCCTGCCTTAAGTCCACAACCAGACAAGGAACATGAAATTAGGCGGGAACATTCATCTAACATTCGAGGAATCTTAACTATACCCAACTCTTCGCACATACACATAGTAGTGATAGGTTATCCACATTTCGTCCCACGTCTCCGAGATTGATCATGATCTACTATACGAGAGATACTCTAGAAGGGTCTACTAGGAATACTTTGCAAAGGTTTCGGAATGTATGACACACCTTCAGATAGTGCTTTAGGGTTTTGCAATGGAGGATGACCCAAGGGTCAGAGTCAGATTTGGAGGTTGCAAGAGACGAGGGTTTTGCTATCTAGTTGGTTAGGGGAAGGGTCTTCTCGTAACATATACAAATGAGAAGGTGATTTCCCAAGCCAATCCATAATGAATGACGACATCGGTATTTTCTTATTGACACATGTATTAAGTTGTGCTTGTATGGGATATTCGTTAGAGTGATAGAGCATCCTGTGTTTCTTGTCAGTGTATTCCGTTTTTAATCGATGTGATTGTTACTTTAAATGATTCATACAACAACAGCTAGTACTAGTAATAAGTGTGTTCTGGTAGCTAGTAATGATATGTTAAATCATGATCCCCAATAGATCACCCTATGATCGATCGGTATATGTAAGTGGTATGTCATTTTATATTGATGAAACCGATGAGTGAATGGCTCTACCCTAACCCCACTACTAGATGAGGAACATGAATTAGAACGGAATTATTCACTTGAAGTCTGTAATATTTTAACTATAGTAATCCTGATGTATACATCAAGTCATCACAGTTCATATATAAGTGTTTTGATTTGATTGAGCGAGAGAGAGAGCATTTTAACTACTTCTCGATAGACGGTAATTTTAGAAAACATACCGAAACCATACAAACATACATTACTTAACTATTCATGTTTTTGAAACGATCCTAATGTCCTAATAAGGTTTCTTGTTGGTCCTGTAGGTCCAGTTGTCATGCTCCTCCTGCTCCTCTTTCATTCCTTTCTCTTGGACATTCCCTCTTAAGGTGTCCTATTTCGCCGCATAGTTAGTATGTTATGCTTACACCGGAGTTGGTGATTGAAGTGATGTGTCGGGGCTGAGTCCTGTAAAAGCAGGAAGTATGCCCTTTCTTGTTGTAGTTTTTACAATGCAACAACCGACAAACCCCATTGTGGTGGTAGCTACACTTGTTACACTTTGGGAGTGTTCCAACATATCGTCTGGCTGGTGCTTGGGTGATAGGTGTTGTGGGAAAGGACAAGACATGTGTCGTGATCGTTGTTGTAATTGTAGGGGCAGCCACAGATTGTTGTCTTTTAGCGAGTTTTTGCATTAGAGTGTGATTCTTTTTGTCCCAAAACATTTGTTTCTTGCTCTTTGGCTTGTGGTTTGAGGCGTCTTCATAGGTAGCTATCCGTCGGTGTCCTCGATCGTTACTATGGCTAGTATTACCGACACTACCTCCTACTTCGCTGGCGTTGTTAGCATTGAGTTGTGCCATGACGGCTGACACTAGGGATGAGTATATGGACCGGAGAACCGGCCGGAACCGGTACCGGAACCAGAACCGGTACCGGAACCGAAACCTGATGGAACCGGTCGGGCCGGGACCGGGACGTTATTTTTGTGGATTTTTGGAACCGGGAACCGGTAAGAACCGGAACCGATATAACCGGACCCGGTAGAACCGCCGAAAACCGGCAGAACCGGCAAAAACCGGTACGTATGATGCTATTTTTCAAGGAGCGGTTCCAACATTTGAAGACACGACAAGAACCGGTAGAACCGGAACCGGTAGAACCACCGGGCCGGTTCGGTTCTTGATTTTGGCCGAAGCCGGTTCCCGGGTCCGGTCCGATTCGGGCCGGTTCCGGCCGGTTCGGTCCTTTTGCTCATCCCTAGCTGACACTGCTGCCGTGACTGCAACTTGAAAAGTAGCAGAGTCTATCTGCAGGATTGGTGTCTTTCTTGCTAGTTGGTTCCCTCCCGGTGACGACATAGTCCTGTTGCATGGTGAGGAACGATCTCGTGAGTAGTGATGATCATTGCTAATTACATTCTTACGATTTATATAAATAAATTTCACACATTGTTGTGCTATTCCCAATGTTTCCCGCTAAACATCCCCGAGATGGAGTTATGGTAGTGGATAGAAGTGGGTTTTGCACGAGCGTTAAGTCTTACCCATCCTAGTACTATCTTTCCTCTTACACACTTAGTTGTGGAGTTCTGTTGGGATTTGATGCAATAATGTTGGTATGATCGCACCCTATAGGTCCACGAAGAAGGCACCTTTCAACACTGATGTTTTAAAAAGACAATCAGTCACTAATGGAGGCTGATACGTCATGAGTTATCTACTAAGTTATCTTAGTTCTGAGCGTATCATGTTCCGACTTTTATAGTATTCTGAAAATGACTCATAACAGAGGTCTATGGAAACAGACTTATGAATTTTTAGTATTTACCTTCTCATGAACATTTGTGAACTGAATAAGTTGTCACTAATTGATACGAAGGACAAAATAAACCTAACACATAGTCTGAGCAGTGCAATTTCTGACTCAATAGGTTGTATTAGTTTATTAACTTTTAGCGTGACACATACAATGTTCGGTCTCTTCGCGATTCTAAGGAATTGGTTTATCTGTTTTATGCTCATGATATGATTATTCTAAGTTTGGCTGTAGAGATTTGTTGCCTTCGGGTATTCCCAATGTGTTCTTGTTTGTTGTAGATGTGTTTAATCCTTACTATATCATCCTTTGGACTTTGTTACTATTCTCCATTATTTCATGATGGAAGGTCGGACCCCGAATATCTGAGCGAGTTTCTTATGTATGGTTATGCTATGGTAAGGCTCAGTATCATTTACTCTGGTGCCTTACTCTACAACTGATCCCTTCCCAGAATCCTCTTCGGGCATCTCTTCTCATCCTTCGCCGACTCCTTAAGCGGTTGTTGTGGTGGAGGGTCTATGCCTATCGATGTTGTTTTTGTAAGAATGGGAGGGGTTAAAGAATCTATGGGATTAACTAAACGAATTTTTATCTTTCGGATGACCCCTACCGAGTCTTCCCATAATTACGCAGTGTATACAGGTTGTATATATCTTAGGGTTAAACATGCCTCTGAATGAGTGATCCTACTCTAAGACCACATCCAAACAAGGAAAAGGGGGTAGAGTGAAAATCACCCATTTATAGGTCTATACAATCTCCATTATATAAAACCTTAAGGTATACACTCAGTAATTATGAAGCTACCAGTAAGGGTCTATTTAATTCTCAGATAAGTTATAGTACCACAAAATACTCCTATAGTATTTTAAATGTTATGTTTGGTTCTTAATGGTTTTCTTGTATGGGAAGTTGTTAGGCTTGTTGCTCACTACGACCATTCCCAGCATACACTAATCACACCTCTGATTAAATATAGTTGATCAGGCTATATTCGTCCCAAGTCTGATTACATATCCCAAGGTCTACTCGAAATGTCCAACTACTTATTTTAATTTCGTATTGTCCTAGATATATCACTATACTATTATCCATGCACGTACTCATACTTTTAATAAAGAAACTATTTCATTTCTAAAAGTATAGTTATTTGAAAAATGTTCAATCAAAGACTTTTAGTCCCAATGCATTTATAGTTTGTATATCTTATGTGGTTTGATATACTTAGTTCACTATAAACAATGCTCTGATACAAATTTGTCACACCTCCAAACCAAGGACGGCGGAAACGTCCGGGGGTGGAGGATATCATGTGTAGTATCATAACAACGAGTATAATAGTGCTTGAAGTAAATACAACCATCGTAAATATAATTAAAAAAGTTACACCGTAGTATATGTTTACATATTACAAAATCAATTACAATATGATGACAAAAATGAAACGTTCGACGTCTGAGCGTCCCATCCTCAAAAGTTGTTTATCTGGTTCACTGATTTCCTTAGAATACAAGTAGTTTCGAAAAAGTGTCAACAATTAAGTTGGTGGGTTCATAAGCTTTTGTATGTAGTTTTTGAAATCCTTTCCTTGTAAAAGAAATTTTTGTTCCAGAAAAATCCAATATTTCCCTTTTAAAACGTATTGCAGTCTTAAAAGTCAAGACCAAAATGTACAAGTATCATCCATACTTAAAGTAGTTTATGCAAGTTTAAATCGACATAAACCCTTTTATTTAAATGGAAATCCCGTAAATCTTGTGTTTTGTTACTACCCCATGTGAGTTATTATAACCATGCTATGACTTAGTCGACTTCGTAATACGACATTCTTCAGGCGTTACAAAGTTAAATGACATTTGTCACCTCAGACGTGCCGTTCTAGGCATTACATGCAGCTCAGGTGTGGGTTTGTCAGACACAATATAGATCTATATACAACTATCACACTCTCCCTACAAGAGACTCTGGTTATAATTTACAGGACTTTTAATGCGCTACTTTAGAAGTAACGTGAAGCGAATGTCTCATAAATTGATTCATTAATAGATTTACGTGCACTGAACTAAAAACTCCTTTTTGTATAAACCCGGTACTTTGTATTCCTACCCCATTTATATAAAAAACTGGTACTTTGGAGTGTACCCATTTTTGTATAAACCCGGTACTTTGTATTCGTACCCCATTTATACAAACTGAAAACCTTTTATAATGAGTTCGAAATGTAATGAAACATAAACTATACCTATTGTAGTTTATCATAATTGTTTGTAATGTATATGAAACATAACTATACCTTTTATAGTTTATTGAAATGTTTGTAACATATAGTAAACCTTTTATGTGTAAGTAGAATGTATAGTAAAACATGACTATCTTATTATGCTTCATCTTGTATTGTTTTTAACGATAAAGGCCTCTTACAATTTAGTTAACAATTTTTCTGTTATATAAGTGTAGTTCAACAGAAAATCACATATAAAATATGAAGTTATCAAATATTAACACTTTGCTCAACATATTACAAAGTGTTATGAAAGTTGTAAGCTGTTAACTTGTTTTTAGCATTTCTGCACTGTTTTAGAAAAATCATACAAAGTCGAAAACTGAATTTGTAAACTCTGAGAGTTTAGAAAATGTGTCTAGTTTCTCAAAAATTTTATTATGATTTTTATACGTCTCTAAATTGTGTGAAAATGTCCATATTCACGGACTGGTCTGAATTCATAGTTACAGTGATAGACAGTTGTGTAAAAATCACTGTAAATTGTAGAAAAATCGTATGGACCTGTATAAGTAGTCATTTTAAATGTATAAACCTTGATTATTTGCACCTAATACAATTTTGAAAACTAAAAATTTTAAGATGTTCAAAACAGTTCGTGAATGAACATTAACTTTTCTGTTGAAAGCTGATATTTGAGTTTGGTTATGTTATTTGTGTTTTTAACTTGTATTCTCCTCCTAAAACTTGAAGAAAACATGAAAATATGGGGGTATGAACTCACCTTGAGTGATTTCTTAGGATGGATGATGAATAGAAGACGTTTCCAAGTATAGAACACTTGGGAGATACTTGAGGATTCGAAGATCTAGTAACAAATATGATGATATTTGTGTAAGGAATCCATGATGTGAGTGAAAGGATGAATGATAATAAAATTTAGGATGAAGTTACTTACCGAACTTGGAGGGAAATGCTCAAGAATACCCTTCAAATTTGAGTTTTAGAGAGAGAAAGTGAGAGAGAGAAATGGGTTTGATTCTTGGTGAAAGTCTGAGGAATGTGGGAATGAGAAGTAAAATTTCCAGCCCTTTGATCTGATTATGGGCTAGTGAAAGAGGGTGAAAGGAAAAATAGTTGACTAAGTATGGGGGAATAGTGACTGAGTATGGCCCTGGAGTGGGTGTGGTGGGTTGCTTGAGTCATGAATTAAAGGTAAAGTCAACACTCCACCTCAATATCTTACCCACTAGATTTTATTCATAGGCAAAGATTTCCCATAAAATGTGTTTAAATTATGAATATATAAGGTCTTATATGTCAAAATATGATTTTGGGTGAAAATCCCACGTCAAAATCATGAAAAACGGGCTTAAAACGCGAAAATGGTCGAAAAGCGGCAACTGATGCGAAAACAGCGAAGTTCGGATCCAGAGCCGAGGGTTCGGTCTTTGGGGGTTGAGAACCGAAGGTAGGTTCGGTCTAGGAAGTATGAGAACCTCCAGGAGGTTCGGCTCGAGAACTTTCGCAGGCGAGAAGGGAAGGAAGTGAAAGAGAGAGTGAGAAAAGAAGCGAAGTCGAAGGTTAGGACTAGAAGCGAAGGCGAGGCTCGGTTCGGTCTGCGAGGATCGGTACCGTCTGAAGTTTCGGCCTATGCAGTTTTCGGTCCTCTGTCTCGGTTTCGGTCCTCTTACTTTTGTTTCTTCATAGTTTCGGTTCTAATAGGGATTTCGGTCCTAGAAGGCCATTTTCGGTCCAAGAGGCTTCTTAGGGGTTTCGCTTCTTAGGATTTCGGCCCTAAGAAGGTTCGGCCCTATAAGGCTGTTTTTCGCATAAACTCCCCGTTTTGCACAGTTTTTCACTAAGTTAAGGGTCAAGATGCCCCCAAATCATTATAAAAAGTTAAGGGGGGTTATGAGAGAGATTTGCGAGAGAAAGAGAGAGAGATTGATAAAGAGAGATTAATAAAAAGAGATTGAGAGAGACTTCGTTTGTGACCTTTTTAGATGTTTAGCTTCGCAATGCATGGTTTGTACACCCCGTTAAGCCTCGTTATGATTGTTATATGTCCCTGAGGGGTATGGAATAATGTTTTTTTTTCGAATAGTTTCATCACTTACCCCGATTAGGGTTTAGGATTTCTGAACATATGAACTTTCCAAGTGATAAATTCTTATTAAAATAGCGAGTTGTACAATAGTAACATATTGTAAACCCTAATATACAAGGGTTAGATGAGTTGACCGGTTTGACCTGTTGACTTTATCTGACTTTGACTTGACCGGAAATTGACGGTTGTCATAGATAACTTTTTTGTGGCTTGAAGTCTTGATGTATTTGGTGTTGCTTGAAGGACTTTGGCCTTTAAGAACTTAGTGCCCAAGTGTTGCACCTCAAATGGAATCACAACTCACCTAGAACAAAGGTGACTCTTGAGAGAGAATTCCATGCACCAAAACACCTCCATATTTCTCTAAGAAAAGAAGCACACGTTTTTGGTTATGAACTAACATATCAGAGGGTTTCCAGGGATACACTACCTGGTTTTATTTTAAGTAATAAAACTACTATACATACTGGCGGTAGCCAGGGTTTTCAAACTGAACAAACTTTACATACTAGTGGTAGCCAGGGTTTTCAAACGGAACATACTATACATACTGGTGGTAGCCATGGTTTTCAAATGGAACATACTATACATACTGGTGGTAGCCAGGGTTTTCGAACAGAACATACATTACATGCTGGTAATAGCCAGGGTTTTCAAACAGAATATACCATACATACTAGTAGTAACCAAACATACATACTATCATGTTTCTTATACTACAAAGGACACAACATCAAACATTCATAGTTAGTTCTATAACCTCTTAGTTTATACATCAGGATTACCTATGAAGAATACTCGATAGGCCGTGGAGTATGTGGTTTCCGCCTCAGTCATGTTCCTTGTTTGGTTGTGGGTTTAGGGTAGATCCACATAATCCACTGTCTGTTCGATATTGGTTTATACGTGACTAGTATGAACTAAGTGGTGATAGAAGGAACTGGTATCATCCTACTTTTACTAAAGAAAATATTGGATTTTCTTAGAAACATACGAACATTTTCATGGATTCATCAACAGATTTTCATTACAAAAACATCGCTTATGAAATAACCAGCTTTATGCTGATACTCTTTCAAAATTGCTTGTATTCTCAGGGAATCATTAGACAAATACCTCCTGGAGTTTTGAGAAGAAGGAGCGTATAGAGTCACATCCTTTTCTTTAGATTATACTTTTGATGTATAAAAACAAGAATCAAACAGATGTAAACTCTTTCTTATATATTATCAAGGTAATGGTTGTGTTTACTATGATTACTATGATATGATGGTTGTAATACTACATATGACGTCATCCACCCCGAACGTTTCCGCCATTTTTGGTTTAGGGGTGTGACACAGTAATACTTTAAAAAAGTCGAAAAAGTATCATCTTTGTATGAATAACAATGGTGGAAATAGTATTTTCAGTAACTCTTTAAAAGCCAAAATGTATCTTTGTATAAGTAATCCATACATAAAAACCGTGTTTGCAAAGAATGTTTAAGTATCCTTCAAAACCAAATTGTATTGTTACATAAGTAATTCCATACTTAAAATAGTTTTGAAAGCAACCAAGCCCATGGTTGGTAGTGATATATATATATATATATATATATATATATATATATATATATATATATATACATATATATTCTTTTTAATGTTTATAGTGAGTTCTATAACCGAGCTATGTGACAGAGTGTACCTCTTACAACGCTTCATTGGACGTTGTAGTAACAATTGTAGATACCTATCTCCCGCTTCGACTGATCGATCGAGGGTTGTAGCTAGAACCGCATGCTGAGATGTCAACCCCGTATAGATCTATACATATGAATCTCTCTCCAAAGATTAACGGTTACAGTAGTATGCACATGCTAAGTGTTTAGACTCAGCTAATCAATAACATCTCACTAAAAACCTTTAACTTAAAAGTTTTTGAATAGGTCTCAGCCCTAACTTAAGTGTGATTAAGTCACTAGGCATAATGAATTTCATTGTATAAATTTTATAAAATCCAAGTATGCTTGGTATGTATGTAAAACTGTAATGTACTTTCTTTTAAAAAGATGTATATTTCAAAGTAAAGAACATATGTACATGTATAACATATAAATATACATGAATAGTAATAGCTTGAATACTTGAAATACAACAAAGTGTTATAACATGATTGTCTTAATATACAATGTCACATAAAATCATATATTTTTGTATCATGTAACATTTGTCGTGTGGACTAGTTATTAGACAATAAAAATTCCATAATATGTATACGAAAAGTTTATACTTGTTATTTGTAACAATATGTTAAACTTTTAAATAATATTTTTATAAACTAGATTTATTTTATTTTTGCATAAAAGATAAAATATTTGTGTGTATATGTATATATATATATATATATATATATATATATATATATATATATATATATATATATATATATATATATATATATATATATATATATATATATATATATATATATAGACATGTATTCGCCTCCCCCCCCCCCCCCCCCAAGAAAAAAATATCTAAAATATTAAAAATGGGCTGTAAAGCACTTACCCTCGAAGCGTGAGTTCCATTTGTTTGAAATCATTTTGTTTAAGAATCTTGACGTGAGAAACTATAATCCACAATTCTTACACGTTGAAATACTCTTAGGATCATTTCGTAACAAATTTGAACTATCGAGGACTAATTTGTAACTTCGCTAAAGTATAGAGGCTTTTTGGTAATTTAATTTAATGGTTAGGACTATTTTGGTAAAAAAGTTACCAAGTGAGGGTTGTAAGGGGTTGTTTGTGGATAAATGAAATCACTAAATAGGTTGACTTTTACTAAAAATGTTTATAGGGTGTCTAAAGGGTGTCAATTTGGCAGCACCCTTTGGTAATGGTAATGAACATTCAAATTCAAATTATGGTAATCATTAGTGAAAGTCAAATTTAAAAAAAGGAAAAACCTAGGAATGCTTAGCACAATTAATGTATTCCATCTGTGAAAACCGTAGCATATACATCGAATGCACGTATACTTGTTTTTTCGAACGTAGAGCCATTGATCTTCGCCATACCCAAGACAAACAGATATTGCTCGAAATCTGCAATGCCCATCACCCTCAACATTTTGTATATGTGAGACGTATGGATGAAACATAATGGATGAATGCAGCATGACTCAGGCTCTTGGTTCAAATCCATAAATACATTTAAGTCTGGAATTGCTTCATTCATGTCTGGAATTGCGGTTACATATGAACTATGTCTTGCCGGTTCCTTGTTCATCCATGTTGAATTCAATCCATCATATTTTGATGTGGTTGAATAGCTACGTCTTCTAGGAGCTTGATTTGTAGAATCAACTCGTTTTTGTTGTTGTTTCTTCAAGTTTGGTCGTCCACGAGTATTTTTTTGAATTGCGGGTTCCTCAATGCATGTGTGTTTTACTTGGCAGGAAAATATCTCTTAGCTTTCTTATCATACTTTTGTTTCCCACTTTTGAGTGTTGATAAAAGTTTTCTTTAATCATTTCTAAATCATCCTTACAACGGATATCTTCTTTAGCTACAAAAATTGACTCTGATAAATCAAGCTTTCTACATAATATATCTATTGATTCTAATGGAATATACTCACCTGTATTGAAATACCATTAATATATAAAATTCAATATATTAATTAAATTAAAAAAAATACTTGTTGAATATACTCACTCGAGTTCAAGTAAACTAATAACATGCAAGCACATGGTAAACCACAACTATGTTGTAGTTTACAACCACAGTTTGATGAGTCAATTTGATTTTCACTCAACCGATAAAGTTCCCCAACTAGTTTATCGAAAGCTTAATGTGACACTGAACCCACAATAATCTAAAAAATGGCAAGTCTTGTTCCCGTTTACGAACAGTTCTACTCTTTTCAAGACTATCATGTATCGATGGAAGTCGAGACCTCACAAATTGATCAAGACAACCGATAAATTTATCAAGATAAGAATTTGTCCCATCTAAGTACTTCTTTAAATTTGAATGTGCGCTCTCAACTCTATTTGTAGTTCGTTGTCCAAAGTTGAGATGTTGATCGATCCAGACTGAGACAAACATTTCCTTATATTTGTTTAACCAAACTTCATCCAAATAATTTAAAACATCTGAAATTATATAAATGTTATTTATCTATAAAAATAATCTAAAATCATAAATAACTAGTTAGAAAATAATAAGATTTGTACCTTGATATTTTCTCAACATCGATTGGAGTGTTTTGTAGTTATCATTGTACACTATCCATGTTGGAGAGTCAACAAGTACAGTCCACATTATACGAAAGGCTTTCCACTCATCGTCTATCTTGAATCTTCTCCTCCAAAGCTTTGTAATATTTTTAGTAATGTGCCATCTACAAAGTAACCGAGTGGCACCGGCGAAAACTTGTTGACATGCGTTCATCAGTGCCAATTCCCTATCTATGGCTATAACGCGTGGGTGCATGCACTTATCTAGTGTGGACTTTAGACACGTTAACAACCAATTATAGCTCTCCTTTTCATTAACGATAAATGCAAAAGCTATGCTAAATGTCTTGTTGGTTGAAGTTGTGCCAACAATCCGAACAAAAGGCAAACCATATTTGTTGGTCTTGTATGTTGCATCTATAATCAAAATGTGTGGAAATGCCTTCCATATATTCAACGATTGTGGATGAATGAAGAAAAGATTTTCCAATTCATTTGAAATACTATTTACCGAGAAATCCGTAACAAAATGTTTCTCGTTCAAAATTTCCATTAGAACCTACATTTAAATACTGTTAATTAATAAAAAAAATTAATATATAAATTAAATTTAAAATACTACTTGTTGGATATACTAACCTGCATTGGGGTTTTTCCATAATTCCGGGACGAGTGAAGCTTGAGACGCTCATTGTATATGATTTTTAGTGTAGAAACATTATTCACGTCGCGTTCCTTTATTATTGAGAGTTTGTCATGTGGTGTAACATTCATATTTGTCAAGTCAGCCACCAATTGTTTCTCGCGTTCTTTCAACCGCCTAGCAAAAGCATGTCCCTCCATATATTGTGCAGGTGGATGATTATGTTGATCACATATCACCCTGAGGGTCCAACCGTCATATTGTTTGATGTACAAACCTACCAATTGAAAGTTACAATTGATTTTTTTTGGTTCCAGAATTTTTAATTGTTGCTTTACTTTTGTATTCATGACCACGATCACAAATAAGTATGATATAAGACACCACGCCATTTTTTGCCTTTGATTTTCTCATCGCGATGACATAACCAAGAGAGAATGCAATGTTTCTCACCCATTCCATCAACTCATCACGAGACGTAAACACCTATTTAAAAAAAATTGTTAACAAATTGTAACGCAATGATAAAAAAAATGTTATTATGATAAATATTATACCCTATTGGTAGAAAACGGCGATGTCGACGTAGTGTTCATGCCTGCATCTAAATTATTTCCATTGGGGTTCGACATTATATATTAAACACTACAAAAAAAAGATTATAAAAAATAATTTAAATATATATATATATTTTATAAAGTTTTAGTATAGAAAACGTGTTTACTGCTACTTTACTCCAACCCATTTTGTTAAAAAAGAATATGTTAGCCCATGTTAGCCCAATTTTAAAACCCAAACCAATCTTTATATATAACTAAAAAACCCTAATCCTTTCATTATCCAATCAAGTTTGCCATCGCCTCCAAAAATCAATTGTCTTTTTTCTCCCAACTATCACTCTCATCGCTGGAAATCTCCACTCCTTCACTCTCATTGTCGGATTCAACATCTGACTCAATGGACCTCTGCTGCTCATCGCACCTATGATCACGTCGACCACAACCACCGTCTCTCTCCCTCGGTGATTGTAGCCTTGACGATGCCCAAAGACAGGAAACAAAATCATGAGGAATCTGGCATTCGACCTTGGTGGAACAACATTTTAACAATGGACAATGGCTTTTTTGAGGTTACTTCAAAAAATCGATATGGTAGGAGTTACATGTTAGCTGCAAAATGGTGATGTAAAACTTAGATTAGAGATTTTACCTAAAAGTTGGTTTGATTAGTATTAATCTGAATTAAGATTTTATATAAAAGAATAGAAGTCGTTAATCCATTCTAGTTGGTGGTTGTATCAAGTTTCAATGTAAATATTGTTAATGCTGTTAAAAATTAATTACAGTTTAAGTTACCAAAAAGCTCGCCGTGGCTCTGCTATGGCGCGCCACGACTCCAAGGCTTGCACATGCCGCCAAGCTTTGCCAAAATGCCGCCTTAACTCCTATATGTGTATAAAAATGAATAATAATTGAAAATACATATAAAAATATTAATTATATAGAAAATTGCCGCCTTAAGTCATGTCTTCCAAACGTCGTGACTCGCCAAGGCTCGGAAAAGCTTGAGGCTTGACATTGTCGCCACGTCACGCCTTATGTTATTTAGAACCCTGCCAAAAAGCTAAAACCTATAAAAAGTATAAAATACACAAAAATAAAAGTTTGACTTTTGAGTTAGACTGTCCAAAAGGGTGTCTTATTAGCAGCATCCTCTCAATATATCTTTTAGGTTGACTTATGACTTAAATGACTCAGGCTCTTGGTTCAAATCCATATAATATATCTTTTCAGTTGTTACTATTCCTTATTTATCGTGACTACATAATCACCAGCAAATGCATCCGGTGGCTTAGGCTGTGACGCGGGGCGTACGATGTTGAGGTCTAAACCCTAATATTCGGACTTGTACCATATTTAAACCATCGTATAATCTTTGGACCTTATTTCTATCAGCCTCCTTTGCCTCTCCTCGTCCCTATAAACCCTAGTAGCCATTGGAGGTAAGTTTGAGCTTGGAGTGTCATACGGAAGCCATTTTTCATGTATGCTAGGAGAAGAGCTTGTAATATAATTCTTGATCGTGGTGAAGTTTCTAGATCCAACATTTCCTTCATCTTAGGGAGCTTCTTGAGGTATAAAGTCCATACCTTGATCAACCATTGTTTAGATGTCCTTTATGGACTTGTTTGGTCTCTTTGGTCCCCTTTTTGAAGGTCTTGATGTGTCAAGACCATTTGCGTTTAGTGGCCTCTTCTAGCTTAAAAGTGCAAACTTTATGGTGTTTGTGACCTCCATGCAAGCATTAAGACATTTATTAAGTTCTTTTGGGCTTTTAGGGCTTCATTAAGCCATGCATGCATGTAAAGTTGGCAACTTTATGTGATTACCCACCTCAAAAAGGTTAAATATGAGTATTGGAGCAAGTGTTTGAACCAAATAAGAGCTTAATCGGCAAATAAGAGGAGTACGTTGGGCGTACAAGCATGTACACACAAAAAACAGGCCCTTAAGCGTGTACGCTTAGCGTACAAGCTGAGTACGCTCCGAGTACTCAGTAGAAGGTTTCAGTATTTTGGGCCTTCGGTGTGGGCTTCGCATGTGGACTTAGGAGCTTAGGGTTGTATTGTGGGCTGTGGCCTAGTTATGTTAGGTGGGTCAATTTCTATTGTGGACATTTAAGGTCATAAGTTGGGCCGTTTGGGCCTTAGAACTTTTAGTGTAAATGGGCCAAGCTTGGTTGAGCGTATTATGAGGAATCTTCTTTTAGGCCTTTAGGCCTTGTTGCCTATTATAGTTTTGGACTTTGATGCTAGGTCCATTGATGAAGAAATGACTTTTGGGCCATAACAGAGGGACTTGGACTTAGGGATTTTGGGCCCTTTGACTAGGTTATGTTATAATCATAATTAGGGTTATTTGTATATATATTTAGTTTGGGATTTTTGGGTTGGTAGTTAAGCAACTATTGTTTTCAGCAGAGTGATGTGAGTATTCTCATTATACCAATGAGTTATTTTATGTTTCTAATAAATCTATTCGTTCCTTGAAAACCATGTAATTTTAGGGACAATGTTGTAAGATCTTTCGATTTTGCCCTGAAATTCAGTGTAGTAAATTAGAGCATATTATAAGAATTATTCAAATTCACTAAAAGACTAAAATCACTAAAATGACACATCTACTTTCTACAGCAATACATTGAGTAAATGAATTATAAAATTCATTGAAAAAGAGCTACCAGTTTTTGTCACAATTATGTACAATGAATTCAATGTCATATCTACATAAAATATTATATATTCAGTTTCCAAATGAAGTATTTATGGATAATGCATAATATATGTATTGTTTTAAAAAAAATCTAAATTAGTAGTAAAATAACTTATAACGTCAATTTGAATTTATAAAAATCTCGTATTTTGAGCACCTAATCACCCAAAATTTTGCTATAATTAATAGATTACCTTATATTACAAATTTAAAAGTGTGATCTTTTGAATTTTTACCTTTACATTATCTCTTTTGAATACATTCTTAGCCTCCATTTGTAAGAAAACACCAACTTCTCAATGTTGTGTTTTTTTCTCTCCTTGCTACGACAATTGTTGTGGCTATCATCTTGCAGTTTAGAATTTCATGCATATTAAAATGCAAATTTGATTTTTTGTTTGTTTATTTTGTCATAATAAGTAAGCAAATTACATACATTAGGTTGTTGTTTTGTTCTTTCTTCATTTTAAGCATCAAAAATTACATATTTGATTCAATGATATTTTTGTGGGATTGAATCGTGTTACTGGTTCTTTGATTGTCGTTTATTCAATGGAAATTGACGATATGCGTTGCTGATTTTCTGACAAGTTCATAGGAGTTTGTGTATTATAATGAACTTGAACAAGTGATAGAGTAAAGGCTTACCTGAAATCAATCTTACGCTGAATCCTCAAGTAATCCAAATACACTTTTCTCTTCACTGTATTCGCGGGCCCATACCCCTTCATCTATGTAACGAACTCAATCAAGTGATGGAAATAGAAACACAAGTTATTGCAATCAACAAGAAAACCAAATGAGTAAAGGTAATTTCTCATTTCAAGATGCAACGTTGATTGCAACCCGTCGTACAACTGGAGAAAACTAAAGTGTGTGAACTCTTAATCTCCTCAGTGTCTTTGTCTGATACAATCAGAAGACGACCATAAGAGATTCCAAACCGTCGGTATAACTCGTTCATGAAGATCCACATCAGTTACTCGATCAAAAATGGATCGATTACGACATCAGAAGGTGTGATTGACTAGATGGATGATTCATCAGCATCAGAATGGTGAATAATTAGTGTATTAGGTTTAGGGTCAACCCATTTGGTGGAATTAGGGTATGCGGTTTAAGGTCGACCCAATTTTGAACTCTTTTATCGGATAGGAAGCAAAATAATTTTAAAAATCAGACATGTAGTGATAATGTAAAGTATATTTTGTATTTCTCATTACTTTAAGCTTATTGCTTAATAAGACCGATATGTTTATCTATTTAAAATAGACAATGACTTAAAGATTTTTTAGTCAAAAAACATTATATTAAAATAAACAAAAAATTTATATAATTATATTTATTGTATACATTCATCGGATTTTAAACAATATATGTGTCACACCCCAAATCAGAACGGCAGAAACGTTCGGGGGCGGATGATGTGATGTGCAGTATCATAACAGTTGGGTAATAGAAAAGAAAGCAAACACAAACATCATAAATATAATTTAAAAGGTTACATAGTTTTATGAGTTACATGTTTCCAAATAAATTTCATTACGATGACAAAATCAGTTTTGAACCAGCGATGCAGCGTCCCGTCCGCAAAAGCTGGTGATTACATGTATTACTAATTCCCTGAGAATACAAGTGGTTTTGAAAAATATCAACAATTAAGTTGGCGAGTTCATAAGCGTTTTGTTTGAGAAAATGTATGCTTTTTTGTGTAAACTAATCGTGTTTGTGTCCAGAAAATCTGATATTTTCCATAACTTGAGTTGTAAGCCGCTGTTCGTAAAATGATAGTGTTTGTTCTAGAAAATCCAATTTTTTCTATAAAATGAATTGTAGTATTAAACAGTGTTCTAAAAGGCGCGCCATGGCGCATGCCAAGGCACGCCATGGCGTGAGGCGTGGCTTCGCCGTTACGAAAAGCTTAATAACGTTGCTGTTAGGCGTGGCGCGTGGCAAGGCGTGATATGGTGCGCCGTGACGCGTTATGGCGTGTTTTTTTCGTTTGAGACACAGTTTTTTCTCTTTGTTATGTCTTTTCAAATCGGAGATACAAGTATTATGGTTTTTGTTAACCTTTTGTTATTAGTTATTGATCTAACACTTCTAAAAAGTAGTTACATTTAATATAAATTTATATTTAAGTGGTAATATACTTTTAAATTAATACAAAATCGTCGTGTTACATCATGCCTTGAAAAACGTCATGGCTCGTTAAACTTGAGGCTTGGCCTTGCCGCCACGCCACGCCTCACGCCATTTAGAACCTTGGTCTTAAATGTTCCAAGACCGAAATGTATAAGTACTTTCCATACTTAAAAATAACATATGTAGTTTTATACGTATATAAAACCATTTAAGTATTTGTTAGCCCCGTAAACCAAAATGTATTCTTAATACCCCATATGAGTTATTATAACCATGCTAGTGACCCAGTCGGCCTGTAACGACGTTCTTTAGACATTGGATTGTTATGACATTTGTCACCCCAGACCTGCCGGTCTAATTGTAGCTGGCAATTTAGGTGTGGGGTTGTAATTCTTGTATAGATCTATACACAAGTGTCATGCTCTCCCTCCAGGAGACTCTGGTTATAATACAATACAAGACTTTTGTTAGCACTTAGATAAGTACTTGAAGACGTATCTCACGAATTTATTCATTAACAGGTTTACGTCAAATCTTCTAATGATTCTAAGTAGCTAGCAATGGGTTCCGAAGGTCCATTCTCCCAAATCTTCTAATGATTCTAATATTTCAACATCTTCTGTTTGTGATAAACAGGATATGTCTTTGGAGAGAGTTCTTTGCACTGATGACAAAGGTCAACCCAGTTTCAAAATGGACTGGGTTCTTATGACCAATTGATCCCGCACTGTGTCGGAGCAGCTTTAGAGGCATATCATCAGATTTCAGTTTGTTGATAGTGGCTATTCCAGGCACATGATAGGGGACATCTCTCAACTGTGCAACACTCATAACTTTGTTTCAAAGTATGTGTCCTTTGCGGGATAGGAAGAAAGGAAGGGATCACACATTGGGGTTTGTGCTTAACGATGTGAAGAATTTTCGGATATATTATGAGTTTATGCGTGCTGTTCTCAGATCTTATGGATGCAAATTCAATCAGTGACTTATGGTTTGAGTTTTCTTCTCTATACTCCTGAGTTTATCTTACTCTGATTCGTTTTAAAGACAATTCTTCATTATCTTAATAGTTTTTCGTTAGTAGTTATTATTGGGAAGTGATATCAACAAGTGTTAACAGGCAATCTGAGTTTGTGTAAAGTACCAAAGTTGAATTGTCTAGGCTCTGTGTTCGATGCGCTGGTAGGCACGAAGAATTTAATGGGCTTGACTAGGAAAAGATGAACCTAAGAAATCAAATGACTTGACAAATCTTGACCTAGAGAGATCCGTTTAGCCTGACAATACGGCACTCAGATAGGTTGAGTAGGGCGATATACATGAGAATCCACTAGTCACACTAAAGAACCCATATCTAGAACTGTGGTTTTACTTTTCCTCGATGTGCGGATTTTGTCCTTAATTTCAGTATTGACGGAGCGACTGGGGAATTCCGAAAAAGTAGGTCTGTAGAAAATTATTTTCTTTCTTTCTTACTGTTAGTCATATGTTGCCTCCTTTACGTGATTGGAAGAGATCCGACCTGGACTGCAACATATGCAAATCTATTTCTCTGCATATTATAT
This sequence comes from Lactuca sativa, assembly GCF_002870075.4. Taxonomy (NCBI): domain Eukaryota; kingdom Viridiplantae; phylum Streptophyta; class Magnoliopsida; order Asterales; family Asteraceae; genus Lactuca; species Lactuca sativa. The sequence continues at coordinate 173,833,218 of NC_056629.2, forward strand.
CTATGAAATTCTTCTTATCTGTTAGCCATATGTTGTCTCCTTTGTGTGATTAACAATCCGACCTGGTATACAGCATAAGCAATCTTCTACTTCTCAATCCCTCTAAAATCTATAATTAATAATAATCTAAATCTATCCTCTCTATGAATAATAGTCTGCTCACCTAAAGTAAGGAGTATCTCGAAAGTTCTTGATTATTGGAGTATATTAGGAAGCGGGAAACACGTTCTAGTACATCTAAAATTGAACAATTCTAGATTGTCTGTAGATCTTGCTACTCAATTTAGGTGGACAACAATATCCTTGGTCGTCGTCAGATAAATGGTCCTTAGGAATTTTTATCTAGTAATTTAGGATCAATCTGTCCTGTCACTGATAGCATTCCTAAAATTTGTTATAATTTTTCGTGCTTAAGTGGACCACAATATCGGCGATCGACCAGATCTATTCATGAAGGGGAAGGTACTGACAAACGGATTAAGACTGCCTAACAACTTTGATCCAAAATATTTTTGTTTTTGTGAATTTGTTCATAGTTTTCCTCTATGCACAAATTTAGGGGGAGAATTAAAAAAATATATTCAAAAATCAAACAAAAATCAGAAAAATTCAAAAATCAAACAAAAAAATAGAAAATTAAAAATAAAAAATAGTGTTATTTCTGTTTTATTTTTTTTTCAGAAAATATCAAAAATCCAAAAATATTTTTTTGTGTGCTAATTTTTCTTTTAGTTTTGTTTTGTCTTGAAAAGTGATTTCAGGCGTAGATGAGACTCGTGGAGACTGTATCGAGATTTTTGAGCCAAGGCTTCATCCGTGAGCATCGAAGAATTTTCATTCGAAGGAGCAAGAAATGAAGATTATTCTTTAAACATTCTATCCTTCAACCCCAGAAGCAAGGTCAAGCTACGCTTGAAGATTATGTGATAGATTGCATTGAAGCCTCCTCAATCAATCTGCTGCTATCTATAAACCCGCATAAGTGATCTAGAAGATTCGTTCTCTCTGTTCTCTCTAAAGATTCTCAAGCTGAAAGCACTATCTTTCAAGAATCAGTACATCAAGCCTCCTCACCCAAAGTGTGTTCAATGTCAAATTTTGCAGAAATCCCAACTGCTCAAGATGAAGTCATTTATTGAAGACTCATATGTTCATCTTGATGCTGTGAAGAAATGTGAAGATTAATGTTGAAGTCAAGCTCCCAATGAAGATTAACCAGAAAAACTAGCTACTTTTTAGGGGATTTTGTTGAGCCAATTAGAAAAGAAAGCTATAAACCAAGGGGGAGATTGTTGGGTCAAAAATACGGTTTATACTTTGCTTTTCTAGGAAAATATATTTTTCTGTAATTTTGTGGTTGTGTACGGCCGCACACGCGTGTGCGGCTGTACACTCGCGTGCAGCTGGTGTCCCATGTCTCATATATATAGGGTGAGGAGAAAGAGAAAAAAAGAAGAGAGGAGCATGTTCTAAAGAGAAGAATAGTGTGTGTGAGAGAATCTATATATATGGAGTATCATTCAATTTATTGAATACATCATTAGATTCATCTTAATTCTTCTTCTTCTTCTCTTCTATTTGATCTGACATCATCCAATTGATTAGGATTCCACACCATCAATTGGATCTGATTGATACACAAACAATTTTGGGGACTTACACACACACCACAGATTTTAGCCTGGAATGATTTACTCTAATGTTTTGTCACATGATTTTGATATATTGACATTAATTTATGATAATTTCGAGATACATTAATTATGCTTTTATATGATGAATGCCAATTATGGTTTTTATTTATATTATAAAACAAAAATTTTGGACCTTATTTTTCGGATGATTTAGTTTTTAACTTAATTCATTAAATCACAACCCCATCTTCCAATCTCAAATCCAATGTCCTAAATGGATAATGTTTCCAACTTTATCCATTAAGACACACCACATCAAACAAGATCTAGGCTTTTGTACTCCAAATGAACTAAATCATCTCCAATACTTTAATGAATTGAAGGAAGAACTAACTACAAGAAATTAGGGTATTTACCCACACATAATTTACCTACACATATTAAATGTAGGTAAATACCTACACATATTTTTTTATATGTGTGGGTAAATCTCAATAATATTTTTCAAGAACATCTACATATTATATGTGTGGATAATACTTTTTAGTAACACAACGTAATTAGAAGGAAATTTGCCTCCAAGTTTGATAGTCGATTGTATGTTAAATTACCTACACATAGTATATTTTTTTTGTAATGTGTAGGTAATTGCCTACACATATTTAAAAATAAACATATGTGTAAGTAAATATTATGTTTTACCACGTAATATTAATCTATAAATGTGTATTTGAATGTATTACATAACTTTTAATCAAAAAATGACGTGGTAAGTTATTTTCCTACACATATATAAAACCATAACATATGTGTAGATAATTATAACTAGTACTTACAAATAATAGTCGCTAATTAAATTTGTAAGTAAAAGTTTTCTATTTTTGAAATGAAAAAACGACGGGTAAATTGATTTAAAAAATAAGAAATAAATTAACAAAATGGATAGGATCACCGATCAAGACGTGGAGGAAATTGGCAATGAATTATCAGCGAATTATCCGGCCATTCTCCCCCAAAGCGGCAAAAGCCCATTCTCCACAAATAATTTAAACTGTGTTTTCCGCTACTGGCTAATGTATATTGGCCAAAAAAAACCTAGCTCCTGCTCATCTCGTAACACCCTTTCGTCACTGACCGTTCTGCTGCTTCACGATCTGCTTTTTAGCAATTACCTTTTTTCCCCACACTAAATTCCCTGCAGAAACAATTGAAGTTATTAACCCGCGTTATCTTGTTGCCATCATTTTTCCGACTGTTAGACACTGTTTTTGACCAATAACGTCGTCTTTTTTCTTGACGGCGCTTTCTTGTTGATCCCGTCAAGGTACTCTTGAACCCTCGCTTTGTTGTTTCTGCACTTTATTTTCTTTTGCCATTGACCGCCCTACATTTATCTTCTTTCTGTTTAGAATTTTTTAAATGCTTTGATTTGTATTGATATTGATATGAAAAGTTGCGTAGGCTTTTATTATTACTGAAAAGTTGTATTTATTTGTAATTGGGTTGAAATGTATTGTTGTTTGTAGGTGGAAATGGAGGTTAACGTGGTGATAATATGCAAATTGCTTGATTTGTAATTGATTGAAATATCATGTTCTTTACGGCTTGTTCTCACAAATGGTGCAATATTTCATGTTATTATGTTACACTATTACTTTTTTGGTTTATGTAAGATTGAATTTCTCCTTTTCTTTTCCGTTTACTTTCATATTGACAGGATAAACTTTCAAATTTACAGGCTTAGAGCTTTGAAGAAGAAGTCAATGGCTACATGCAAGGTTGTTTTTACCACTTTGTATATAAGTTTTATTAATTGTAATGGTTTTCCATGTAATTTGCTTATGTTATTTGCTAGTATATCTCAATGTAGCAAAAGTCGTTAGGTGCTAGTTGGGATATTTCATTTCTGAACAAGTGTCATTGTCTCCTCACCTAAGAAAGTCGGTTTATTACAAACATTCTAGTTATTCTTCTCTTCAAACCACCAGGTATGTCAACATAATGTCAACTATTTTCACTTTATAGTCTGTTTGGTTTACAAACTGGTCATCATTGATATAGGAAAATGAAGATGTCATGGTTCTGGCCACGAAGAGGAAAGCTAGTGACCAAGTGTTGATTGTATGTTTTAAGAGGCAATTGACAGGTATCATAAGATCGGTCATGTGTGAAAAGAGTTTCGCGTTGAAATGGATAAACTACTTAAAGTCTCTGGTCCTCTTGTTGATATAGGAGTACACCACAGTCGTTCATATCTGATGCATCTTCTCTTCTTTGTGGCTAAATTTGACTAATGCTCTAACCAACCACCTCAATGTTAACAATTTCGTCCAAATGTTGGTGATGCTCAAGTCAAGTGTAGTAATATTTGCACACAACAAAGTAAAAAGGTAGGAAAATTTTATCTAGATACAATGGTTGTGTTAGGTATACGGTCTCCAATTTCATGAAATCTTAGAGATAACTTTTGTTGATGTAATATTTGTAACAAGGATTAATGTATTTCCATTCCAAAAGAAGTTTTTTTTACCGTCAACTTCTTATTAAAAGCAATAATAATTTGTGTTGTAAACTTTTATATTTTATTTATTGTGTTTTATATATTGCATATCTTATCCTTACCTACACATATAACAATTATTACCCACACATATCGAATGACATGTGTCACCAACACTTTGTATGGGCGTGCCACATAATTTGACATGTCATCAGCCACATCGTTGATAACTCAAACAATTTCTAGTTTACACATAGTTACTAGTTTTAGCCACACATGTATGTGTAGGTATAACTTGCTCTATGCTCACACATCACGAATGTGTAGGTAAAGATTTATATCTACAGGCATGAGCCAACACATAGTGACACTTAATTTATGTGTAGCTAAAGACAACTACCAACACATAGTCGTCTTCTAGCCACACATAACATGTGTGGGTAAACACCTAAATTTCTTGTAGTGTATAAAGGTCCAAACTGTATGAGGACAAATGGTTCAAACAACAACCCTATGTGACCAAAAAGAGTTGGAGTCAGGCAAACTCCAAGCTCACCTCAATAAATACAGAAGAAAAGCATACAAAATGGATATTAAGCAAGATCTAACAAATGACAAGGAAAGCTTGAACCTTTATATTCAAAAAACGTCCGGAACATGAAAATTTCTAGATCTACACTTGCTCTTCACTTTATTGCATGAAGAAGGATCTTGTTCTTCAAGCTTTAAGAACAAAAGTTGAGAAACAAGATTTCCAAGGACACCAAAGTTCAAAAACAAGAGAACTAGGGTTAGGGTTTCTGAATCTCTCTCTAGAGGATGAAGGAAGCTGAGAATGATCTAACCCTAAGGGTTAATGATGCTTAAATAGCCCCCAAAACCCTAAAAAGACTTCAGCCCATGGGTCGGGGCACATCCCTCTTATAAGAAGCAAGCCCTGCTTCGATCAATTCTAGTTTTCAAATTTTAATGGAACGTTCAAATTAAAACCATATTAAATTACATACCGAGAAATAGGATCGTACACTTGATGGTCAACTAATTTTATATAAAGTGTTTGCTAGGGCTAAGAATATTTTAAAACAATGTTATATCTGTTAAATTTGGCTTTGAAACTACATTTGATACCATAAATTGGAAATTCTTAGTCTTAATTATGGATCAAATGGGTTTTGACGTGGTATGGAGATCATGGATTAGTGGATGTATAGAGTCCATAAAAACCTCAGTTCTTTTATATGATGCACCAACAAAGGAATTCTACAAGCATAGGAGAGTAAGGCAATGAGACATTTTGTCCATTTTCCTTTTAATTTTTTTCGATGGAAGCATTAAATATGGTTTCAAAAAGAACATGTAATCTTGGTCTATTCCATGGGGGGTACAAAGCCCTAATAGCTAACTTCTATAATCTTCGTAGGATACTCATATTTTTCTATTTATATTCAGGTCTAAAAGTTAACTTTTCAAAGTGCAAATTATTTGGTGTTGGGGTTGGCCCAGTTCAAATATCAACCATGGCTTCAATAGTTCATTGTCACTCGACTTCATTTCCATTTCCCTATTTGGAACTCCCTGTTGGAGCCAATATGGAACTTATTAAAAACATGAAACTGGTGGTGGAAGTCCAACAAAAAATTATTGCTATGGAAGGCTAAAACTCCATCTTTGGGAGGAGAGTAACTTTAATAAAAACGGTTTTAATCAGCTTTGCGATCTATTACTTTTCCTTATTCAAAGAACATATGGAAATCAGTGACAATCATTGACTCGCTGGAGATAATTAAAAGGGAGTACATAGGCCAAATAAAATCTAGGTGTTGTGGGAGAAAATCACAACACCTAAATCATAAAGGGATTGGTTAAAAAGACATTATATTTTACCATATAAATATCCTAATTCAATTTTAAAATATTTTTATTGGTTGAAATTGCATTGTTTTAAAAAAAAACTGATTATAAATAATTAATTATAGGTTGACTTTTTATAAAGGAATCAATGGGGTGTCTTATTAGCAACACCCATTATAAAGAGAGCGTTCGGGAGTGGAAGCCTTGGAACTTTGAACCTAGCGTTTTTAACCAAATTGAGGTAAGATCTAAAGAATAATCCCTATAGTCTATGGGAAATGGTTATTAAATCCATTCCTACTTCTAGAGTGTTGGAATTTATTCTTGTTAAAAGGGTTTTGGCGAGCTCACAGAAAATATTTCAAAAATTAATTTAGATCTAGAAGAAATGAATATCAATGTGACAGAATTATTTAGATGCATGGTGGGTAGTGGTAATATCTTCCCCTTATAGAATGACATTTGGGTTAAATCTTAGCCACTTAGATTGAGTTTTCCTACTCTATATGCCATTGCTTCGAACAAGATACGCAAGATAGTAAAATGCTACATGGCCATGGGAGATATTCGAAGCGTATCATGGTACAAGCCATGTGAACCTTCGAGCACGGCTGAATTTTTGGAGCTAGAGCGCTACAGAAATTTGATTGAGATGCTAAATATTTTCAATGACGTAGATACAAGGGTATGGATTCCTAATCAGATAACTCGTTTAGAAAGTTGATTGAATAAAAAAATATTCCCTTCAAATTCGTAAGTACACTGTTGGAATATTTGGGTTCCAATTAAAGCCAATTGTATCTCAACGATTTACAGAATTCCATCTTTAGTTGTTTCCAGAAGGGGTGTGGTCTTTAGCTCTTCATCTTGTTCGATATGTGGAGGTTTGCAAGAAACGATGGACCATCTCCTTTTGCTCATGTTCCTTTGCGAAAGATCTCTCATTATCCTAACTTTTGAAATTACAATTTATTATATTGAAAACTGAAATAATCAATTTAAGTAAAAGTATATGCAAAAATAACTGGATTATCTTTTAACCGTAGTTCTAACTGTTCTATATACTTGAAGTGAGAATTTAAATTTAAAAGGTTTAAAAAGGTTATCGATATAAAATTGGAGATGCGGGGGATCGAACCCCGTGCCTCTCGCATGCAAAGCGAGCGCTCTACCATTTGAGCTACATCCCCATTTTGACAATCTTTTTCATAGCAAGAACCCCTAAACTAAATCTGTCTATTAAACTTACACCTTAAGATAATATATGTAGTTATTCAAATATGTATATTTTTGAAGTTGACATATTTGTGCAAACAAAATAAAGCTATAATAAATCAAATATTTGTGAACTCTTCGTAGAGGAGTTTATGTATTTATTAAAAGTATGATATGACTACATATTCAATAAACCTATTTCATGACTTGCAAAATGGAAACAAATGTTCCCCAGATATAATATTTGCTTCTCAAATATTTTTTTTTTCATGCCTATTTTTGCCTATTTCATGACTCACTAATCCGTCTTGACTCCTTCACTATGTTATCCCTATCGGTTGCTAATCCGAAATTTTAAGGAGATGTTTTTAATTTTTGGACAGGGCATTCAAAATCAATGGACTACCTCTGGATTTACAAAAACATTATTCCTTTAGCTTCAAGGGTTATTGGGAATTAAAAGGTAATTCTTAATTACCTTTGGATTAAACACAGGGCGAAGCTAGGTAGTTTAAACTGGAGATGTTGGTGTGAGTTTCCTCGTTAAAATTTCTGTTTTCTGGTGTCGAATATTGCTGTTGAAAAAAATCTAGCTCAACTACATGAAAAATCCAAGATCGATCAATCCATCGTATAGATTTATTCTCTAAAAGTATATAACAACATGAAATATTATTTGTCATATTCATTATTTACTGTGAGATGAGGACGAAGCAATTTGCTATTTATAGATAGTGGAATGTTCAACCATAGGATAACACTTTGAATTCGTTATGAGTCCAAAAACCCTTGCAACGACCAACTATACGCAAGAGTAAATGCTGTATACTAAAGCATCCACATTGCAGTGATTTTGATCCTATAAATAGCTGCACAAGGAATGATCGATTTCATCGCTAGATAACATGAAGATCAAATCGTTTATGGTTCTATGTGTTCTCTTTGCGCTTGTTCTTCTGGGCTCATCGACTGGGCAAGTCGAAACACAAAATGGTGAAAACAATGGTGAGTTTGGTTGATTTTGAGTCCGTTCTTTTTTGTTATTGATATATAGTCTCTTATGGTGCTTTCATGAGCGCAGCGAATAAATCTCCCAAAGAATATCATGTGAAAAATGATTATGATGGTGGTGGCGGCGGTGGTTGGGGTGGATTCAGTGGTGGTGGATGGGGAGGACCTGGTGGTGGCGGTGGTTGGGGTGGATTTGATGGTGGATATGGTGGATATGTTGGTGGTGGATGGGGTGGACGTGGAGGAGGATATAGCGGTGGTGGGTGGGGTGGGCGTGGAGGGGGATATGGCGGTGGTGGATGGGGTGGGCGTGGTGGTGGTGGTGGTGGCTGGGGAGGGGGTTGTAGATTTGGATGCTGCGGTCGTTGGAACCATTATAGAGGTTGTGGCCGCTGTTGTCATTCTCTCACCGAAGCAATCACCTTTAACGAACAAGAAGCGTCTCCTTAAGATGGTGGAAACCCTAGCTATATAAATAAATGTTTGCATGTGATTATACAGATGCATGTATGTATATAAAATATGTGGCAATCACAATAATGTTTGTAACTTTGTATCATTATATGGTGTGAAATAAGATAAAAATACTAATAAAGTAAGTGGAGGCTTATTTTTTTTTCCCAATACAGCCAGTCATTTATTTGTTACCTCGTCCATTTAAAGCAAGAAACAGAAAAAAATCACAAAGACAGTCGAGTCATGACATGCATCTGATATATCATATCAACCGGAGCAACTTAAATGATGTTTTCTAAAAGAAAATTAAATATATTATAATTAAAAATAATATTAATCACTATTGTTAACATTTGGATCTTGATTGCAAGATCCTAGGACTCCTACAATCAAAAACTAATTGCTCGTCCCTATGCTCGTTTTTGTAGCAAGATCAAACCTAAGATCGTAGGATCATAAGTTCGTCCATTGAACCATTTCCTACCAATTCTAGGATCATACATTATTATGTTTTGTCTTTTGTGTCTAAAAGTGCAAACATAAAAAAACTTCAACAACACTACAAGAAATACAGCGACACCAAGATGGACGAGCTTGGTGTTACCATTATTAACTTTGTCGATGCTATAGTTCTCATTATTATTGCTATCTTCTTCATCCATGTGCTATGGTTTAGGTTAAAAACCAAGTCGTCGATGTCTTTAAGATAGTGCGCAAATGCTCCCAAAAAACGCGAGAGTTTCTCACCCTATTGCCTTTAAAGCAAAATTTGTGATTTCATAATCCTCTTTTCTGCCCCTACGCACTAAATCCTTTCTCTGTTGCGATGAACTTTTGGTGACGAAGTCCAGTACTCCAGCAACCCACACCCCAACGATCTAATGGATTGGAAAGAAAGGATGAAGGAACACAAGGAGATTAGATATTCATTATATTCTAGTACATTTTTTTGGTATTGAGGTCTCCAAAAATCCATGTGTTTTTGCCGCACATTGTTGTACATTTTGTTGACTTAATTAGGTGTTTTTAGCTCACATTGTTGTATATTTTGATTGGGTATTTATGTTATAGAAATTATCTGCTTCCGTGAATCTCCTTAATCTAGCTTATGCGATAATGTAAAATTGGAAATCTAAAGCTTAATAATACTAGGGTTTAGACCTTTAAGATTGTTATGATATTAAACTTGAGAGGGAAACTCTCCATATCAAAATGAGGCAGAAGATCTGAACTTTATATACAAATAAAGAATTACAGGTACACCATTTTGAGAAAACACAAAATACACGAAAGGCGACCACCACAATAAATATGTCACACCCCAAAACCAAGAACGGCGGAAACGTTCAGGAGTGGAGGACGTCATGTGAAGTATCATAACAGTGTAAAGTAGTAAACAAGCAACAACATCATCCATTGCATTAAAAGTAAAGTTTTAATACATGTGTGTTCTTTCATTGTAATAAGACACCAAAATATGTAATCAAAATAAAAGACGAGTCTTGTCTGTGCTCCGTTTTCTCAAAACCAGGTCATCGTACCAGTCTACTGGTGACCTAAGAATACAAGTTATTTTGAAAGAGTAGATCAACATAAAGCTGGTGAATTCATAAGTATTTAAGTGTCATTACTTTGATTTGGAAAGCTGTTTTGAATGTCATGTAAATCTTTTATATGAAACATTTGATATAAATGTGAAAACCCTAGAAAATCCCATTTTCCTACTAGTTATAAAAGTAGTCTTCTACCAAGACCCGAATGTTTTGCTGTAACAAAGATGGTTTTTCCCTATATGAGTATTATTAGCAATATATAGTCTACCTCATTGTTTATGTGAACATATCACAAAATAAAAGTAATAGGGAAAATATAGCCATATAAGTATTATGCTTTTGTATTAGGATAAACCTGACATCGCGACTGCCGAATAGTATTAACCTTGAACCTCTGTAGGTGTTCATTCTCCTCTGTAGCTAACAGCAGGTTGAAGGAATGGTTAGTCACGTAAAGGTACCCCTAGTATAAGTATCAACCGTAGGCATCCATAGATGTTCATTACCTCTGTTGCTAACAGGTGGGTGTTGGAATGGTTAGTCCCATATAGTATCCTTTTGTACTAGGATAGACAGAACTAATCTACACATATAATATGTAATAGTATCTCATCATATAGTATCTAGGTACAAGTATCCATGTAAGTGTATCTCTTCATATAGCATTTAGTATAGACTCATGAATGAACTGACTCTGGTGTAATTCCTTGTAATAGGAATAATGTTTTGTATCCCCAAAACTATCCCTATAATAGTTTACTGGAATGTATTTGATGTCCAAGAAGGTTTATACACCCTTGCTACTCAAGAGTGTGGGAACTGAATGAAGGATGAAAGCTATCATATCAATACATATATATATATATATATATATATATATATATATATATGTGAAATCAGTTGGTTGAAAACACAGTTATAAATCACATGCGATTGAATCTATAACATGCTATTTTCTACTTGTATTCCCCCCCCCCCATTAAAGCATTTAAAATCATTTAAAACTTTGATTAAGGGGTATGAACTCACCTGTAGATGGTGGTTTGGATGAACTGAATGATGTAGGATTGCTAGGTGACAAGTGAAGACTTGTTCACACCCAATGATCTAGTTAGAAGCTTGAAATGTACCAAAAGGCCAAGAACACTAGTGTGTATTCTTGGTGTTCTTGGTGAAACTTGAAGATTCAACCTTTTGGAAAGATTTCATGGATAGAAGTGTGTTAATTCACTAGATTAAGTGATATACTAACTTGAAAGGGCTAGAAACACTTACTAGATGGTGATCTTGAAGAAAATTTTGGATGATACTTGAGAGAGTTTGAGATTTGGATCTTGAAAGTTGGAAAGTGATAAAAATAACTAAGTGTCACTTTTATACCACTTCCCATTAAGGTTTACGACCGTAAACTCCTTGTTTAGGTTGTAAACTCTAAAATTTTGATCTGTCGGGACCTTATTGTTGCACAATAAACCCTAGGGCATCCTCTCTCCTGGTATGTCCTAAAGTGTTAATCATAGAATACTCAAACTTATTCCAAAAAGTCTGAAAATTAACAGTAACTGTTCTGACTTCTATTGACTTGATATGTTGTACAGAAAGGAAATTTCGGGTTGTCACATCATCCCCCCGTTAGAAGGAATTTCGTCCCGAAATTAGAAGATAAGCAAATAAGTAGTTACAAATAACTAAGAAAAAAGATGAGGATATTTCAGTTTCATCTGATCCTCTCATGCCTAAGTGAATTCAGGTCCTCGCTTAGCGTTCCAGTGAACCTTCACTATCGGGATACAGCTTTGCTTCGTTTGCTTGACCTCTCGGTCCATGGTCTCTACTGGTTCTTCCAGGAAGTTGAGGCTCTCATTGATCTCGATCTCGTAGAGTGGGATAACAAGAGTCTCGTCGGATAGACACTTTTTGAAGTTCGAGACGTGGAAGGTAGAATGTACATTACTGAATTCGCGCGGTAGATTGAGTTTGTAAGCTACGCGGCCAATTTGGGCAAGAATCTCGAAAGGCCCTATGCATCTTGGATTGAGCTTCCCATGCTTTCCGAAGCGTATTAAGCCCTTCCAGGGTTAGACCTTCAGTAGAACGCGGTCGCCCACATGGAATTCCAATGGTTTCTTCGCTTATCAGCGTAGCTTTTCTGTCGGTCTCTAGAGGCTTTCAATCATTCACGAATTTGAACGATCTTCTCTGTCGTTTCCCAAATGATCTCCGGACCCGTGAGAGTGCTTTCGGGAACTCGTCCCTTAGCTAACTGGGTATCACCCACCCCAGCCCAGCACAGAGGGGATCTGCACTTTCGGCCATAGAGGGCTTCGAAAGGAGCTGCCTTTATGCTCGTGTGATAATTGTTGTTGTAGGAAAATTCGACAAGGGGTAAATGAGTATTCCAAGCTTTCCCAAAGCCAATCACACAGGCACGCAACATATCTTCTAAGTTTTGGATAGTTTTCTCACTTTGTCCGTCGGTCTGTGGATGGTAGGTTGTACTCATGTCCAGCCTAGTTCCTAGGGAACTTTGTAATGACTGCCAGAATCTAGAAGTGAATCTACTATCTCTGTCTAAGATAATGGATATGGGAACACCGTGCAATCGTACAATCTCCATAATGTAGGTCCTCGTAAGTTTCTCCATTTTGCCAGTTTCTTTGATGTGTAGGAAGTGTGCAGACTTGGTCAATCGGTCGACGATGACCCATATGGTATCAAGTCCACCCGTTGTCTTGGGCAACTTGGTTATGAAGTCCATAGTAATCCGCCCCCACTTCCATTCTGGTGTCCCCGGTTGCTGCAGAAGACCGAAGGGTTTCTGGTATTCGACCTTTACCTTCGAGCAAGTAAGGCATTTACTTACGAAGGTAGCAATATCTGCTTTCATGTTAGGCCACCAATATAACTTTTTAAGATCCAAATACATCTTATCTGAACCTGGGTGGACGGAATAACGGGTGTTGTGTGCCTCGGTCATGACCAAGTCTCTGAAGCCACCGTGTTTCGGTGTCCAGATCCGATCCATGAGGTATAAGGCTCCGCCACCCTTGACTTCTAAATTCTTTTCCATCCCTCTCAGGGATTCACCTGCCACATTTTCAGGTTTCAAAGCATCGAGCTGAGCCTCCTTAATTTGCGTGGACAAGTGGAATGGATAGTTAGAGTCAAAGATTTGACTCTACGACCAGAGTATTCTTTCCGACTTAGGGCGTCGGCTACTACATTGGCTTTACCCGGATGATAACGAATTTCGCATTTGTAATCACTGAGTAGCTCGACCCACCGTCGTTGTCTCATATTAAGCTCCTTCTGGTCAAAAATATGTTGTAGACTTTTGTGGTTTGTAAGGATCGTGCTTTTTGTACCATACAGGTAGTGTTTCCAGATCTTCAAAGCAAACACAACTGCTCCCAGTTCAAGATCGTGGGTCGTGTAGTTGACCTCATGTGTCTTCAACTGTCTCGAGGCATAGGCGATGACCTTACCTCACTGCATCAGAACACATCCGAGCCCTTGATTTGATGCATCACAATAGACAACGAAGTCTTCTATCCCTTCGGGGAGGGATAGTATTGGTGCAGTGCACAAGGCTCGCTTGAGCGTTTGGAATGCTCTTTCCTGTTTCTCTTCCCAGTCAAAGGCCGCACCCTTCTGGGTCAATGTCGTAAGAGGTTTTGCTATGCGGGAGAAGTTCTGAATGAACCTGCGATAGTAGCCAGCGACACCTAGAAATTGACGAATTTCTGTAGGTGTCTTTGTTGCTGAGCAGTTCTCAATGGCCTTGATTTTGGAAGGGTCCACGTGTATTCCCTCTTTGCTAACAACGTCGCCCAAGAATTCGACTCTTCGAATCCAAAATTCGCAATTAGAGAACTTCGTGTAGAGCTTCTCCGATCGTAATGTTTCTAAGACTCTGCGGATATGTTGACTATGCTCTTCCTTACTTCTAGAGTAGATGATTATGTCATCGATGAAGACGATGACAAACTGATCCAAGTAACGACGACACACCCTATTCATTAAATCCATGAATACCCCGGGCACGTTTGTTAATCCAAACGGTATCACTACGAATTCGTAGTGCCCATAACGAGTTCGGAAGGCTGTCTTGGGAACATCCTCCTCTAACACTCGTAGTTGGTGATATCCGGATCGTAGATCTATCTTCGAGAAGTAGTTGGATCCTTGAAGTTGATCAAATAAATCGTCTATGCGGGGTAAGGGATAACGATTTTTAGTGGTAAGCTTGTTGAGTTCCCTGTAGTCGATGCACATGCGAAACTATCCATCTTTCTTCTTGATGAACAAGACCATTAATCCCCATGGTGAGAAGCTTAGCCTAATGAATCCCTTCTTGAGAAGTTCGTTAAGCTGACTGGAAAGTTCCTGCATCTCTGCCGGTGCCAGACGATAAGGAGACCTGGCTACGGGAGTAGCCCCTGACACTAAGTCGATTCTGAACTCGACTTGGCGTTGTGGTGGTAATCCTGGGAGTTCCTCTAGAAATATGTCGGGAAAGTCGCGCACCTTTGGGATGTTCTGAATGTCTTTTACTTCTTGACTCGTATCAACGATGTGTGCGAGGAATGCATGATATTCCTTTCGTAAGCATTTCCGAGCATGGATGCACGAAATGATGCGAAGGCTCGTACTCGGCTTGTTGCCATAGATAACTAAGGTCTCGTTGTTAGGAAGGTTAAGACGAACTGCTTTCTCAAAGCACATGATGTCGGCGTGAAGAAGACTCAACCAATCCATGTCCATGATAACGTCAATTGGGACCGGCATGAGGTCTATTTTGAAAGTATGACCATCTAAAGTTAAAGTACAACCTACGTATATGCAGTTAGTACTTTCCGTTTTCCCATTTTCCATTTCTACCGTGAATAATTTATCTAATGTATATTCTTTTTGTTTAAGTAGGTGTACAAATTTATGACTTACGAAACTTTTCTCTGCTCCATTGTCGAACAGTATGCAAGCATATGAGTTATCAAGGAGAAACGTACAAGTAACTATCGTAGGATCAACTAGGGCTTCCTCGTGG
The DNA here is from genome assembly GCF_002870075.4 of Lactuca sativa. Taxonomy (NCBI): domain Eukaryota; kingdom Viridiplantae; phylum Streptophyta; class Magnoliopsida; order Asterales; family Asteraceae; genus Lactuca; species Lactuca sativa. Next base: position 173,848,485 of record NC_056629.2, read on the forward strand.
CCTATGGCCATAACTCTTCCTACTCCGCCAGCCATCCCCGCCTTAGGGCAGTTCCTCTTGTAGTGGCCCACCTCGCCACAACCGTAGCAAGCTTGGCCCACACCGGCGCTAGGAACTTGGGTGGTTGGCCCTACTGGAGTCTTGCAGAAACGGGCAGTATGCCACTTCCTGTTGCAGTTAGAGCACTGCACTTCCTTGCAAGGTCCGTGGTGATGGAAGTTGCATTTATTGCACCTTGGATGATTACCGACATATGTTTTTGCTGGTAAGGGGTTTGCAGGGACAACAGGGGTTACTGTGGCAGCATTGATCACCACAAGTTGTTGTCTCTTTGAGGATTCTTGTGAAGCCCCTCTTTTCCTCTTGATCCACCCCTTCTTATTTTTGTCGTTGTTGCTTCCCTTTTGTGGCTGGGGTGTAGGGATTGTTGGGTTCTGGTGTTTTCCATGATCTATAAGAGATTGTGCCAGCTATTTGGCGCTGTCAAAAGTATCAGGCTTGGATGCTAACACACTTGACTGGATCTGGGGCGATAGTCCCCATATATATCTGTCTATTTTCTTGCTCTCGAGAGCAACCATACCAAGGCATAGAATTGCCAGATCACAGAATCTATTCGTATAGGTTGATATGTCGGAACCAACCATTTCTAGACCCTAGAGTTCATGTTCGAGTTTTTATATTTCCCCTCGAGTACAGTACTCTCTCATTAGCATGGATTTCAAGTTTTCCCAGCTGATAGAATTTGCCACCAAAATAGTCAGAGACTTAACATGGTCATTCCACCAGGTTAGTGTTCTGTCAGAAAAGGTACAAGTAGCAAACTTGACCTTGTTGCCCTCCGGGCAGGCGCATATTTCAAAGACCGCTTCTATCTTTTCAATCCATTGCCTTAAGACCATAACCCCACCAGTTCCATTGAAGTTCCGGAATTTAGCATTCGTAAAATCCTTTTTGGTGCATTCCCGGGGATGCCCATGGCTCTTGCCGTGGTTGGAAGGATGTGCACATGTTCCCGATCCACTAGGGACAGGAGTATTGATGGCTAACAAGGCAGCTGCTACGACTGATGTGAAGGCTGCCTGGAACATAGAAGCATCGAAAGGAGGAGGTGGTTGGGGGTGGTTGAGGTGGTGGAGGAGGTGGTGGTATTGACGTTTCGTTATTAGGGTTATGCCTTGGATTTCTGCGTGGCGGCATCTTTTGACTATACGTTTAAAAGATGACAACATGGATAAGAATAAATGAATAATGAGAGTGACTCATGGACCTACTCTCCATTGTCCAACAGCACAATGAATAGTATATTTGAATGAAGATGATATCATTTGGAGAATAATTTCCATATGATTAGATATTTGTCAATAATACTGGAATTACAGATGTAATAAGTTTGGGAAAAGTGGCCTAGAAGTAGGCCTTACATCAACCAAGATAGGAAAATTTTGACAGAACTATGACTAGATCAAGACCTAATGGGTCTAAGATTTACAAGGATAGGAAATTAGACCAAAGTTTTTACATAAACTAGGTTACATCCAAAAGATGAGTCGATGAGATTCTATCGGCGACGAGAACTGCTAGCATGAGTTCATGATCCCGACAGTAGGCATTCTATGTCCCTTATACGTCTGTCAGCTCTCACTTGCTGAGCTTGAAGTTCCCTAACTTCAGCTTGGGTTTCAGCAAGTTCTCTCTGCATAGCTGCATTGCGGACCAGAGTCCTTTCATGAGTAGACTCTAGTTGGCGAATGTGGACTGTGTTAACGCCAGAGTTGGCGTCAATTTCCATGATTCGATTGATAGCTGCTCGACCTTGTACGTCATTTCGAGAGATCCTACGAACCACGATAGGTAGGACCTTATCAGCTGAACCTCCCTCGGTGAGGTTGTAGAAGCTTCTGTCTCCATACTAGGGGATAGGTTGACCCTGTTCCTGGCTCCATCTATTCAAGTTTATGGCCCATAGAGGCGTGGGTCCTTGAAATGCGGGATAGGGGTTCAGGTTTGGGTTTTGAGTAGCTGGAGGTAGGTTGTTGACTTCAGGCTCCGAGTCAGAACTATCAGAAAAACCCTCTGCATAGTGATCATCCAAAGGGATTGGGTGATCATCTTCTGGTTCTTCCTCTAGTCATCCAGCGTTGCCTTGGTTTGGGATGTACGGGTCGCCGTGGTGAAATCCAGCCATGACATCTACACAAGAAAAGGGATATAAGAAATAACTAAATAGACGAAATAACTAAGATAATTATAAGATGACCTTTATCAGTTCCTTCAATACTTGTTTAGTTCATACTAGTTATATGTAGTTAGGATAGGATAGACCTTCGAATAATTGACCTTAACCTTAAGCCCCCAACCCAACGAGGACAGGACATAAGGCAAAGATTTCACATATTCTAAGTCTATGACATCCTAGTACATATAACTTTAGTGTATCCACTAAACAACCATTGAAATATTAATAAAAATCTATTTAGTTCTCAAATAAGTAATTACAGTAAGACCAAATACCCCTATGGTATTTCTTTGTAGTTGTGTTGGTATTTTTTTAGACTTGTTGCCACATCACAACCATTATTGGGCATATGCTAATCACTCCTTGGACTAGCATAGTTGATCAGGCTATGCCACTCCCAAGACTGACCATATATCCCCAAGCTTGGTTGTGATATTCAACAATCGTAATACTTTTGTTCTTGTGATTGCGAAACTAATTTTAGCATGAATGCAGGCACATATACTTACTTAAATATTTTATTATTTAAAAGCATATACTCTTGGTCAGAGTGTTTTAGTCCCAATGTATTTATAGTTAGTATATCTTTTATGGGTTGATATACTATATTCACTATAAACAATGCTCTGATACCAATCTGTCACACCCCAAAACCAAGAACGACGGAAACGTTCAGGGGTGGAGGACGTCATGTGGAGTATCATAACAGTGTAAAGTAGTAAACAAGCAACAAAATCATCCATTGCATTAAAAGTAAAGTTTTAATACATGTGTGTTCTTTCATTGTAATAAGACACCAAAATATGTAATCAAAATAAAAGACGAGTCTTGTCTGTGCTCTGTCTTCTCAAAACCTGGTCATCGTACCTGTCTACTGGTGACCTGAGAATACAAGTTATTCTGAAAGAGTAGATCAGCATAAAGCTGGTGAATTCATAAGTATTTAAGTGTCATTACTTTGATTTGGAAAGCTGTTTTGAATGTCATGTAAATCTTTTATATGAAACATTTGATATAAGTGTGAAAACCCTAGAAAATCCCATATTTCCTACTAGTTATAAAAGTAGTCTTCTACCAAGACCCGAATGTTTTTAAAGTAGTCTTCTACCAAGACTTGAATGTTTTGCTGTAACAAAGATGGTTTTTCCCCTGTATGACTATTATTTGCAATATATAGTCTACCTCATCGTTTATGTGAACGTATCACAAAATAAAAGTAATAGGGAAAATATAGCCATATAAGTATTATCCTTTTGTATTAGGATAAACCTGACATCGCGACTGTCGAATAGTATTAACCTTGAACCTCCGTAGGTGTTCATTATCCTTTGTAGCTAACAGTAGGTTGAAGGAATGGTTAGTCCCGTAAAGGTACTCCTAGTATAAGTATTAACCGTAGGCATCCGTAGATGTTCATTACCTCTGTTGCTAACAGGTGGGTGTTGGAATGGTTAGCCCCGTATAGTATCCTTTTGTACTAGGATAGACAGAAGTAATCTACACGTATAATATGTAATAGTATCTCATCATATAGTATCTAGGTACAAGTATCCATGTAAGTGTATCTCTTCATATAGCATTTAGTATAGACTCATAAATGAACTGACTCTGGTGTAATTCCTTATAATAGGAATAATGTTTTGTATCCCCAAAACTATCCCTATAATAGTTTACTGGAATGTATTTGATGTCCAAGAAGGTTTATACACCCTTGCTACTCAAGAGTGTGGGAACCGAATGAAGGATGAAAGCTATCATATCAATACATACCTATATATATATATATATATATATATATATATATATATATATATATATATATATAGTTTTGAACATAAGTGTATAGATATAGTTTTGATCAAGAAGATGAAAGAGGTTTTGTAAAACATTTAAGACTTTTGAACAATAAATAACAATGACTTGATGTCGTTTTATAAAACATTTCAAAAGTAATTCATTTGATAACAAAGTATTTTAAGATATAAAACCATTTCATGTATCACATTTTGAAGTATGTGAAATCAGTTGGTTGAAAACACAGTTATAAATCACATGCGATTGAATCTATAACATGTTGTTTTCTACTTGTATTCCCCGCCCCCCCCCCCCCCCCCCCCTTAAAGCATTTAAAATCATTTAAAACTTTGATTAAGGGGTATGAACTCACCTGTAGATGGTGGTTTGGATGAACTGAATGATGTAGGATTGCTAGGTGACAAGTGAAGACTTGTTCACACCCAATGATTTACTTAGAAGCTTGAAATGTACCAAAAGGCCAAGAACACTAGTGTATGTTCTTGGTGTTCTTGGTGAAACTTGAAGATTCAAACTTTTGGAAAGATTTCATGGATAGAAGTGTGTTAATTCACTAGATTAAGTGATATACTAATTTGAAAGGGATAGAAACACTTACTAGATGGTGATCTTGAAGAAAATTTTGGATGATACTTGAGAGAGCTTGAGATTTGGATCTTGAAAGTTGGAAAAGTGATAAAAATAACTAAGTGTCACTTTTATACTACTTCCCATTAGGGTTTACTACTGTAAACTCCTTGTTTAGGTCGTAAACTATAAACTTTTGATGTGTGGGGACCTTATTGTTGCACCAGAAACCATAGGGCATCCTCTCTCCTAGTATGTCCTAAAGTGTTAATCGTAGAATACTCAAACTTATTCCAAAAAGTCTAAAAATTAACAATAACTGTTCTGACTTCTATTGACTTGATATGTTGTACAGAAAGGAAATTTCGGGTTGTCACAAAATAAAATAAATGGTGAGACTCATGAGTGACTCGAATTGATGTCTAGGATGAATTACAAGTGCACCCCTTCAAGCGAAACGGTGGCAGTTAGATGCACATGTCCCGATAGAACTCGAATTGATGTCTAGGAAGACTCTTTGTAAAGATATGAGTCAGCTCCTGAAGTTTGGTAGGGACAAACTTGGTGTGGAGTTTCCCAGAAGAAACAAGCTCATGAATAAAATGATAATCCAATTCTATGTGCTTAGCATATTTTTGAGAGACCGGATTTTATGTGAGAAATAAGGCACTTTTATTGTCACACAAGAGTGTAGGTCAATTCGAAGGTAGATCATGTAAATCCCTTAATAAGTGAGTGATCCAAATTAACTCTATAGTGGTGTTGGGAATGGCCCGATACTCAGATTCACAAGTAGGCCGAGAGACGGTAGGTTATTTCTTCGCACTCCACGACACAATATTGTCTCCTAGGAAACGAGAGTAGCCATAAGTAGACCGACGTATCTCAAGACACTGAGTCCAGTCCACTTCAGAATAACCAAAAAGGGCAGTGGTGGGATGACGCGAAAAAATGAGGCCAAAGGTTAAAGTGGCCTTAACATAACGGAGAATATGCTTAACACTCTAAAAGTGACAACGCATAGGAGCCTACAACAATTGACTAACTTTGTTGACCACATAAGAAATATCCAGACAAGTAATGGTTAAGTATTATAGGGTACCCACAAGTGACAGATAGTGTGTAAGATCATCAAATATCTCACCACTGGTGACAAAAACGACATTATAACCTAGCAGGGTGGTGCCTGGTTCGGCGTCAAGGCGATTCGCCCGTTGAAGAATGTCATGAGCATACTTGGACTGACTGAGGAGCAAGCCATTATCAATATACAAGACTTCAAATCTAAGAAAGAAATTATGGCACTCGAGATCCTTGTTGTAAAACTCAGCTTGTAACTCTATAACAAAAGACTTGATGAATCTTTCTTCATTTCTTATCAAAGTTATATCATCTTCATGGACAAGTAAGTACAAAATGCAGGAACCTCGTTTAAACACAAACAAGGAAGTACCCGCCTTATTGCATACAAGCCCACTGGTAACAAGAAAGGTGTTGAGCCAATGGAACCAAGCACATGGAGCCTATTTATGGTTGTATGGAGCTTTGTTGAGACAACACACATGATGAGGAAAAGTAGCATCCTAAAAGCCAAAAGGCTGTTCCATGTACACGAGCTCAAATAGCTCGCCATTAAGGAAAACATTGTTAACATCAAGATGGTGAAGTTTCCAATTGTTAAGAACAACAAATGATAGAACAATACGCACATTTGTGAACTTAACCACCGAACTGAAGGTTTGAGAATGATCAAGACCGAAACTTGACCGAATCCTTGAACAACAAGATGAACCCTGTGTTGTTCAATCGAACCTTTAGCATGATATTTGATCTGAAACAACCATCGACTGCCCATTATGTTATGATGTTCGGGTTGGGAAACCAGCATCCACGTATTATTTCAGTGGAATGCCTCTATTTCCTGATACATGGTAGTCATCCAGTGAGGGCGTTTGGCAGCGAATTTGAACCCTTTTGTATTAGTGGAAGGAAACAATAATAAATAAAGGGCATGTGTAGAAGTGTGAGCCAAATTGGCTCGATGTTTTGGTTTATGTAAGTCCCAAATTTACTTGACATATCAGTTAGATCCAATTGATGGTGTAGAATCCCAATCAATTGGATGATGCCAAATCAAAATAGAGAAGAAGGAGAAGAAGAATAAGATGAATCTTGAATGATTTGATGATTAGAATGAAGTTCCTTACAAGATTCATACACACTCAATTCCTCTCTCTAGTTTCTCTCTCTAGGACACGTTGATTTTCACACACTTAGCACCATTCCTAGTCGTGCACTCCTCACCCACCTAACATCTATTTATATGGAACATGGGTCGTGAATAGGTTCACAGCCGTAAACACCTACCTGGGTCGTGAACAGTTTTCGGTCCTAGACGGAAAATTACAATTGCCTAAACAAACAAAGTATAAACCATATTTTTTGACCAAAAATCTACCCTTGGTTTTATAGCTTTCTTTTATTTGACCCAAAAATCTCCCCCCCCCTAAAAATGTAGCTTGCTTTTCTTGTCAATCTTCATTTGAAGCTTGGCTTCAACTTTAAGCTTTAAATTCTTCACATCTTCAAGATGAACTTGATGAATCTTCAATAAAAGACTTCATCTTGAGCAGTTGGGCTTTTCTTCAAGATTTGACTTTGAACGAGCATTGGGTGATGAGGCTTCATGTAGAGATTCTTGAAAAATGGCGCTTTAAGCTTGAGAATCTTCAGTGAGAATGACAGAGAGAGTTAATTTATTGGATCATGTCAGCAGTTTCATAGATAGTAGCAAATTGATTGAGGAGGCTTCAATGCAATCTATCATATAATCTTCAAGTACAACTTCACCTTGCTCCTGGAGTTGAAAGATTAAATGTTGAATGAATAATCTTCATTTCTTGTTCCTTCGAATGAGAATTCTTCCATGATCACATATGAAGCTTTGGTGTAACACCGTAAAAATTAAGACAATTTTTTGCTTTTTTAAACCATTTAAATTCATTCATAATCAATTTCAAGAAAACATTGTATCAACATTATCTCATTACAAATCCCAAGATCAAATCATAATAAACTCCACAGGTGTGTGTACAGATCATGCCGACGCCTTCCCGCGATCATCACTGGTACCTGAAACACATAACACATAACACTGTAAGCATAAAACTTTGTGAGTTCCCCAAAATACCACTCTAACACATATATTATCCACTCAAGGCTATGGCTCTGCTGACCCTCTGGTCAGTGTGTCTCAATGGGACCCTCCAGTCCCAACTCTTTGTGGGCTCTCTAGCCCTAACTCTATGGACCCACTGGCCCTATCTTTGGAAACTCTAAATCATGCATATCAAATATCATGATAACACACATAAATAGCATACAAATACATTGGCACATAACTCAGCAGTATACTAGCACATAACTCTGTTACCACTCTAGGTAAGTATAGTGAGAAGACGCACCTCTGATGTCTCGGTAAATCTCCGACTCGATGGAAATATGGTCTAGCCTCCGCCTAATCACATAAATTAAAATACTATCATAAATATAAATCTCGAGACTAAACTCAACCCTCTCTTGACACAAAGACCCCATTGCTGACCAAACCCTCAAAGTCAACAAAGTTAACGGTCAGACTTTGACCTGACTCGCCGAGTGCACTTGGGTGACTCGGCGAGTCTACGCATGTCCACTATCCCTCTAGCCCCGCATGACACGCCGAGTCTTTCCCCTGCTCGATGGGTTACACCTGGCATGAATCGCGGGGCCACCCCAAATCAACTCGCCGAGTCTCATTATGAACTCATCAAGTTCCGCCTTGAACTCCAGTCCTCTAATTCCTTCTGACTCACTGATTCATTCCCCCAACTCGGCAAGTACTCACAGAGTGAACTATGGGGAAACCCTAACCCTACTCTCCGAGTCTGCTCTTGGTAGTTGGCGAGTTCATGCTGCCATGCTCGAGCTCAAATGAGCTCCTGAGGTCAGATCTGTTCCTCTAACTCATAGATCTGGCCTCCTAAAGCTATAAAAACACATAAAGTTTGGATCTTGATGCCCATGCAAAGACCCAATGGCTCTATTTGAAGAAATGGCCTCAATATGCCACCCTAAGCTCATATAACCCATTGACACCCCAAAAAGATCAAGGGGCTTAGATCTTTGGACCTCTTTGGATCCATATCCGCAGCCTCAACACAAGAAGGGACCAATTGCACTAACAATCATACTCTAAATGGGCTAGAAAGCCTAACTCTCAAGGATTAACACCCAAAACAGGAGAAGGATCGAATATATACCTCAAGATGAAGTCCTTAAGCTCTAAAATCTACAGATTAGCACCCTCTTTAGTTTCCTCTTGCCTAGGTCACCTTATTCTTGCAAAATCACCCACACAAGGATAAAAAATGGCTTCCTTTTTCTTTCAAAACGCTTACACACTATGGGGTTTCTCTTTATCAACTCGTAGCCGCAAATGAAGGCCATAAGGGCCTTTAAATATGTCTCAAACCTCGGAAATTAGGGTTTCGTTAAACAGTATGGACTCGCCGAGTCCGATCATTAACCCGGATGGAAAATCGCGACACTACTCGGCGAGTCTAAGCATCAACTCGCCAAGTCCCTCCCAAAGTCTCCAAAAATGAATGAATAAATAATGTACCTGAAAATTGGGATGTTACATTTGGCTTAGAAAATCTCGATACAGTCTCCATAAGTCTCATCAACATCTGATTCACTTTTCAAGATAAAAAAATTTGAGATAAAAACAAAAACTAAAAAACAAACTCAGCACATAGTATTTTTGGATTTTTGGTTTTCTGATTTTTGTTTGGTTTTTAGAATTTTTAATTCTCCCCCTTAAATTTGTGCATAAAGCAAAACTATGAACAAATTTAATAAAACTAAAAGTATTTGGGATCAAAGTTGTCATGCAATTCAATATTGATTATCAGCACACGCCTGCATGTCTAGATCTGGTCAATTACCAGTATTGTGGTCCACTTAAACACAAAGGATATTTGACAAATTGGACAGATTATAAGTGACAGGACATTGCACCTATATTCCTAAATAGACCATTTAGTTGACGACGACCAAGGATATTGTTGTGCACTTAAATTAAGCAGCAAGATCTACAGACAACCTAGTAAATGGTTCAATTTTAGATGCACTATAACATGTTCCCCACTTCCCGACATGCGCCGAAAATCAAGAACTTCGAAAAAACTCCTTACTTTAGGTGAGTATTCAATCATTAAGAAAGAAGTCAGATATAGAAGTGCATATGTTGTATCCCAGGTCGGATTTCTTCTAATCACGCAGAGGGAACAACATATGACTAACATAGATAGAGGGTTAGAGAGATAGTAGTGTGCATATGTTGTGTCCCAGGTTGGATCTTCCGATCACCCAGAGGGGACAACATATTACTAATAGACAGAAAGAATTTCATAGAAAAGGACACGCATAGAGATAGAGTTGCATATGTTGCATTCTAGGTCGGATATGTTCTAATCACGCAAAGGAAGCAACATATGACTGACATATAGAAAGCAAGAAAATAATTTCCTACAGACCTACTTTATCAGAACCCCCAATCATCCTATCAATGTCGGAATTAAGTGTTGGAATAGTGTCTAAGGCTACAACTATATTAGGCAAGTATTTGATCCGATTGTGCATGGTCCTTTTGGGTTGCCTTCACCATAGCAACTTGACAAGATGATTTATTATGAGAGAATAAATATTATTAATATATTATGAGGATAATATAAGGAATAATAATATTGTTATTTGATTAATATAAGTCATAAATTAATTAGAATTAATTTGGTGACTTAAAGAGATTAATTAAATAAGAGGGTATAAACTATCAATTGTTTGATAGTTACACTTTGGGATGAAAATCCTTCCTGGATAGGGTTGGACGATTTCTAGGGCTTGGGATAAGCCACAAATCATCCAAGGGCTTATCTTGGAAAGGATTTGGATTGCTTTGAGTAAAGATTATCCAACTAGGGTTTAAGGGTGAAACCCTAGGAGCCTTACAAGTATAAATAGACCCTTGGGGCAAGGGAAATCGACACCTCTGCTAAAGCAAAGAAACCCTGGCCAATTTCTATTCCCTTTCCTCTCTCTCAAATCATCCTCTTGCTAGTTGGTGTTTGTAAGCCATTAGAGGAGTGACATTTGTGACTCTAAAGCTCCAAGAACAAGAAAATCAAACAAGTCTTTCAAGGTATACTTATAACTTTGATTTTGTATTGTTCTTATACTCTATTAGTTATTAGAAGTCTTGGATCCAATGCATGTTTAATTAGAGAAACCTAGATCCAAGCATTAGGGTTTGCATGTGCACATAGGAATGTTCATATGGCCAAAACCCATCAGTGGTATCAGAGCCTAGATTGGTTTCTATTAAATTGATGCTTGATTGTTTGTTTCTTGGTTGCAAAATTCGAATTTTGTGGTTCTGTGTCATGAACTCGACGAGTCCCATGGTGGACTCGACGAGTTGGCCTAACTCGACGAGTCTAGTTGGGAACTCGACGAGTCCGAGCGTCAGGAAGGGCCAAAATCAGGATTTTTTTGATATTTATCTTATGGAAACTTGCCTTCATCATATTAGATCAACCCTAATCCGATTTCTTGATATATATGACTATAATCTTGATCTAATTAAAGATATTTATCAATTAATAAAATATTTAATTTCCTTATGTGATAATTAATTAATTATTTTGATTAAATTGGTAAATTATTTTGCAAGAAATCATTAAATAAATCAAATATGGATAATTATGGAATTAATTGTTAATTAAGATTATTTGTTATTTGATCCTCAATGTTTTAAATGTTTAAAACTTGCCCTCAAGTTTTGAAATTTATGTTTTGTAATTAAAAGTTTAATTTAGACAATTTAAATTTCAAACCCTAGAATTTTACAAGTTTAAAATCCAACCCTATACTAATATAATATTACAAGATTAATATGTGTAACAACTCAAATTTTTCAAACAAATTTTTCATTTTTAAAACATAATTATTTCCATTAAAAACAAGGCATAAACAGTTTAATTATTCGGTCAATACAATTTATTCAAACTCCCAAGATCATAAAACAATCTTCAGTGTGTATCGATCATGCCGGCGCCTTCCCACGGTCCTCGCTAGTACCTGAAATACATGCACAACAACTGTAAGCATAAATGCTTAGTGAGTTCCCCAATATACAACTTACACACATACGCCTTTCCAGGCCCGACCTTCCGGTCCATGTGTCTCAGGGGACTTCCGTCCCTGCTGGGTAAACCTTCCGGCCTTACCCACGCCGACCTTCCGGTCCATCACACATCTTCCGGTCCATGTGTCTCAGGGGACTTCCGTCCCTGCTGGGTAAACCTTCCGGCCTTACCCACGCCGACCTTCCGGTCCATCACACATCATATCGCCTTCCGGCCCATAATACATAGCACATATAACATATAACATACCACATATAGCATACATATCACATATCATATCCGACCTTCCGGTCACACAGTCAAACCCTTCCGGGTACAGTATAGTGAGAAGACTCACCTCGTAAATGCTGAAAGCTAGCAACTCCTGAAATCACTCGTGCACAAACCAACGAGCTACAACCCTCCTATAGCATTACATAACTCATTAGCACTCATATCATCTAAGTGTGACTATCCCTAAGAAGTCAGACTTAGGTCAACTCTGGTCAACGGTCAACGGTCAACTCGACTGGACTCGGCGAGTACCATGGCGACTCGGCGAGTCTAGTCGTCCTCACAAATTCCTGAATATTCCCTTTCTACTCGTCGAGTATCCCTCTTGACTCGACGAGGTCCGCGTGGAAGAATCGCGGGGCCACCCCGACTCCACTCGCCGAGTCTGATGAACAACTCGGCGAGTCCCAGTAAATCTTCAAGCTACTCGCCGAGTCTGAAGAACAACTCGGCGAGTCCATGCCATGCAGACGAGTAACTGCTTCCTGAGATAGGTCTCGTCCCGAAGTACACATGCATGGGACCTTCTGGACCTCTAAAGGTCCTAATACAATATTATAGTCGTGGGGTAACAAGGCATTACTTCATCAAATCACTAAATGGGTTCTATAAACCCTAATTTCATAAATACATCAATATAGCAGAGCATACACGAATTCTTACCTGGATGATGTATTCTCTGTATTCCCAATCCTCAGAATGTGACCCCTTGCTGCTCTTTTAGCCAATCATTCCTCTTCCTTGCACACCCACTCTTCTATAACCAACAATGGCCTAAGATCCTTGCTCCTGCTGCACTAAATCGATTTAGGGTTCTTCTCAGAAGGCTAAAATGAACAATGACGGCCAATGGGTCCCTTTTATACGTCCCAAACCTGAACGGTTAGGGTTTCCGCTAAACAGCGTCGACTCGCCGAGTCCATATCTGGACTCGTCGAGTCCAGTCGCGGACCCGCGACCAAGTCTGCGACCCTACTCGGCGAGTCTAGGCTCCAACTCGCCGAGTCCCCTCTTAAATCACCCCAAAAACATAATTTTAATAATACCTGAGATTCCGGGCTGTTACAACTCTCCCCCACTTGGATTAGACTTCGCCCTCGAAGTCTCACTCTGCAAATAGTTCCGGATGCTGCTCCCGCATTTCGCGCTCCGGTTCCCAAGTCATTTCTGATCCCTTACGGTGTTGCCATTGAACCAACACCAGAGGTACTTCCTTGTTCCTCAGAACCTTGATCTTCCGATCCCTGATAGCCACTGGTCTCTCCGCGTAATTCAGGCTCGCATCCACCTGAATATCCTCCAATGGAACTACTGCCGACTCATCGGCCATGCACTTCCTCAGCTGCGACACATGAAAAGTGTCATGGATCTGACCCAACTCCGCTGGCAACTCCAACCGGTAGGCTACCCGACCTATCCTTGCAATCACACGAAATGGCCCAATATACCGGGGCCCCAACTTGCCTCTCTTCCTGAACCGAATCACTCCTTTCCAAGGAGAGACCTTCAGGAGAACGAAGTCGCCGACCTGAAATTCAAGCTCGGATCGGCGCCTGTCTGCATAACTCTTCTGTCGGCTCTGGGCAGTCAATAACCTTTGTCTCACTCACTGAATCTGCTCTGTCGTCTGGAGCACGATCTCCGTGCTGCCCATCACTCTCTGTCCCACCTCTCCCCAGCAAATGGGGGTCCGACACCTCCTACCATACAACAGCTCGAAAGGTGGCATACCAATGCTCGAATGATGGCTGTTGTTGTAGGAGAACTCTGCCAATGGTAAATACGCATCCCAACTACCCCCGAAGTCTAACACACACGCTCGGAGCATGTCCTCCAGCGTCTGAATTGTCCGCTCGCTCTGACCGTCTGTCTGGGGATGGTATGCGGTACTAAAATGCAATTTAGTACCCAGCTCCTCATGGAATTTCTTCCAGAATCTGGAAGTAAAGCGCACATCACGGTCTGACACAATCGAGATCGGCACCCCGTGTCGAGATACCACCTCTCTCACGTATATCTCCGCCAATTTCTCCGCCGAAGAACTCTCACTGATGGCAAGGAAGTGTGCACTCTTTGTCAACCTATCCACGATCACCCAAATTGCGTCAACTCCCCTAGCAGTCCTCGGCAATTTGGTGATAAAATCCATAGTAATTTGTTCCCACTTCCACTCGGGGATCTCCAATGGCTGTAACTTGCCATGCGGTCTCTGGTGCTCAGCCTTAACCCTACGGCAGGTCAAGCACCTCTCAACGAACCATGCCACGTCCCTCTTCATACAGGGCCACCAATATTCCTTCCTTAAATCCAAATACATCTTTGTAGCACCGGGATGAATCGAGAATTTCGATTTATGAGCCTCTTCCATCAACGTAATACGCGTACCGCCCACGAACGGCACCCAAATCCGACCCTGAAACGTCATAAGGCCTCGACTATCCTTGACAAACTCTGAGATTAACCCCACAACCCGCTCTTTCTTCTGCATTTCTGGTCGCATAGCCTCAGCCTGTGCCCTACGAATATCATCCAATACAGGAGTCATCACGGTCAGTCTCAAGCACACATCTCGCAATGGAGTGCTCTCCGCCCTGCGGCTCAATGCATCGGCTACCACATTAGCCTTGCCTGGGTGGTACAGGATCTCACAATCATAATCCTTGACCACATCCAACCACCTCCTCTGACGCATATTTAGGTTGGGTTGATCCATCAAATACTTCAAACTCTTATGGTCCGTGTAAATCGTACATCGAACCCCATACAAGTAGTGACGCCAAATCTTGAGAGCGAACACTACTGCCCCCAACTCTAAATCATGCGTGGGATATCTCGCCTCATGAGGCTTCAGCTGCCTCGACGCATAAGCTATCACATGACCCCTCTGCATCAACACTGCACCCAATCC
Source organism: Lactuca sativa (assembly GCF_002870075.4). Lineage (NCBI taxonomy): Eukaryota > Viridiplantae > Streptophyta > Magnoliopsida > Asterales > Asteraceae > Lactuca > Lactuca sativa. The sequence continues at coordinate 173,863,534 of NC_056629.2, forward strand.
CGAAATCGATGCATCGCAATATACCACGAAATCTTCCATCCCTTCTGGAAGAGCTAATACCGGGGCTTCGCACAATCTTTGGCGAAGTGTCTCAAAGGAGGTCTGCTGCTCGGGCCCCCATGAGAACGTAACACCCTTCCGGGTCAATCTGGTGAGTGGCACTGCGATCTTGGAGAAATCCTTGATAAATCTCCGATAATACCCTGCCAACCCAAGGAAACTTCTGATCTCAGAGGGTGACTTCGGCACCTCCCAACTCATCACCGCCTCAACCTTGGCCGGATCGACCAATATCCCTTTCTGATTAACCACATGTCCTAGAAACTGGACTTCCCGCAACCAGAAGTCACATTTGGAGAACTTTGCATAAAGTTTCTCCGACCTCAATACCTCAAGGACCTCCCTCAAATGCTCCTCATGCTGCTCCCTCGATCTCGAATACACCAGAATGTCGTCGATAAATACGATCACCGACCGATCCAACATCGGCCTGCATACTCTGTTCATGAGATCCATGAACACAGCCGGGGCATTGGTGAGTCCAAAAGGCATCACCACAAACTCATAATGTCCATATCGCGTCCTAAACGCTGTCTTCTGGACGTCTTCATCCCGTACTCTCACCTGATGGTATCCTGACCTCAGATCGATCTTGGAAAACCAAGATGCTCCCTGCAACTGATCGAATAAATCATCGATCCTCGGCAACGGGTAACGATTCTTGACCGTTAGCTTGTTCAACTCCCGGTAATCAATGCACATCCGGTGTGAACCATCCTTCTTTTTGACGAACAGAATAGGTGCTCCCCATGGCGAGCTGCTCGGCCGAATGAATCCCTTCCCCAGCAACTCCTGGAGTTGCGAGGACAACTCTTGCATCTCTGGAGGTGCAAGACGATAAGGCACTTTGGCAATAGGCGCTGCCCCCGGAACCAGATCGATACTAAACTCTACTTGCCTCACAGGCGGTACTCCCGGCAACTCCTCGGGAAAGACATCTGAAAACTCGCGCACCACCGAAACCTCCTCAACTGACTTCGGTTTCTCAGAAACCTCCCGCGTATCCATCACATACGCCACGAAACCCTTACAGCCCTGCCGTAGACACTGCCTCGCCCTAGCGGCCGAACAAAAAGCTGATCCCGAACGGGTACCCTCGCCGTATACCGAAAGAACTCCCCCTCTAGGGTCTCGTATAGTCACCAACTGACGCTCACAGTCGATGACAGCGCCGAACCGGCTCAGCCAGTCCATGCCCACGATGACACAGACATCCCCCATCGCGATAGGAATCAGGTCAATCGGGAATCCAACCCCGAAAATCTCTAGTACACATCCCCGAAGAACCTCCGTAGCACAAATCACCTTCTCGTCAGCTATAGAGACTCTCAAAGGTCGACTCAACGACTCACGACTAACGCCAATATGCTGACTAAAGGCCAAGGACACAAAGGACCTACTCGCACCCGAGTCAAATAACACTAAGGCAGGCACAGAGTTCACAAGGAAAGTACCTACGCGCATAATAACATAAGCATAACATATCGACATTAAAAAATAATTACATGAATTACAACATACCTGCTATAACATCGGGCGCGGCGCGGACCTCCTCCGCAGTCAGCTGAAAGGCTCTTCCCCGAGCCCTCGGGGCCTCGGCCTTCACCGATCGAGTCGCAGTAACTCCGGCAGCAGGTGCAGATCCCTGAAGAAGCTGAGGGCACTCGGCCTTCCTATGGCCAGTCTGGTTGCAATGAAAGCAAACCGTAAATCCCTTGGGGCACTCCCTAGCAATGTGCCCCTCCTTGCCACACTTGTAGCAAGCACAAGATCGACATGCTCCATCATGACTCTTGCCGCACTTCCCGCAAGTGCGACCCTTCGAACCTCCTGTCCTCGAATCAGCGGACTTGGTCCGCTTGGCTGCCGGCTGGAACTGAGCCGGTCGCCGATCCACCCGCTGAGACTCGGCCTCTTCCCTAGCCTGAGTCTCCAACTCGATCTCGCGCTTCCTGGCATTCGCCTGAAGCTCAGCAAAAGTGTGGTAAGTGGAGTTTGACACAAACTCCCGAATATCCCTCCTCAAGACACCCAAGTATCGGCTCATCCGAGCCTGCTCTGAGGACACCAGCTCAGGGCAAAACATCGCCCTCTCATGAAACTTCCGTGTAATCACCGCAACAGAATCGGTACCCTGCTTGAGGGTTAAGAACTCCTGCACCAATCGTTCCCTCTCCACCGGGGGAACGTACTCATCCCTGAACATGGCAGTAAACCCCTCCCATGTCACCGCTGTAGTCTCTGCCAAAGTGAAATTCGCTGTCGCGAACTTCCACCAGTCCTTCGCTCCCAGACGGAGCTGGTTCAAAGCGAACCGTACCCTCAGGTGCTCCGGGCATGAACAAGTATAGAAGCACCCCTCTATATCCGCGATCCACCTCATCGCAGCAATCGGATCCTGCGTCCCATCGAACTCTGGTGGCTTCGTGTTGCTGAACTCTCGCAACAGCAATGAATCACCCCCCTGTGGCCTAGCAGCGGCCACAGCTGCGGTAGCTGCAGCGGTTGCAGCCTCGGTCAATGCGGCGTACCGCTCGTCGAACGTCTCCATCAGGGTGGTCTTGATAGACCCAAACATCTCCAGGATCTCAGCCCGGATCGCCGCCGCCACCTCCTCGTGGATCATCTGACGAATATCCTCGTCACTCATACCGCTCGTACTCGCCCCGTGCCGCGGTCTAACCATGATATCTCTGAAATACAACATAAAACTATCAGAGATTCTACCGAGTATAATCGTACTCGACACGCAACCCTACTCAGTCCCAGATATCCAGGGATTCTTACTTGGGCCTCCCACTGACCCGGTGTCCTCGGTAGTACGGGCCCAATACTACCGACCACACCGCATCAATGTTCATCCCAAGTCCTCCTCCCCAAACTCCAGATAGTGAGTACTCTACTTCTGATACGCTCTATCTACCCGCATACTAGCAAAGCATCTCATATAGGCAACTTCCCTAGACTAAGGCATCACAATTCAGGCCACTCTAGTCCTATCATGAATACCTAGTCTTCTAGCATGCATAACAATTCATATCATATAATATTGTAAGGTATTTTGGGGATCTTTACCGTTCGGGCGCTGACTGATCGTACACACTGCTTCTTTCTTGCTTACCACAAAACCATTTACAAAAGTTTATGCCTTTATTTGAAAAGTTTCCTCAAATCCTCGGTTTGAGTTCAGTTACCCCCGAAGGTGCACCCGAATCCCTCAAACCAAGGCTCTGATACCAATTGTAACAACTCAAAATTTTCAAACAAATTTTTCATTTTTAAAACATAATTATTTCCATTAAAAACAAGGCATAAACAGTTTAATTATTCGGTCAATACAATTTATTCAAACTCCCAAGATCATAAAACAATCTTCAGTGTGTATCGATCATGCCGGCGCCTTCCCACGGTCCTCGCTAGTACCTGAAATACATGCACAACAACTGTAAGCATAAATGCTTAGTGAGTTCCCCAATATACAACTTACACACATACGCCTTTCCAGGCCCGACCTTCCGGTCCATGTGTCTCAGGGGACTTCCGTCCCTGCTGGGTAAACCTTCCGGCCTTACCCACGCCGACCTTCCGGTCCATCACACATCTTCCGGTCCATGTGTCTCAGGGGACTTCCGTCCCTGCTGGGTAAACCTTCCGGCCTTACCCACGCCGACCTTCCGGTCCATCACACATCATATCGCCTTCCGGCCCATAATACATAGCACATATAACATATAACATACCACATATAGCATACATATCACATATCATATCCGACCTTCCGGTCACACAGTCAAACCCTTCCGGGTACAGTATAGTGAGAAGACTCACCTCGTAAATGCTGAAAGCTAGCAACTCCTGAAATCACTCGTGCACAAACCAACGAGCTACAACCCTCCTATAGCATTACATAACTCATTAGCACTCATATCATCTAAGTGTGACTATCCCTAAGAAGTCAGACTTAGGTCAACTCTGGTCAACGGTCAACGGTCAACTCGACTGGACTCGGCGAGTACCATGGCGACTCGGCGAGTCTAGTCGTCCTCACAAATTCCTGAATATTCCCTTTCTACTCGTCGAGTATCCCTCTTGACTCGACGAGGTCCGCGTGGAAGAATCGCGGGGCCACCCCGACTCCACTCGCCGAGTCTGATGAACAACTCGGCGAGTCCCAGTAAATCTTCAAGCTACTCGCCGAGTCTGAAGAACAACTCGGCGAGTCCATGCCATGCAGACGAGTAACTGCTTCCTGAGATAGGTCTCGTCCCGAAGTACACATGCATGGGACCTTCTGGACCTCTAAAGGTCCTAATACAATATTATAGTCGTGGGGTAACAAGGCATTACTTCATCAAATCACTAAATGGGTTCTATAAACCCTAATTTCATAAATACATCAATATAGCAGAGCATACACGAATTCTTACCTGGATGATGTATTCTCTGTATTCCCAATCCTCAGAATGTGACCCCTTGCTGCTCTTTTAGCCAATCCTTCCTCTTCCTTGCACACCCACTCTTCTATAACCAACAATGGCCTAAGATCCTTGCTCCTGCTGCACTAAATCGATTTAGGGTTCTTCTCAGAAGGCTAAAACGAACAATGACGGCCAATGGGTCCCTTTTATACGTCCCAAACCTGAACGGTTAGGGTTTCCGCTAAACAGCGTCGACTCGCCGAGTCCATATCTGGACTCGTCGAGTCCAGTCGCGGACCCGCGACCAAGTCTGCGACCCTACTCGGCGAGTCTAGGCTCCAACTCGCCGAGTCCCCTCTTAAATCACCCCAAAAACATAATTTTAATAATACCTGAGATTCCGGGCTGTTACAATATGTATATATATGTATAACTAAAATGCTAGTCTTACCGTTAGTAGGTCTCATTCACGAAGTCGGTCTATAAGGTGGGTATAAGGTTGCGGCCTATAAAATGGCGCTTAATGGGTGTACACTCACACCCACCACTTGCTTGATCGGTGGAGGGTCGTTAGTCGAACGGGTAGGATAGGGCAACCTCATCCTCTCATTAAAAGTATAATATGAAATATAAAGTAACTACATGTTTTTCAAAAATTTCCCAATCTTAGTTACTTTAGGAAAAGTGAATTGATGCAATCCTATGAAATTACACTTTGCACCCTTGCTAAGAAGTTAGTGGAGCGTGTGTGGTTTACCGGAACACTAATTGGTTCTAAGAAAAGGTGACAAAGGGTGATTCATTGTTTATCATAGTTCGATGGAGCGTGTGTGGTTTATCGACACATCGAATAGGTGATCGTTACAATGAAGGCACCATGTAAATTTGCATTGTAATTCACACCCGCTTTGTGATCCTCGGTATCCCAGTCACAAACAAGAGGAGCATATCGAGATTTAAACATGCCATTGAACAGTTTCAATGAATCTCATCTAGACCTAGGAATTCTCAATACATTTAGAACTTAAAGTTATGTTTTGTGGTGGAGAATTAGTGAATCGTCATTCACTTACCTTCAAATTGTTTGCATGTTAGATTACGGCATCCCTTTTCTAATATGTAAATATTGTTGTTGGATCCTAGCCCTAATTTTCTTATTGGGTGATAATTAGGGATTCATATTCTAATCTATCTTTGTCCTTTCTATTTGTAGATGTCAAACGCAAACAACGCTGCTGCTAGTTCATTCACATTGATGAACCTTTGTCAAAAGGTCACTTTCGATGGGACGAACTTTAGCGAATGGATAAGATACATTCGCACTATTGCTCGCTATGAGGACAAGGAGTATGTCCTCGATGAGAAGCTCGAGAAAATCAACCCTGAAATCGCTACTCTAACTGAAATGACCGCTTTTGAAACTCACGAGCATGATGCAACGAAGGTACATTGCATCATGATAACCACTATGAACTCCGAATTCCAAAAGTCCTATGAGGACATGTACCCGTACGAGATGCACCAAGACTTGTTGGAGAGATACCACCAAAACGCGAGACAAGAGCGTTATGAGATTTTCACTAACATGATTTCCGCTAAAATGGGTCATGGAGAGTCTGTTACCGTGCACCTGCAAAAGATGCAAATGTATGTCGACCGTCTTCGAAAGTTGAATGTTGACTTTGGGGAAGACTTGGCGATCGCCATGGTGCTTCACTCTTTGCCTCCAAGTTACAATCAGTTTACGATGACCTACCACGTGAACAAAGAAGAGGTCACTCTAAGCAAGCTCCAAGGTCTCTTGAGGGTCGCTGAGAGCAACTTCAAGGACAAGTCTGTTGCACCAACTCCCAATCCACCTGCTGCTCCTGTGTTGGCTATTGGACAAGGAAGGGGAAAGAAGAGGAAGGCTTCATCTAAGAACCATTTCAAGGTTAAGTCCCGAGATGGTGCCTCTTCTAGTGGGACCAAAGTTGATCCTGCTAAACCCTGCCCTAACCCAAAGGAGGCAGAGTGCCACCACTGCCACAAGATAGGACATTGGAAGAGAAGCTGCCCAGAGTACTTGCAAGCCATCAAGGAAGGAAAGATCAAGCCGTCTTTCACAGGTATATACACAATTAAATCTAACGATTCATCTCATGTTATTTCTTGGGTTCTTGGTACCGGTTGTGGTTACCACATTTGTTCTAATGTGCAGGGACTAAGAAGAAAGGGATGTGGAGGCTGGAAGAATAAATCTAATCATGGGGAACAGAAGATCGTCGCCTGTGACCAAGATTGGAGTATATTCTTTAGTGCTTAGGAATGGTTTATCGTAGATTTGAACAACTGTTGCTATTCACCAGAAATGGCTAGAAACATCATTTCATTTCATGGTTTGTTTAGACAAGCTTTTAGATTTTCTTTTAATAATGAGAATGGTTCTATTTTGGCTTATCTAAATGGTGTCTTTTATTTTGAAGCTATACCATGTAATGGAATTTATGAAACCGTTATGATTGTAGATAACTTAGGAAATGATGTTTTATGCATCGATTCTTCCAATAGTATGGAGAGAACATCCTTGTGGCATTGTCGTCTTGGACATGTCAACAAGAAGCGCATAGCCCAACTCCAAAAGGATGGAGTGTTGGAGTCATTCGACCTTAGGGAAGATGACACATGTGAATCTTGTTTACTTGGAAAGATGACTAAGTCACCCTTCACAAGTACGTGTGAAAGGGGTGAGGGTCTATTGGACCTAATACATACCGATGTATGTGGACCGTTTAGATCAACCACGAAAGATGGGAACCGCTTCTATGTGACTTTTACCGATGACTATAGTAGATATGGGTATATCTACTTAATCAAGCAAAAGTCAGAAACTTTTGAAAAGTTCAAAGAGTTCAAGAATGAAGTGGAGAATCAATTGGGCAGGAAAATCAAGATGCTTCGATCCGATCGAGGAGTCGAGTACCTAAGTCTTGAGTTCCACGATTATCTCAAGGAGTGTGGAATAGTTTCACAATTGATGCCACCTAGGACACCACAATTGAATGGTGTGGCTGAAAGGCGTAATCGAACCTTGTTGGACATGGTTCGCTCTATGATGAGTCGTGCTTCACTATCAATCTCTTTTTGGGGGTATGCCTTAGAGATTGCCTCCCATATCCTTAACTGAGTCCCTACTAAAAAGGTTTCCAAAACACCTCACGAGATGTGGACAGGGAAGGCTCCCTCGTTGGAACATATCAAGGTTTGGGGTTGCGAGGCTTTCGTAAGACGAGATACTCACGACAAGCTCGAACCTCGTAGTGAGCGATGTATTTTCATCGGCTACCCGCAGAAATCCTTTGGATATCTCTTCTATAGACCGAAGGACAATGTTGTCTTTGTTGCGAGGAGAGGAGTTTTCTGAGAGCGAGAACTCATAAGCCAAGGAGACAGTGGGAGGCAAATCGAGCTTGAAGAGATTCAAGAATCGATAGATGAAGGAACCTCTACCGCTGGCACTCAACCCGAGGAGGAAACTCCGGTTGAACCGATTGACGAATCCTTACCTCTTAGACGTTCCGAAACAGTTGGAGTTCAACCCCAGTTTTATGGTTTTCATATTACTACCGAAGGGGACACGTATATTAGTGATGGTACACTAATAAACCTTGATGAACCTAATAGCTATAAGGAAGCCGTGGCAGGCCCGGAGTCTGCGAAATGGAAAGAGGCGATGGATAGCGAGATCCAATCCATGTATGATAACCAAGTTTGGAATTTGGTTGATAATGTGCCCGGACGTAAGAACGTTGGGTGCAAATGGATCTTCAAGAAGAAGACCGACGTGGATGGGAACGTACACACATATAAGGCGCGATTGGTTGCGAAGGGCTTTACTCAAACTCCCAGAGTTGACTATGATGAGACCTTCTCACCAGTTGTGAAGATAAAGTCTATTAGAGTAATGCTAGCTATTGCCGCATTTCATGATTATGAGATTTGGCAAAGGGATGTCAAGACCACTTTCCTTAACGGAACGTTGGCTGAGGATGTTTACATGGCTCAGCTAGAGGGGTTTGTGGATCCAAAGCATCCGAATAGAGTGTGTAAGCTTGAGAAGTCCATTTATGGACTTAAGCAAGCATCTCGCAGATGGAATCTTTGCTTCGATGAGAAAGTCAAAGAGTTTGGATTTGTACGAAGCGAAGATGAATCGTGTGTATATGTCAAAGCCATTGGGAGTATAATAAGCTTCCTCGTTTTATATGTTGATGACATATTACTCATAGGAAACGACATCCCGACTCTGTAGGAGGTTAAGTCCTGGCTCGGGAAGTGCTTCGCTATGAAGGACCTCAGAGAGGCTTCTTATATTTTGGGAATAAGGATAGTAAGAGAGAGAAGTAAGAGACTAATAGGACTTAGTCAGAACACTTACTTAGAGAAGGTACTAAAACGTTTTGGTATGGAGAACTCGAAGAAGGGAGAATTACCGATACAAAGTAATGCCAAGTTAAGTAAGACTCAAAGTCCGAGTACCGAAGCTGAAATAGCAGAAATGAGCTGAGTACCATACGCTTCCACAGTTGGCCCAATCATGTATGCTATGACTTGTACTCGCCCTGATGTAGCCTTTGCTTTGAGCATGGTTAGCAGATATCAAGAGAATCCTGGCAGAGCCCATTGGATTGCGGTTAAGAATATCCTTAAGTACCTTCGGAGGACGAAGGAATGGTTCTTAGTCCTCGGAGGGAGTGATGACTTGAAGGTGCGAGGGTATAGTGACGCCAGCTTTCAGACCGACAGGGACAACTACCATTCGCAGTCGGGCTGGGTCTTTACCCTGAATGGAGGAGCAGTAACTTGGAAAAGTTCCAAGAAGGAAACTGTAGCTGATTCAACATGCGAATCAGAGTACATTGAAGCGAGTGAAGCGTCAAAGGAGGCGATATGGTTGAAGAACTTCATCGGTGATCTTGGAGTTGTACCTGCCATAAAGGAGCCCATGGAAATTTTCTGTGATAATGAAGGAGCGGTTGCCTTGATCAAGGAACCGAGGGATCATGGTAGATCTCGACATATCGACAGAAAATATCACTTTATTAGACATCGTGTAGAAGAAGGACAACTCGTAGTGAAGAGGATATCATCAGAAGATAACCCAACAGATCCGCTTACGAAGGGACTGAGTAGGGTTAAGCACTTGCAGCATGCTAGGAGTATTGGGCTGAAGGATGATATTAGCATAGATTAGATAGTAGTAGAAACGTATAATAGATAAACGTAATTGACATTTGATGATTAAATAAAGGAGTATTATTTATGAGTAATGTTCCTGTCTTGTGTTAATTGTTTAACTATTGTTTCATTTTTGCATGTTTTGACTTCCAGAATAATTGAGTTTATTAAGAATAATCGAATTATTCAAATTGTCCAAAATCGTTTATATGTTGGAAGTAGATATGAATGAAGATTGTGATGAATCGGTGTGTAGATTCTCTAAATGGTTTTAGATATAGCAAAGGGTAGTTGCAACGTTCATGAGTACTTATGAACTAGTTTTGAGCATTGGAACAAACCTGCGCTTGCTGGAATCACCTTATGGAATATGATATAAAAGGGTGATCGCAAGACGATAATATCATATAGTCTTAAAACCTAGATATATGGTTTGTTATTTGTTAATTGGTTGTACATTGATAATGCGAAAACGCATCAGTAACTCGGTGTTATAAAACGCATTGTTGTGTATAGTTGATTAATGAATAAGTAAATTCATATAAGTCGAAGTTTATCTGTAACTTTTATTCCAAGAGGGTAAAAGCGATATCTTGGCCGCTCGATGATTTGATTTGACTTATGTGTCGGGCCCGGTCAGAACTGAATTGATGTGTTCGATTAAGTTCTATGTCAAATGAATCGGAGATCAAGAAACCAAAATGCTAGACTAATTATTCCATAGAATTGTCAGCATGATATCTAACAGAGGACTGTATGATCTCTTATCTAAAGGACAAGATTGATTAGATTAGAGTTTGACAGCATCTTTGAGAGCTACGATTGCAAATCGAATTGCACTTGTGCATATAGTTACTAGACTTATCCAAGTGGGAGACTGTTGGAATAGTGTCTAAGGCTACAACTATATTAGGCAAGTATTTGATCCGATTGTGCATGGTCCTTTTGGGTTGCCTTCACCATAGCAACTTGACAGGATGATTTATTATGAGAGAATTAAATATTATTAAATAATATGAGGATAATATAAGGAATAATAATATTGTTATTTGATTAATATAAGTCGTAAATTAATTAGAATTAATTTGGTGACTTAAAGAGATTAATTAAATAAGAGGGTATAAACTGTCAATTGTTTGATAGTTACACTTTGGGCTGAAAATCCTTCTTGGATAGGGTTAGATGATTTCTAGGGCTTGGGATAACCCATAAATCGTCCAAGGGCTTATCTTGGAAAGGATTTGGATTGCTTTGAGTAAAGATTATCCAACTAGGGTTTAAGGGTGAAACCCTAGGAGCCTTACAAGTATAAATAGACCCTTGGGGCAAGGGAAATCGGCACCTCTACTAAAGCAAAGAAACCCTGGCCGATTTCTATTCCCTCTCCTCTCTCTCAAATCATCCTCTTGCTAGTTGGTGTTTGTAAGCCATTAGAGGAGTGACATTTGTGACTCTAAAGCTCCAAGAACAAGAAGATCAAACAAGTGTTTCAAGGTATACTTCTAAGTTTGATTTTGTATTGTTCTTATACTCTATTAGTTATTAGAAGTCTTGGATCCAATGCATGTTTAATTAGAGAAACCTAGATCCAAGCATTAGGGTTTGCATGTGCACATAGGAATGTTCATATGGCCAAAACCCATCATTAAGGACATGAGTCCATACATCAAGGAAATGTTGAGCCACAGTTCTAGATAATTAACTTTTAGTATATCCTACAGGCCCTCATGTTTATCTCACTGTTCAATCTATCCAAGCGTCGTATGGTCAGTCCAAATGAGACTATCTAAGTTCATATTGTCAAGTCCTTTCATTTGTCAATCAATGTCTAGTCCTTTTGAATCCTTTGCGCCTACCAACACATTGAACACAGAGTCTAGACAATTTGGCTTTGGTGCATTACACGAATTTTAGATTGCGCTTTAGCACTAGACTTCATATCACTTCTCAATTAACAAAACTTTTAAACAAAAAAGTATAAGAAAATAATAGATTGTCTTCAAAACGAATCAGTTTAAGATAAACTCAGGAGTATCGAGAAGAAAAATCAACTATAAGTCACCGATTGAATTTGCATCCAGAAGGTCTGAGAACAACATGCATAAATTCAGAATAGATCTGAAAATTCTTCACATCGTTAAGCACAAAACCCTATGTGTGATATTTTCCTTTCTTCATTTCCCACAAAGGACACATACTCTCAAACAAAGATCTGAGTGTTGTACAGTTGAGAGATGCCTCTTATCAAGTGCCTGAAACAACTACTATCAACAAACCGAAGTCTGATGATATGCCTCCATAGCTGCTCCGACACAGAGTGGGATCAGTTGGTCTTTGGAACCTAGTCCATATTGAAACTGGGTTGATATTTGTTATCCTTGCAAGGTACTCTCTCCCATGACATGTCCTATTTATCACAAATAAAAGATGTAGAAATATTAGAATCATTAGAAGATTTAGGAGATTAAACCTATGGTACCCATCTGTAGTTGGGTTTAACCCATTTCTGGTTCGAGCGTATGGGTGCCTCAACACTTGATTTTGAACTTGAAGCCGATCTTCGAGATGAATTTGACCTAACTGGTCTTGTTTGAGCAGATGGGTGCCTCGACACTTGATTTTGGCCTTCTATGTATTCCAATCACCACTGTTTGAACATTACCTCGAAGGGTTTCCTTTGAAGTATCTCCCTCTTGGCGCATTCTGCTAGCCTTGTGTATAGTAGGGAACATATGCACGATTAGGAAAATTTATGGCAATGTGTCCATGTGTTCCACAATGAAAACACATCTTTTTCTTCACGTAGGAATTGTTTCTGCTTGCCCCTGGTGGCACACCCTTGCCTTGTCTGTAATTGTTACCACATGCACACATACAGGAAGCCGTCTGTTTCACTTGTTTTGGTGGCCTGCACTTATCAACAAAATGTTTGTTAGAATTGATTGAATTAAAAGCAACATATTCAGAGTTCAAGGAGTCATTGGTTTGACAATCAACATCATCAACAGAATTCGAATAAGTTATGTTTTCCTTGTTCTCATCCTCTACTACTTTACCTGCACATGTAGTAGAATCATTAGAAACTTTCACCTGAATAACCTTAGTAGGCCCAAATGGTTCAGTCTTAACTTAAGTTGGGATAGGGTTTTGGCCATACCGGTGGGTTATAGTTGTCATTAAAGGGAGGTGGAACACTATTATACCCTAGACCCTTAGTTTGATTATCTTTAAATTTACTTGTTTTTCGATCTTTGATCATAGATACAAGTACCTCACTTGACACATCAAATTTTTTAAAGGTAAAATCAGCATTTTCAAAACGTATATTCAATGTGTTAACTTCCTCAGTGACAGCAGCAAGTTCTTTATGAAGATATCTATAATTCACACAATTGTTGCTATAGTCCTCCTGTAGTTTCCTGAAGTCCTTAGTCTTGGGATCTAGTTGTTCTTTCAATGGTTTATGGCCTTTCCTAAGTTGGTACCCCTCCCATTTAAGGTCCTCATTCTCCCTCTTTATCAATTCAATTTGTTCACGAAGAAATTTAATTGTAGTTTCACAAGATTTAGTACATGAAACTTCATTAACCGGAATGTTTAAGGAACTCATTGTTTTTTTTTTTTTTTTTTTTTTTTTTTTTAAAACATTGCCCTTTGACTTAAAGACTCAAAAGTCAACCTTAAAATTCAACCTTAAAAGTCAAATTTAAAAAAAAAAGTCAAACTTAAAAGTCAAACCGAAAAGCTAAATTTGAAAATTTTAAAGTTAAACAAGAAAGTCAAAGTTTAAAGTCAAAGTCAATTTTTAAGGTCAAAAGTCAATTTAGGAAGCCAAAAATTAAAAGCCAAAAAATTGGGTTGAAAGTAGAAATTTAAAATTAAAAAAAGTTTAATTTTTGGGCTGAAAGTGTTAAAATTTTGAAAATTGATCGAAATAGCGAAGCCTTTTGAATTAAATCCGGAGGGTGTGTAGCATCTAGCAATCCAGATGAGTTGGAAGGGGCGTTGGTTGATGAGGCAAAGCACCCAGGTTCGAATCTTACAACCCCCAAAAAAAATTTAGTATTGATGCTTGTCAGGAACCCAGGTACCGAACGCGACTGCTGACCACAAATGAGCGAGGACCGCAGACGAGACTTCGGATCGTAAACCCTCTAACCATGAACCTGCAATGCTGGTCGTAAGCCCTCGCACCGCAAACCACCGAGGACCATGAACCAACCTAGGACCGGCCGTGAAAGCTTCTTCGTACTCGGTCGTGATTCCTTCTTCGGATCGTGAAAAAACAACATTTTTCACCTCTTTTTGCTCCAAAACTTGATCAAAAACTCGTTTTTATGAAAAAATCAAAGAACAAACCCCCAATATTTTTCAAAAAACTATCCAGAAACGAAAACTCCTTCAAGAGAAAGATAAAAAACGCTCCAGATCTGGCCAAAATGATTGATACAATTCAAGCTCTGATACCAACTGTAAGTCCCAAATTTGCTTGACGTATCAATCAGATCCAATTGATGGTGCGGAATCCCAATCAATTGGATGATGCCATATCAAAATAGAGAAGAAGGAGAAGAAGAATAAGATGAATCTTGAATGATTTGATGATTAGAATGAAGTTCCTTACAAGATTCACACACACTCTATTCCTCTCTAGTTTCTCTCTCTAGGACACCTTGATTTTCACGCACTTAGCACCCTTCCTAGCTGTACACTCCTCAGCCACCTAACATCTATTTATATGGAACATGGGCCGTGAACAGGTTCACAGTCGTAAACACCCACCTGGGCCGTGAACAGTTTTTGGTCCTAGACGGAAAATTACAATCACCTAGAAAAACATAGTATAAACTATATTTTTAGACCCAACAGTTTAAAAATGTCAGCCTTGGCTCTAGTGATCAATGGGTGTTTAGCAACCAAAATCGGAGCTATAACAACAGATGAAGTCGGAGCTACAACAACAAGCGAGGCCGATGCTGAGGGCGAAGTCGACATTGAAGGTGAGACTGAAACTGAAGCAGCAACATGTGAATGATGAAGAATGGGTCCGGTTGATCCGGATTTAGTGGAGGCACCGACTCAGTTGATAAATCCGAATTGACTACTAAAGTTTCAAATGGTGAGCACGACGTGTCATCATAAAGACCACAAGTAGGAAATGATAAAGAATGGGTCGGGAGGGATAGTAATGATTATGAAACAGTTTGAGAAACTGGAGAGTAGGAGTGATCATCCAAAAAATATGTAAAAGTAGAAGACGACATCAGATCAAGACATTGATAACCCTTGTAGCGCGAGTAGTAACCCAAAAAAATGCATGAAAGGCTTCATAGATATAGTCTATGATATGCATAGTCACGTAAGTAAGGGTAACACACGACACCCAAAAGGCCGAAAGTGGTCATAAGTTGGCGCCCGATGAAAAAATAAGCTCAAACGAAGATTTATTACGCAACAGTGAAGTAGGTAAACGATTTATTATATAAATCGTAGAACTAAATGCATGAACCCAAGATGATGGAGGGACGTGAGCATTGAATAACATTGCAAGCCTAGTTTCAACAATATGTTGGTGTTTGCGTTCGACACGAGCATTTTTTGAGGAGTATATGGACAAGAGACCCTGTCAAATGTTACATTATTTTCAAGTAGTGTACGAACACGGTGATTTAAGAAATAAGTGTCGTTCTGTTTAAAAAACCTTTACTGTGCACGAGAACTAGGTTTGAACAAACTTGAGAAATACATACAATACTCCATAGAAACCAAATTTGGTTTGAATACGGTAAAACCATGTGAATCTATAATGATCATCAAAAAAAGCAACATAATATCCATAAGCATCAACAAAACATTCAGGAGATTTTGCCACAAATCACAATGCACCAAGTCCAACACATTTAACAACCATTTTTCATTAATAACAAAAGGTAAATTGTGAGCCTTAGCCAACTGAAAAGGAGATCACACAACCGGTTTTGGTAAAATAGAGGTAACCGATAAGCAGCTATGTTTATTTAAAAGTAAAATGGTGTCAAGGGACACATGTCCTAATCGAGAGTGTCATAATCCAAAAGACAGTTTCAACTTCTACTTGGTTCCTGTAGAAAGAGCCTGAGGACTAGTAAAGAGAACATACAAACCACAATCATACCGACCTTATGCAAGAACCCGATGTGTTGTCCAATCCTGAATGTAGAAGTATGGTTGAGAAAAGAAAACACCAAAATTATTATCGGTGGTTAAGTTGCTAATAGATAAAATATTTTTAGTAATCATGGGGATGACCAAGACATCCCAAAGGGGAATAATATTATTAAAGGAAGAGTACCCAATATGTGATGTGGGAAGAACCTAGCCATTACCAAAGGCAACCTGATTGGGGCTCAAATATGGTGCGACATGTGTCACCGATGAGGATGAATATGTCATATGATTGATCACATCAATGTTAAAATACCAGTCTAGTCCAGTAGAAGAAACATGGGATTGGGCACAAAAAGCATTCACAAGATGATCTTTAGAAGTAGGAGGATGGGTAGCATATGTAGCAATTCGAGGAAATACATTGGCATAATGGTCATTCATGTGACACAAATGACAATGCGGAGAACGGCGATGCACTGCGTGCCTGACCACCCTAAGAGGACTGACCCTTATGGCCCTTTGTAACGAAATTGTCACAGGATTTGGTAGTGAACGCAAAGTTTAGAGCAACAGACCCATGAATTGATTTGAGAAACAACTTGTGCCCCTCGGCCTATGTGGCACCTAGTTCCCGTTATGTATTTCTTTTATTTTAGAATTTTACATTTTGGCCTGGGACTCGGCGAGTTGGCGGCCCAAATCGTCGAGTAGAAGCGGTTTAGACCCGGGGTTTAAGTGGTGGACTCGTCGAGTCGGCGGCCGGACTCGACGAGTAGACTCTGACTGGACAAAACCCTAATCTGAGGGTTTGCACCCTATTTAATCATCTCATTCAGCCCCCACTCGTCCCTATTGCTTCCAGAAACCCTCCATAGCGAACCCTAATTGGGTGTGTGCATATCTAAGGCATTTGTGGTGATTTTTGGTGGTTTTGATCACAAGGAAGAAGGAAGAACATGGAGGGATCAAGAGAAGACCAAAGGAGTCCTTGTTGGTTCATCATTTGCAGTTTCCAGAAGGTATAAATTATATACCTTGCTTGTTCTTTTGTTAGATCCCTTTTTGGGGAGATTTGGGGCTTTTAAGCCATATTTTGTAACCAACCATGATTGCAAGCATGGTTGGGGGGTCAACGCTTCGAATCTAGGACCTTGGAGGGATCACAAGGCAGTTAGGGGTTGCTTTTGCACCCATGGAAGGCCCCATGCATCTTAAGAGCTTCTTTTTGGGCATTTTAGGCTCAAAGTCCCATGCATGCACGTAAAGTTTGTAACTTTACGTGCTAGATCGATCTTAGGGACATCGATCTTAGGGACGTAGATCTATCATTTGGACAAGAGTTGTACACCAGAAATCGAAGAAATAGCGTTGGACGTTATCGACTCGGCTATTCCGAGAGTTGACTCCCTTTTTCTGTTAGGGTTCGAAGGAACTCAGTTGGGTGATGTAAGTGTTTTAGAGGATCGAAAGGAGTGACCCAACGTACTGGACTTAGCCTTAGACCTGAAGTTCATTGGACTCGCCGAGTACATGAACTGACTCGGTGAGTCCAAGGCAATCTCCTAGCACATGAAGATGAACTCGACGAGTTGCTCATACAACTCAGCGAGTGTAGGACAAGACTTGTTCTTCAGATGAAGATAAACTCGGCGAGTTGTTCATACAACTCGGCGAGTCGGATGAAGGATCATTCGATGTTCGAATAGGAGGAGAACTTGTCGAGTCATTGCCTAACTCGACGAGTAGGGACGAGAATGAGGACAATTAGATGGATAAGGACTCGGCGAGTTGGCGGCCCAACTCGACGAGTAAGGTCAACTGGAAGTTGACTTTGGCTTGACTTTGACTAGGTCAGGGGTAAAATAGTCATTCTACCATAAGAGTAGTTATCAGACTCTGATTGAGTGTTTAGTAGGAATTATAGCCCAAGGATTTCCGGAGCAGCAGAAGCGGACAAAGAGTTCCTGCATAGATAAGCAACTACTACTACGAGGTGAGTTACCTTCCAGTAGGGGTGGGTCTAAGGCACCAATCCCGGACCACCATTAGGTAGTTATGTTTGAGATGATTGTCTTTGTGATAATTATCTTGGTATGTTAATGAGTTATGGTCATGAGATATGTCTGTGTGATATGCTATGTGTGTAAAAGGGATTAGTTGTCCCTACCCAGTTATGCCTGACTATTTGATTACCTCTCGTTACTGAATGCTAGTGCTAGGGGGTGATATAGTCCCTAGTTACCGGTTAAAAGATATCGATGGTATATACCGGTTGAAAGATATCGATGATGGTTACCGGTTGAAAGATACTGATGGCAATTACCGTTTGAAAGATACCGACGGTGTTATGTGGTATGTGGTATGATGGGGAAACTCACTAAGCTTTGTGCTTACAGTTTCATTTTTGGTTTCAGGTACCTCTTCGTCTAAGGGGAAAGAGTCGGCGGCATATCATCGCATCCCACACACGGTTTCCGCATCGGATTTTCTGGGATTATACTCTGATTTTCATTGTTCCTAATGATATGGTTTTCGAGACATGATATTATGATTTTAAGATTGATGAAATAGTGACAATTTTTTCGTAACATAAATTATGATTTACTTAATTTAAAAATATATTTTTTGGCCTCAATTTTTCGGATTTTACAAGTTGGTATCAGAGCCCTGGTTTGAGGGATTCGAACACACCCTCGGGGGTGTCTGGACTCAAACCGAGGGCCTAAAGGATTTTTACAAGGAAAATGGTTTTCTAAAATGTAAGTTAAGGAATTTTGAGAAAGACAGGGTGTGTTATACGTGCGACCTGCCGGGCTAAAGTAAGTTCTCCCCAAGATACCAAACATTATATGTTATATGATTTATGATTCTGAGGACTGCATGCTACAATAGGGCTAAGGATCTAGGAAGGATGCCTTATATGCCTGTTGTATGTATGCTAGGACTATCTAGTCGGCGGTAGGATAGCCTGATTAGGTTATGCTTGAAGTGGTTACTCGATGCACAAATGCTGCTTGCTTTATGCTATAGGGTTCTGGCCAACCTTGATTAACTAGCGAGCGGATATGTAATAGTATCCGTAAGCTCGTTAGGGGGAGATGGTGAGGAATCCTAGTGCAGCTGACGGCGGCTAGTAGGTCAGAGGGTGCCCTAGGAAATCCTAGGATGAGATCAGTGGAGAGGGTATCAGAAAAAGGGACTCGGGGAAGTCGAATCAATCCTTGAGGAAAGTACAGATAAATGTGGAGGGTAGTATGGGCCTGTACTACTGGAAGTAGAGGATCCGTACTCAAGTCAAGGAGGGCCGAGATGGAACCAGGGGACTTGGAGAATGTGTGAGACCTCTCGAGAGTATGTATGACCCTGATGTTTGTATGTATATTTTCAGTATGGTGACCACACGACATGGAGTAAGAGGCTCGGGGTCAGAATCAGGTTCGGGCTCGGGTGATGGATCCGAGTAGGTGGATGGTAGACTACGTGAGTTCATCGCGTCGAAGATCACGAGAGTTATCCTTGATTTGACCCCGGTTATCTTCGGGTCGATCAAGGAAGGGATCATCGATCTGATGGAGGATCGTCTCCGATCATTCAAGAGTGATTGGCATCTAGCCAGGCAACTATGCGCATACTGTCCTTTAAGGACTTCAGAGAAAGTGGTGCGCCAGATTTACATGGGGTGAAGGACCCCATTACTGCTAGGAGATGGATCGCAGACATTGAATCTACGCAGTTGACGAGATTCTGCCCGGAAGGGTACAAGGTCCGTTTTGCTGCGGGATGTTTGAGGGATCGAGCCAGAGATTGGTGGGAGTTGATTGGTGATACGTTGGGAGCCCCAGCCATTGAGGCTATGACGTGGTTAGATTTTGTGACCCAATTCAGGACCAAGTTTGCACCAGCTATAGAGCTCAAACAGCTGGTGTAACGCCTGTGTTTCCAGGCTTGCCATTTTTAGCAATGTAATAGTCTAGGTTAACCTTTGTAACCCGTTTTGAAATAATAATAATGTATTATTTGAGTATTATGTGTTTTGTGCTTAATTGCTTAATTATGTGGTTTGATTAATTAAGAATATAAATAAGCGTCGAAATTTAAGTTTAAAATAAACTTGATATCATTGGATAAAGTTGTAGTGGTCGAAACGAGGTTTCCGAATATATATAGAACGCCCAAATCTGACTTCGTATGAGGAAGTTATGATTTATCGAAGTTCCGGCTTAGCGGTGTGCAGCCCGAAATACTCGAATTGAGATCGAGCGGTTGTTAGCCGAAGCAATCTAAATGAGAATCGAAGATCTCATTGTTGGTATCGATGCGATAAAAAGTTAGGCGAGAACGGACATCAAACGAAGAAGTTATGAATTTATAACGAAAGTTTCTGTCGCGGCCTATTAAAAATAATTAATAAAAATAAAGTCAAAATTAGCCGACAGAGTCTAAACGAAAGTCGTAGAGCGTGGTCTCACCTTTCCGTGGATATAAAGAACGTCGAAAACGGAGTTCGTATGATGAAGTTATGAATTTCCGAAGTTTATTAATCATTTTGTATTTATTTTTAAATCAAAAATCGGAGGTATTATCCGAAGCCGAGTCACCCGTCTGATCCATGGTACGCCCCGCGTACGTGAATACGCTATCGCGTACTCCGCATAGTGTCGACACTTCGGATGACGCATGCAGTGACGATTTCGGACGCGTACGCGCTGCGTACGCCTGTACGCCCCGCGTACTCCGAGGTTCCAGCCTCTATATAAAGGATCCGAAGGCAGCCTCATTTCTTGTTCATTTTCTTCTCTTCTCTCTAGTCTTTTGCATCGTTTTTCGTGCCGAAGCTACCCCGAAGCCCCGGTATCATACTCTAGCCCCGAGGCAAGTCCCGAGATCCCGAAGATCCCGAGAAGCGCGGTTCCCGAGTCGAAGCTCTGCCCGCGAAAAGTCGATTTTTGTGAAGATCTTCCAGATCTGCTGAGGAATACTACTCCTATAAGCCGTAGTGCTGTCCGATCATCTTCTGATCAAGTGAGTGTATACTAACTTTCTTAAACACAATAATAATACAAGTTTGGTTCGAGTGTATTAATTATATTGTTGTTTATAAGTGTGAGTGTGTAGTTATTTCTTCTAATACAATAATACGAAGTATTTTATATAAAAATACGTGCTATGTGTATATATTTGGTTGTGTTATGTGTGAATGAGTATTCACTCTCTTCTATCTTATAGATCTGCTTATTTCTTTATGAGATATGTGTTATGTGTGTGTGTGCCTCATCTGTTTTGTGATATATGTGCTGATTTAAGCATGCTATACAAGTTTTCTTTAAACTACGTATGAAAATATATATTTTATCTACTAATATGTTGGGTAGAACATGGGTAGATAGTTGGTGTGTAATAAACAGATGAGAGGCCTCGATGTTGTTGTTGTTGTTGATCTAGTTATTCAGCGGAGTATGGATAACGACCACGGACTCTTTCTAGACAGTCCAGTGGAACACTAGCAGGTTCATAACCTGTAGGTGTTGTGAACGATGTGTTCACCGGTGTACTCTATCCCCCTCATGGTTGCCTTTAGGATATCTATTGTTGAGGAAACCCCTTCGCAGTGATGTCCGTCCCGATGAAAATCCTAGATTAGGTCCCTTGAGATAGTTGTTTTAGGGACGTAAAGTGAGGATAACGGGAATGGGTAATCGGGATAGTGATTGGTTGGTGAAATTAAATATAACTTATTTATTGTGGGTTGAAAACCCTATATGCTCACCAGGCTCCCAAGCCTGACCCACTCAGTTTTATTTGTATTACAGGAAGTGGCACAAGGGCGTAAGATGGATGGATCATCTTGTTGTTTTGTTTACAAGTCTGTATATGTATATATTTGTTGAATGACTTGTAATGTTTATCGTTTATGCTTTATGGTCTGTATCGGAACATGACATCCCGAGTTTTGATTATATAATGAAATGCATCTCTTGATGAAATGCTTTGATAAATATTATTTTATCATGTTTTGTTTTGGGAACAAATTCCGCAACTCTTTCAAATCAAAAGGATTTACTCTGAAAATATTTAAAAGCATAAATGAAAATCGGTCTTTTCTGGCCGAGATTTTGGGGATGTCACAGTTGGTATCAGAGCATTAGTTTAAGCGAACTAGGAATTTGTAGGATTTCTAGACTTCAACTTAGAATGCTAAATGGAATGATGAGATGTGTGTCTGTTGGATTTTAGACACGAGCACTAGTTTATTTTAGGAAAGTTGCCTAAAATGCTTTTATGTGCTAAATGTTATATGTTGCCATATATGATATTATTTGTTCGGATCGACGGTTTGTTGCCAACCGGATCTGAAGGTTTATGTGTTTAGGATTCTAAGCGTATGTATACGATATTAGAACTAGCATGTAATCGTTTGGAGTAATAAGGTGAAATTATTCGGTGTGTAGATCAAAAATGGTGAGAACAAGGAGTGGCGTTGGAAACGCAGATGAAAACAGGAATCAACCGCCAGTGATTGAGCAGATACCTGTTGTAGCAGCAGCACCAGAACCAATAACAATGGCTGCGGTGCAAGCCATGATTCGGGCTATGCTAGCCGAACAAAGGGAGGAGATGCGACAAATGTTGCATAATAATAGGGATGAACCTATCATACCTATTGAGGAACCGGAATTGATTCCCGAGCAATCGGAGGAAGGGAACAATAGTCGCATGGTGAGTCAAGTTGGGACTCAAGAGGAACGAAGGAACAATCCGGAAAGGAGAAACAACAAGGATGGGCGTATGTACAAGAATTTCTTGGGCGCCAAACCGCCAAGTCTTTCTGGGAGCCCAAAGCCTGTTGAGATAATGGATTGGATCTCCGAAATGGAGATGGTATTTGAAAGTTGCGACTGTAGCAACAAACAGAAGACCGTATTTGCAGTTAGACAACTGAAGACTGGAGTCTTGAGTTGGTGGAAGTTGTTGGCAGATACTATGCCACGAGGAGAAGCCCTGAAAATGTCATGGGAGGAGTTCTTGGAACAGTTAAGGGTGCAGTATTGTTCGGAGATAGATCTGATTGATCTGAACAATGAGTTTCAAAACTTAAAGAAGGGGAAGATGAGCATAGAGGACTATGCTACTGCATTTACTGAGAAGATGAAGTTGTTTCCGTACCTAGTGCCAACGGAACTCTCCAAGATTGAGAGGTTTGCTAACGGACTGCCTGCTGACTTTGGTCCGACAGTCAAAATGGCAACCACTCTGAAAACGGCTGTTCGTGCAGCTAAGAATGTGGAGGCCCAGCAGAAGGAAAAGGGTCTGGAAAGAATAGATGTTGGAGAAAAGAGGAAGTTCGATGGAACTTCAGGGTCCAACAAGAAAAACAAGTTCTCGAAATCTGGTTCGAGGGGAGGTGGAGGTGAAGCGAAATGGTGCGACAAATGTAAGAAGAAGCATCATGGAAGATGTGAGGTGGCGAACACATGCTACAAGTGTGGAAAGCCAGGGCACTATGCCAATGAGTGTACCCTCACAAAGAAAGTTTGCTATGGTTGTGGTGAGGAGGGTCATATGTCGAGAGACTGCCCGAAGAAGAAGGAGGCAGCTAGACCCAACATTCCGCCAAAGCCAAAGGCGAGAGCATTCCAGATGACACTGGAAGCTGCTAAAGATGAAGCTGATGTCGCTTCAGGTACCTTTCTCGTTAACGAATTGCCTGCCCAAATTTTATTTGATTCTGGAGCCAACTACTCCTTTATATCGCATGAATTTGGTAGAAAGCTAGCTTTGCCTGTTGTTAGACTAGATAATGCTTTATTAGTCGAAGTTGCTAGTGGCAAGTTTGTACCTGTTAGCTATCGCATGAAAAACATCTTAATTGATCTGAATGGGAATAAGTTCCACGAGGAATTATTGCCTATCGAACTTAATGGTTTCGACATCGTATTGGGAATGGATTGGCTTAGCGCCAACGACGCCGAAATTTTATGCAAGAAGAAAATAGTCAAAGTAAACCCGCCTGGAAAAGATTCGTTTATGGTGTATGGGGACAAACGCAGAGTGAATTCTGGAATCATTTCTCTAATGAAAGCCAGAAAGTGTTTGACCAAGGGATGTACATCATATTTAGCATTCGTGATTGATGCTAAGAAGGAAAAGAAGGTGATGCAAAGCATTCCAGTGGTGTGTGATTATCCGGAAGTATTCCCCGAGGATCTTCCTGGATTACCACCTGATAGACAAGTGGAGTTCAGAATAGACTTGTTACCAGGAACCACGCCAATTGCAAAAGCACCTTATCGATTAGCACCGACGGAGATGAAGGAGCTAATGATGCAACTTCAGGAGTTATTGGACAACGGTTTCATTAGACCTAGTTCATCGCCCTGGGGAGCTCCGGTGTTATTTGTAAAGAAGAAAGATGGAAGTATGAGAATGTGCATCGATTACAGAGAGCTGAACAAGGCAACAATAAAGAATAGATATCCGTTGCCGAGGATTGATGACCTGTTTGATCAATTGCAAGGTTCGAGTTATTTCTCGAAGATCGATCTTAGGTCAGGATATCATCAGCTAAAAGTAAGAGAGCAAGATATCGAGAAGACTGCATTCAGAACTAGATATGGACACTACGAGTTCTTGGTTATGTCGTTTGGACTAACCAATGCTCCAGCAGCGTTCATGGATTTGATGAATAGGGTTTGTAACCCGTTCCTTGATAAATCCGTGATAGTGTTCATAGACGACATTCTGATTTACTCGAAAAGCCAGGAGGAGCATGGCAGACACTTGCGAGAAGTGTTAGAAGTCTTGAAGAAGGAGAAGCTGTATGCTAAGTTCTCCAAATGTGATTTTTGGATTCGTGAAGTCCAATTCTTGGGTCACGTGGTCAACCAAGAAGGGATAATGGTTGATCCAGCGAAGATCGAAGCTGTGACGAAGTGGGAACAACCGAAAAGTCCCACGGAGATTCGAAGCTTTTTAGGATTAGCTGGATATTACCGAAGGTTTATCCAAGGCTTTTCTTCGATCGCTAGTCCATTGTCAGCTTTGACCCACAAAGGAGCTACTTATGCTTGGGGTGAGAAGCATCAGGAAGCATTTGAGAAGCTAAAGAAGAAGCTATGCGAGGCACCGATACTTTCTCTACCCGATGGAGTTGAAGACTTCGCTGTCTATAGTGATGCGTCTGGTGTTGGTTTGGGTTGTGTTTTGACCCAAAGAGAAAAGGTGATAGCATATGCGTCTCGACAGCTGAAAGAGCATGAAAAGAACTACCCGACTCATGATTTGGAGTTGGCAGCGGTAGTTTTCGCTCTGAAAATATGGAGGCATTACCTCTATGGCACGAAATGCAAACTTTTCACTGATCATAAGAGTCTCCAATACCTCTTTAATCAGAAAGAATTGAATATGAGGCAACGACGCTGGCTAGAATTACTTAAAGACTATGACTGCGAGATACTTTACCACCCCGGTAAAGCTAATGTTGTTGCTGATGCTCTCAGTCGGAAAGTCAATCCCGAAAGGAAAAGGCCAAGAGCGTTGAGAATTGAAGTTGTCTCAACTATTTTGGAAAGTATAAAGAAAGCTCAGAGCGAAGCTTCTGAGAAGAATGACAGAAAGGAGGAACGTTTGGGCAAAACGTTGGTGTTCGGTGTAAACAATCATGGACTGAAGGTATTCCAAGATCGGATTTGGATACCTAAGACAGGAGGAGTCAGAGATCTTCTGATGGAAGAAGCTCACAAGACCATGTACTCGATTCATCCGGGTAGCACTAAAATGTATAGGGACCTGAAACCCTACTACTGGTGGCCGACGATGAAGCTTGATGTTGCAAAGTATGTGGCCGAGTGTGTGACTTGTGCGAGAGTCAAGACACAACATCAGAAACCGTACGGGAGTTTAGAACCTTTGCCTGTGCCTATGGGTAAGTGGGAAGACATTGCTATGGATTTTGTCACTAAACTGCCCAGAACAAAGAATGGTCACGACATGATTTGGGTGGTCGTTGATCGATTCACTAAGAGTGCGCATTTCATAGCGGCCAGGGAGAAATGGTCTATGGAGAAGCTTGCGAATTCTTACGTGAAGGAAATTGTGAGGCTTCACGGTGTTCCGTTAACGATTGTGTCGGATCGTGATAGTCGTTTCACATCGAGATTTTGGAAAAGTCTACAAGAGGAATTGGGTACCAAGTTGTGTTTAAGTACAGCTTACCATCCGCAGACTGATGGTCAGAGTGAAAGAACGATACAAACACTTGAAGATATGCTGAGAGCGTGTACCTTGGAATTCCTAGGTAATTGGGATGAACATTTACCGTTGGTAGAATTTTCCTATAATAATAGTTTCCACTCGAGCATTAAGATGGCACCTTACCAAGCTTTGTATGGACAGAAGTGTCGTACGCCGTCTTGTTGGCTTGAGGTTAGGGAAAAGCAATTTATGGGACCGGAGTTGGTTCATCAAACTGCTGAAAAGTTGAAAATAATTAGGGAAAGAATGTTAGCGGCTCAGGATCGTCAAAAGAGCTATGCTGACAAAAAGCGAAGACCGATAACTTTTGAGGTTGGGGATTCGGTTTTGCTTAAAGTCTCGCCGTGGAAGGGACTTATAAGATTTGGTAAGAGGGGAAAGTTGAGTCCAAGGTTTATTGGACCATTTAAAGTTCTTCAGAGGATTGGGAACCAAGCTTACAAGCTCGAATTACCCGAAGAACTGAATGGAATTCATAACACTTTTCATGTGTGTTATTTGAGGAAGTTCACGGGAGAAGTTCCCGACATAATTCCAATTTCTGAATTGAGAATTGATGAGAACAAAAGGTTGATTGAAGAACCAGAGGCAATTGTTGACCGAAAGACTAAGAAATTGCGACGCAAGATGGTTGGGTTAGTGCTTGTCCGATGGAAACACATGAATGGGCCGAATCTCACCTGGGAGACGGAGAGTGACATGATGGGTCGCTATCCGCATTTGTTTGTTGATGTGTGATTCCGGGGACGGAATCATTCTAAGGTGGAGAGAATTGTAACGCCTGTGTTTCCAGGCTTGCCATTTTTAGCAATGTAATAGTCTAGGTTAACCTTTGTAACCCGTTTTGAAATAATAATAATGTATTATTTGAGTATTATGTGTTTTGTGCTTAATTGCTTAATTATGTGGTTTGATTAATTAAGAATATAAATAAGCGTCGAAATTTAAGTTTAAAATAAACTTGATATCATTGGATAAAGTTGTAGTGGTCGAAACGAGGTTTCCGAATATATATAGAACGCCCAAATCTGACTTCGTATGAGGAAGTTATGATTTATCGAAGTTCCGGCTTAGCGGTGTGCAGCCCGAAATACTCGAATTGAGATCGAGCGGTTGTTAGCCGAAGCAATCTAAATGAGAATCGAAGATCTCATTGTTGGTATCGATGCGATAAAAAGTTAGGCGAGAACGGACATCAAACGAAGAAGTTATGAATTTATAACGAAAGTTTCTGTCGCGGCCTATTAAAAATAATTAATAAAAATAAAGTCAAAATTAGCCGACGGAGTCTAAACGAAAGTCGTAGAGCGTGGTCTCACCTTTCCGTGGATATAAAGAACGTCGAAAACGGAGTTCGTATGATGAAGTTATGAATTTCCGAAGTTTATTAATCATTTTGTATTTATTTTTAAATCAAAAATCGGAGGTATTATCCGAAGCCGAGTCACCCGTCTGATCCATGGTACGCCCCGCGTACGTGAGTACGCTATCGCGTACTCCGCATAGTGTCGACACTTCGGATGACGCATGCAGTGACGATTTCGGACGCGTACGCGCTGCGTACGCCTGTACGCCCCGCGTACTCCGAGGTTCCAGCCTCTATATAAAGGATCCGAAGGCAGCCTCATTTCTTGTTCATTTTCTTCTCTTCTCTCTAGTCTTTTGCATCGTTTTTCGTGCCGAAGCTACCCCGAAGCCCCGGTATCATACTCTAGCCCCGAGGCAAGTCCCGAGATCCCGAAGATCCCGAGAAGCGCGGTTCCCGAGTCGAAGCTCTGCCCGCGAAAAGTCGATTTTTGTGAAGATCTTCCAGATCTGCTGAGGAATACTACTCCTATAAGCCGTAGTGCTGTCCGATCATCTTCTGATCAAGTGAGTGTATACTAACTTTCTTAAACACAATAATAATACAAGTTTGGTTCGAGTGTATTAATTATATTGTTGTTTATAAGTGTGAGTGTGTAGTTATTTCTTCTAATACAATAATACGAAGTATTTTATATAAAAATACGTGCTATGTGTATATATTTGGTTGTGTTATGTGTGAATGAGTATTCACTCTCTTCTATCTTATAGATCTGCTTATTTCTTTATGAGATATGTGTTATGTGTGTGTGTGCCTCATCTGTTTTGTGATATATGTGCTGATTTAAGCATGCTATACAAGTTTTCTTTAAACTACGTATGAAAATATATATTTTATCTACTAATATGTTGGGTAGAACATGGGTAGATAGTTGGTGTGTAATAAACAGATGAGAGGCCTCGATGTTGTTGTTGTTGTTGATCTAGTTATTCAGCGGAGTATGGATAACGACCACGGACTCTTTCTAGACAGTCCAGTGGAACACTAGCAGGTTCATAACCTGTAGGTGTTGTGAACGATGTGTTCACCGGTGTACTCTATCCCCCTCATGGTTGCCTTTAGGATATCTATTGTTGAGGAAACCCCTTCGCAGTGATGTCCGTCCCGATGAAAATCCTAGATTAGGTCCCTTGAGATAGTTGTTTTAGGGACGTAAAGTGAGGATAACGGGAATGGGTAATCGGGATAGTGATTGGTTGGTGAAATTAAATATAACTTATTTATTGTGGGTTGAAAACCCTATATGCTCACCAGGCTCCCAAGCCTGACCCACTCAGTTTTATTTGTATTACAGGAAGTGGCACAAGGGCGTAAGATGGATGGATCATCTTGTTGTTTTGTTTACAAGTCTGTATATGTATATATTTGTTGAATGACTTGTAATGTTTATCGTTTATGCTTTATGGTCTGTATCGGAACATGACATCCCGAGTTTTGATTATATAATGAAATGCATCTCTTGATGAAATGCTTTGATAAATATTATTTTATCATGTTTTGTTTTGGGAACAAATTCCGCAACTCTTTCAAATCAAAAGGATTTACTCTGAAAATATTTAAAAGCATAAATGAAAATCGGTCTTTTCTGGCCGAGATTTTGGGGATGTCACAGCTGGCCAGGGAGTTCTTAGATATGAGACAAACTACGGAGACTGTGGCGGAGATCACCGCCAAGTTCCAGGATTGAATTTTATTGGTGCCCCAGTATGCGGGTGATGAGGACCTACTACCATTACATGCTACAAGCCAATATCAGGGAGCATGTCAGTTTTTCAGCCTACCCTACCTTCGATTCCATGATTGCCAGGGCAAGGGAGAGGGAGATTGATCTGGAGCACATACAGAAGAGGAAGGTAGAGGAGGGACAGACGACAGGGGCTTCAGGGAAGAAGCCCAAGGGATCCGATGTTAGGCCGAAGGGCCAGTCAGGATGGGACTGCTGTGGGAAATGTGGTCGGTCACATGAGGGAGTTTTCCGCACTGGGTCGGGTTCTGGCAGCTATAAGTGTGGCAAGAATGGGCATTTTGCCAGAGATTGTACTGCCCCTACTCCTACGATTCAGACATCAGACCTGATTTTCTTTCATTGCAATCAGAGGGTCCATAAAAGGGCAATTGCCCCAGATTGACAGCAGCAGCGGTGCCGACAGTGGCGCCCACTCTGGCGACCGCACAGGTTACGGATAGGCGGAAGGTCAAGACGGAGGCTCCAGTGGTGTAGAGCCGAGCATTTCAACTGATAGCCGAGGAGGCACGTGTTGCACCCGATGTGGTGATGGGTATGATTTCTCCTCTCATGTGTTTTATGTTATGTTGTCATGATTTTGGTATGTTATATATATGTGATCTTTTTAGGATCGTTCCATGTGAACGGTATCCCAATTCAGGTATTGTTTGATTCGGGTGCTACCTGATCGTTTGCCTCTCTTGCACTTAGCATGAAGTTCCCTGAGTCTTCGGGCATGTTGGATTGCCCCCTTGAGGTTGAGATTGTGGACGACCGGTTAGTGTGAGCATCAGAGGTCTACCGAGGTTCTGTTTTGAGGCTGTTCGAGGAGAGTTACCTGGTAGATCTGGTTCCCATACCTTTGCAGGGGAAGAAAGTTACTATTGGTATGGATTAGCTAAGCCCCAATGGGGCAGTGATTGACTGTGCATGGCAGTTAGTGCAAATCAGGACCCCCAACGAAAGACCACATCATGGAGTGGATTCCATTTGGGTCATCGTGGATTGGTTGACCATGAGTGCCCACTTTATACCGATCTAGGAGAGTATCTCGGCCGAGAAGTTGGCCGACATATACATTCGAGAGGTGATGGCTCGGCACGGAGTGCCAGTCTCTGTGATTTCAAATAGGGATGTGCAGTTCACTTCCAGGTTTTGGAAGAAATTCCATGACGAGTTAGGTACTCGTTTGCACTTCAGCACCGCCTTTCACCCACAGACGGATGGTCAGAGCGAGCGGACAATCTAGACTCTAGAGGACATGATGCGGGCATGCGTGCTAGACTTCGGTGGTAGCTGGGATACTTACCTCCCATTGGCAGAGTTCTATTATAAAACTAGCTACCACGCGAGTATCGATCGTCCTCCCTTCGAGATGCTATACTGGAGGAAGTGCAAGACCCTGATATGCTGGGGTGACGTTGGCCAGAGGGTCATGGGGAGCACCAAAGTGGTGCTCAAGATGACAGAGAGGATTCAGCAGGTTCGGAGCAGGCTTTAGACTGCACGAAGTCAGCAGAAAAGTTATGCCGACAAGCGTCGATCAGACCTGGAGTTCCAGGTCGGGGATAGGGTTCTCCTTAAGGTTTCTCCATGAAACGGTGTCATCCGATTCAATAAGCGGGGCAATTTGGGCCCCAGATATATCGAACCTTTCAAGGTTATAGCCCGAGTGGGCAAGGTGGCATATAGACTGGATCTGCCAGCCGAACTCAGTCAGATTCATAACACCTTTCACGTCTCACAGCTGTGGAAGTGCCTGGTGGACGACTCAGTAGTGGTGCCCCTGGAGGATATTTAGGTCGATGACAGCCTGAATTAGATTGAGCGACCTGTGACGATCCTCGACTGGAAGTCGAACAGTATGAGGAACAAGAAGGTCGAGCTAGTGAAGGTGCAATGGCAGCACCGGAAGGACTTGGAATGGACGTCGGAGCCGGTGGATGAGATAATGGAGCATTATCCAGAGCTTTTCCAGGAGCGAGCAGCAGACTTCGAGGATGAAGTCTAAAATAAGTGGGGGATATTTCTAGCACCTAGTTCCTGGTATTTATTTCTTTTATTTTAGAATTTTGCATTTTGGCCTGGGACTCGGCGAGTTGGCGGCCCAACTCGGCGAGTAGAAGCGGTTTAGACCCGCGGTTTAAGTGGTGGACTGGTCGAGTCGGCGGCCAGACTCGACGAGTAGACTCTAACTGGACAAAACCCTAATCTGAGGGTTTGCACCCTTTTTAATCATCTCATTCAGCCCACACTCATCCCTATTGCTTCCAGAAACCCTCCATAGCGAACCCTAATTGTGTGTGTGAAGATCTAAGGCATTTGTGGTGATTTTTGGTGGTTTTGATCACAAGGAAGAAGGAAGAACATAGAGGGATCAAGAGAAGACCAAAGGAGTCCTTGTTGGTTCATCATTTGCAGTTTCCAGAAGGTATAAAGTCTATACCTTGCTTGTTCTTTTGTTAGATCCCTATTTGGTGAGATTTAGGGCTTTTAAGCCATATTTTGTAACCAACTATGATTGCAATCATGGTTGGGGGGTCACGGCTTCGGATCTAGGACCTTGGAGGGGTCACAAGGCAGTTAGGGTTGCTTTTGTACCCATGGAAGGCCCCATGCATCTTAAGAGCTTCTTTTTGGGCATTCTAGGCTCAAAGTCCCATGCATGCATGTAAAGTTTGTAACTTTACGTGCTAGATCGATCTTAGGGACATAGATCTATCATTTGGACAAGAGTTACACACCAGAAATCGAAGAAATAGAGTTGGACGTTATCGACTCGGCAAGTCGTTCTTGGGACTCGGCGAGTCCGAGACTTGACTCCCTTTTTCTGTTAGCGTGATGTAAGTGTTTTAGAGGATCCAAAGGAGTGACCCAACGTACTGGACTTAGCCTTAGACCTGAAGTTCATGGGAGTCGGTGAGTACATGAACAGACTCGACGAGTCCAAGGCAAACTCCCAGCACATGAAGATGAACTTGACGAGTTGTTCTTACAACTCGGTGAGTCAAGGACAAGACTTGTTCTTCAGATGAAGATGAACTCGGAGAGTTTTTCATACAACTCGGCGAGTTGGATAAAGGATCATTCGATGTTTAAATAGGAGGAGAACTCGTTGAGTTATTGCCTAACTCGACGAGTAGGGACGAGAATGAGGACAATTAGATGGATAAGGACTCGACAAGTTGGCGGCCCAACTCGGCGAGTCGGGTCAACTGGAAGTTGACTTTGGCATGACTTTGACTAGGTCAGGGGTAAAATAGTCATTCTACCATAAGAGTAGTTATCAAACTCAGATTGAGTGTTTTGTGGGAATTATAGCTGGAGGATTTCCGGAGCAGTAGTAGCGGACAAAGAGTTCCCGCACAGATTAGTAACTATTACTACGAGGTGAGTTACCTTCCAGTAGGGGTGGGTCTAAAGCACCAATGTCGGCCCACCAGTAGGTAGTTATGTTTGAGATGATTGTCTTTGTGATAATTATCTTGGTATTTTAATGTTTAATAGTCATGAGATATGCCTGTGTGATATGCTATGTGTGTAAAAAGGATTAGTTGTCCCTACCCAGTTCTCATTACTGTATGCTAGTGCTAGGGGTGAAATAGTCCCCAATTACCGGTTGAAAGATACTGATGGTGTGTACCGCTTGAAAGATACCGATGGTTACCGGTTGAAAGATACCGATGGCAGTTACCGGTTGAAAGATACCGACGGTGTTATGTGGTATGCGGTATAACGGGGGAACTCACTAAGCTTTGTGCTTACAGTTTCAGTTTTGGTTTCAGGTACCTCTTCGTCCAAGGGGAAAGAGTCGGCGGCGTAGCATCGCATCACATACATGGTTTCCGCATCAGATTTTCTAGGATTATACTCTGATTTTCATTGTTCCTGATGATATGGTTTTCGAGACATGATTTTATGATTTTATGAATGATGAAATAGTGACAATGTTTTGGTAACATAAATTATGATTTACTTAATTTAAAAATAGAAGTTTTGGCCTCAATTTTTAGGATGTTACATCCTATGCAAGGAGATTCCAAAAAAATGGGGTGCGAGAACCTCATGTAGCTGTTGAAAAAGACTAAAATAAACTGCCAAGACTGTAAGAGCCCGGAATCTCAGGTATTGTTAAATTATGTTTTTGGGGTGATTTAAGAGGGGACTCGGCGAGTTGGAGCCTAGACTCGCCGAGTAGGATCGCAGACTTGGTCGCGGGATCGCGACTGGACTCGACGAGTCCAGATATGGACTCGGCGAGTCTACGCTGTTTAGCGAAAACCCTAACCGTTCAGGTTTGGGACGTATAAAAAGGACTCATTGGCCGTCATTGTTCATTTTAGCCTTCTGAGAAGAACCCTAAACCGATTGTGTGCATCTGGAGCAAGGATTATAGGCCATTGTTGATTATAGAAGAGTTTTTGTGCAAGGAAGAGAAGGGATTGGCTAAAGGAACAGCAAGGGAGTCACATTCTGAGGATTGGGGACACAGAGAATACATCATCCAGGTAAGAATTCGTGTATACTCTGCTATGTTGATGTGATTATAGAATTAGGGTTTATGGAACCCTTTTTGTGAATAGATTGAATGTTACCCTAGTCCCCTAATTGATTGTAACCCTGTATTGGGACCTTTGGAGGTCCAGAATGTCCCATGTCTGTGCATTTCGGGAATTGATGAAGGTTTTGGATTGGAATCCTTATGCCTTAGGTCAAAATGTAAATTATGAATCATATGGTGTATCATGAGCAACGAAATGAGGACTTTACGTGATGGATCAGCCTAGGAAGGCCAGACCTAGGAAGGGTCGAAGCAGTTCTGATCTTAGGATGTAGTTTGAGCGGTTGCATGGCATGGACTCGCTGAGTTCGATGAACAGACTCGGCGAGTAGCTTGAAGATTAACTGGGACTCGTCGAGTTGTTCTTCAGACTCGGCGAGTTGAGTCGGGGTGGCCCCACGATTCTTCCAGGAGTAACTCGTCGGGTCAAGGAGGATACTCGACGAGTAGAAAGGGAATCTCAGAGAATTGGAGGACGTCTAGACTCGCCGAGTCGCCATGGCACTCGCCGAGTCCGGTCGAGTTGACCGTTGACCGGAGTTGACCTTAGTCTGACTTCTTAGGGATAGTCACACTTAGAAGGTGTAAGTGTTAATGAGAGTTATGTGATGTTATAGGGAGGTTGTAGCTCGTCGGATTGTGCATGAGTGATTTCAGGATTTGCTAGCTTTCAGCATTCACGAGGTGAGTCTTCTCACTATACTGTACCCGGAAGGGTTTGACTGTGTGACCGGAAGGTCAGATATGATATATGATATGTATGCTATATGTGGTAAGTTATTTGTTATATGTGCTATGTATGTCATGGGCTGGAAGGCGATTATATTATGGGCCGGAAGGCAATATGTTATGGGCCGGAAGGCAATATGTTGTGTGATGGACCGGAAGGTCGGCATGGGTAGGACCGGAAGGTTTACCCAGCAGGGACGAAAGTCCCCTGAGACACATGGACCGGAAGGTCAGGGCCTGGAAAGGCGTATGTGCGTATGTTGTATATTGGGGAAACTCACTAAGCATTTACGCTTACAGTTGTTATGTATATGTTTCAGGTACTAGCGAGGACCGTGGGAAGGCGCCGGCATGATCGGTACACACTGGAGAATGTTTTTTTGATCTTGGGATTTGGACAATTTGTATTTGACATGACACTTAAATTATTTATGCCTTGTTTTGAATTGAAACACTTTATTTTTTTAAAATGAAAAATTTGTTTGAAAATTTGCGTTGTTACAATTGGTATCAGAGCCTTGGTTTGAGGGATTCGGGTGCACCTTCGGGAGTAACTGAACTCAAACCGAGGATTTGAGAAATTTTTTTTTAAAAAAAAAAGGCATAGAGTCTTGTAAATGGTTTTGTGGTAAGCAAGAAAGAAGCAGTGTGTACGATCAGTCAGTGCCCGAACGGTAAAGATCCCCAAAATACCTTACAATATTATATGATATGAATTGTTATGCATGCTAGAAGACTAGGTATTCATGATAGGACTAGAGTGGCCTGATTTGTGATGCCTTAGTCTAGGGAAGTTTGCCGATATGAGATGCTTTGCTAGTGTGCGGGTAGATAGTGCATAACAGAAGTAGAGTACTCACTATCCGGGGTTTGGGGAGGAAGACTTGCGATGAATGTTGATGCGGTGTGGTCGGTAGTATTGGGCCCGTACTACCGAAGACACCGGGTTAGTGGGAGACCCAAGTAAGAATCCCTGGATATCGGAGACTGAGTAGGGTTGCGTTATCGAGTGTGATTATACTCGATGGAGTCTCTGATAGTTTTATGTTGTATTTCAGAGACATCATGGTTAGGCCACGCCACGGAGCGAGTTCGAGCGGTGTGAGTGACGAGGAGATTCGTCAGATGATTCACGAGGAGGTAGCTGCGGCAATCCGGGCTGAGATCCCGGAGATGTTTGGGTCAATTAAGACCACCCTGATGGAGAAGTTTGAGGAGCGGTACGCCGCATTGACTGAAGCTGCAGCCGCTGCAGCTACCGCAGCTGTGGCCGCTGCCAGGCGACAGGGGGGTGACTCGTTGCTGTTCCGGGAGTTCAGCAACACGAAGCCACCTGAGTTTGATGGGACGCAGGATCCGATTGCTGCGATGAGGTGGATCGCGGATATAGAGGGGTGCTTCTACACTTGTTCATGCCCGGAGCACCTGAGGGTACGGTTCGCTTTGAACCAGATCCGTTTGGGAGCGAAGGATTGGTGGAAGTTCGTGACGGCGAACTTCACTTTGGCAGAGATTACAGCAGTGACATGGGAGGGTTTTACTGCTATGTTCAGGGACGAGTACGTTCCCCCGGTGGAGAGGGAACGATTGGTTCAGGAGTTCTTAACCCTCAAGCAGGGTACTGATTCTGTCGCGGTGATCACGCAGAAGTTTCATGAGAGGGCGATGTTCTGCCCCGAGCTGGTGTCCACTGATCAGGCTCGGATGAGCCGGTACTTGGGTGTGTTGAGGAGGGATATCCGGGAGTTTGTGTCAAACTCCACCTACCATACTTTTGCTGAGCTTCAGGCGAATGCCAGGAAACGCGAGATTGAGTTGGAGACCCAGGCCAGGGAGGAGGCCGAGTCTCAGCGGGTGGACCGGCGACCGACTCAGTCCCAGCCGGCAGCCAAGCGGGTAAAGTCCGCCGATTCGAGGACAGGAGGTTCGAAGGGCCACACTTGCGGGAAGTGCGGTAAGAGTCATGATGGGGTATGTCGATCTGGTGCTTGCTACAAGTGTGGCAAGGAGGGGCCCATTGCTAGGGAGTGCCCCAAGGGGTTTACGGTTTGCTTTCATTGCAACCAGACAGGCCATAGGAAGGCCGAGTGTCCTCAGCTTCTTCAGGGATCTGCACCTGCTGCCAGAGCTACTGCGACTCGACCGGTGAAGGCCGAGGCCCCGAGGGCTCGGGGGAGAGCCTTTCAGTTGACTGCGGAGGAGGTCCGCGCTGCGCCTGATGTTGTGGCAGGTATGCTGTAATTCATGTAATTATTTTTTTTATGTCGAGATGTTATGCTTATGTTATTATATGCGTAGGTACTTTCCTTGTGAACTCTGTGCTTGCCTTAGTGTTATTTGACTCGGGTGCGAGTAGGTCCTTTGTATCTTTAGCCTTTAGTCAACATATCAGCGTTAGTCGTGAGTCGTTGAGTCGACCTTTGAGAGTTTCTATAGCTGACGAGAGAGTAATTTGTGCCACGGAGGTTCTTTGGGGATGTGTACTAGAGATTTTCGGGGTTGAATTCCCGATTGACCTGATTCCTATTGCGATGGGTGATGTCTGTGTCATTGTGGGCATGGACTGGTTGAGCCGATTAGGCACTGTCATCGACTGTGAGCGTCGGCTGGTGACTATACGAGACCATAGTGGGGGAGTTCTTTCGGTGTACGGCGAGGGTACCCGTTCGGGATCAGCTTTTTGTTCGGCCGCTAGGGCGAGGCAGTGTCTACAGCAGGGCTGTAAGGGTTTTGTGGCGTATGTGATGGATACGCGGGAGGTTTCCGAGAGACCGAAGTCAGTTGAGGAGGTCCCTGTGGTGCGTGAGTTTCCATATGTTTTCCCCGAGGAGCTGCCGGGAGTACCTCCTGTGAGGCAAGTAGAGTTTGGTATCGATCTGGTTCCGGGGGCCGCGCCTATTGCTAAGGTGCCTTATCGTCTTGCACCTCCAGAGATGCAAGAGTTGTCATCGCAGCTCCAGGAGTTGCTGGGGAAGGGATTCATTCGGCCGAGCAGCTCGTCGTGGGGAGCACCTATTCTGTTCATCAAGAAGAAGGATGGTTCACACCGGATGTGCATTGATTACCAGGAGTTGAACAAGTTGACGGTCAAGAACCGTTACCCGTTACCGAGGATCGATGATTTATTCGATCAGTTGCAGGGAGCATCTTGGTTTTCCAAGATCGATCTGAGATCAGGGTACCATCAGGTGAGAGTGCGGGAGGAGGATGTCCAGAAGACAGCGTTTAGGACGCGGTATGGGCATTATGAGTTTGTGGTGATGCCTTTCGGGCTCACCAATGCCCCGGCTGTGTTCATGGATCTCATGAACAGGGTATGCAGGCCGATGTTGGATCGGTCAGTGATTGTATTTATCGACGACATTCTGGTGTATTCGAGATCGAGAGAGCAGCATGAGAAGCATTTGAGAGAGGTCCTTGAGGTATTGAGGTCGGAGAAGCTTTACGCAAAGTTCTCCAAATGTGACTTCTGGTTGCGGGAGGTCCAATTTCTAGGACATGTTGTTAATCAGAAAGGGATATTGGTCGATCCGGCCAAGGTTGAGGCGGTGATGAGTTGGGAGGTGCCGAAGTCACCCTCTGAGATCAGGAGCTTCCTTGGGTTGGCAGGGTATTATCGGAGATTCATTAAGGACTTCTCCAAGATCACAGTGCCACTCACCAGATTGACCCGGAAGGGTGTTGCATTCTCATGGGGACCCGAGCAGCAGACCTCCTTTAAGACACTTCGCCAGAGGTTGTGCGAAGCCCCGGTATTAGCTCTCCCGGAAGGGATGGAAGATTTTGTAGTATATTGCGACGCATCGATTTCGGGACTGGGTGCAGTGTTGATGCAGAGGGGTCATGTGATAGCTTATGCGTCGAGGCAGCTGAAGCCTCATGAGGCGAGATATCCCACGCATGATTTAGAGTTGGGGGTAGTAGTGTTCTCACTCAAGATTTGGCGTCACTACCTGTATGGGGTTCGATGTACAATATACACGGACCATAAGAGCTTGAAGTATTTGATGGATCAGCCCAACTTAAATATGCGTCAGAGGAGGTGGTTGGATGTGGTCAAGGATTATGATTGTGAGATCCTGTACCACCCAGGCAAGGCTAATGTGGTAGCCGACGCGTTGAGCCGCAGGGCGGAGAGCACTCCATTGCGAGATGTATGCTTGAGACTGACTGTGATGACTCAAGTATTGGATGCTATTCGTGGGGCGCAGGCTGAGGCTGTGCGGCCAGAGATACAGAAGAAAGAGCGGGTCGTTGGGTTAATTTCAGAGTTCGTTAAGGATGGACGAGGGCTTCTGACGTTTCAGGGTCGGATCTGGGTACCGTTCGTGGGCGGTACGCGTGTTACTTTGATGGAAGAGGCTCATAGATCGAAATTCTCGATCCATCCCGGTGCCACGAAGATGTATTTGGATTTGAGGAAAGAGTATTGGTGGCCCTGTATGAAGAGGGACGTTGCATGGTTCGTTGAGAGGTGCTTGACCTGCCGTAGGG
Source organism: Lactuca sativa (assembly GCF_002870075.4). NCBI lineage: Eukaryota > Viridiplantae > Streptophyta > Magnoliopsida > Asterales > Asteraceae > Lactuca > Lactuca sativa. The sequence goes on from NC_056629.2 coordinate 173,902,503, forward strand.
TTAAGGCCGAGCACCAGAGACTGCATGGCAAGTTACAGCCATTGGAGATCCCCGAGTGGAAGTGGGAACAGATCACTATGGATTTCATCACCAAATTGCCAAGGACTGCCAGGGGAGTTGATTCAATTTGGGTGATTGTGGATAGGTTGACGAAGAGTGCACACTTCCTTGCCATCAGCGAGAGTTCTTCAGCGGAGAAAGTGGCGGAGATATATGTGAGAGAAGTAGTATCTCGGCATGGATTGCCGATCTCGATTGTTTCAGACCGTGATGTGCGCTTCACTTCCAGGTTCTGGAAGAAATTTCATGAGGAGCTGGGTACTAAATTGCATTTTAGTACCGCATACCATCCCCAGACAGACGGTCAGAGCGAGCGGACGATTCAGACGCTGGAAGACATGCTTCGAGCGTGTGTGTTAGACTTTGGGGGTAGCTGGGATGCGTATTTACCCTTGGCAGAGTTTTCCTACAACAACATCCATCATTCGAGCATTGGTATGCCACCTTTTGAGCTGTTGTATGGTAGGAGGTGTCGGACCCCCATTTGCTGGGGAGAGGTGGGACAGAGAGTGATGGGCAGCACAGAGATCGTGCTTCAGACGACAGAGCAGATTCAGCAAGTTAGACAGAGGTTATTGACCGCCCAGAGCCGACAGAAGAGTTATGCAGACAGGCGCCGATCCGAGCTTGAGTTTCAAGTCGGGGACTTCGTTCTCCTGAAGGTCTCTCCTTGGAAAGGAGTGATACGATTCAGGAAGAGGGGCAAGTTGGGGCCCCGGTATATTGGGCCATTTCATGTGATTGCAAGGATAGGCCGGGTAGCCTATCGGTTGGAGTTGCCAGCGAAGTTGGGACAGATCCACGACACTTTTCATGTGTCGCAATTGAGGAAGTGCATAGCCGATGAGTCGGCAGTGGTTCCATTGGAGGATATTCAGGTGGATGCGAGCCTGAATTATGCTGAGAGACCAGTGGCCATCAGGGATCGAAAGATCAAGGTTCTGAGGAACAAGGAGGTACCTCTGGTGTTGGTCCAGTGGCAACACCGGAAGGGATCGGAAATGACTTGGGAGCCGGAACGTGAAATGCGGGAGCAGCATCCGGAGCTATTTTCAGAGTGAGACTTCGAGGGCGAAGTCTAATCCTAGTGGGGAAGAGTTGTAACAGCCGGGAATCTCAGGTATTGTTAAATTATGTTTTTGGGGTGATTTAAGAGGGGACTCGGCGAGTTGGAGCCTAGACTCGCCGAGTAGGATCGCAGACTTGGTCGCGGGATCGCGACTAGACTCGACGAGTCTAGATATGGACTCGGCGAGTCTACGCTGTTTAGCGAAAACCCTAACCGTTCAGGTTTGGGACGTATAAAAAGGACTCATTGGCCGTCATTGTTCATTTTAGCCTTCTGAGAAGAACCCTAAACCGATTGTGTGCATCTGGAGCAAGGATTATAGGCCATTGTTGATTATAGAAGAGTTGTTGTGCAAGGAAGAGAAGGGATTGGCTAAAGGAACAGCAAGGGAGTCACATTCTGAGGATTGGGGACACAGAGAATACATCATCCAGGTAAGAATTCGTGTATACTCTGCTATGTTGATGTGATTATGGAATTAGGGTTTATGGAACCCTTTTTGTGAATAGATTGAATGTTACCCTAGTCCCCTAATTGATTGTAACCCTGTATTGGGACCTTTGGAGGTCCAGAATGTCCCATGTCTGTGCATTTCGGGAATTGATGAAGGTTTTGGATTGGAATCCTTATGCTTTAGGTCAAAATGTAAATTATGAATCATATGGTGTATCATGAGCAACGAAATGAGGACTTTACGTGATGGATCAGCCTAGGAAGGCCAGACCTAGGAAGGGTCGAAGCAGTTCTGACCTTAGGATGTAGTTTGAGCGGTTGCATGGCATGGACTCGTCGAGTTCCATGAACAGACTCGGCGAGTAGCTTGAAGATTAACTGGGACTCGTCGAGTTGTTCTTCAGACTCGGCGAGTTGAGTCTGGGTGGCCCCGCGATTCTTCCAGGAGTAACTCGTCGGGTCAAGGAGGATACTCGACGAGTAGAAAGGGAATCTCAGAGAATTGGAGAACGTCTAGACTCGCCGAGTCGCCATGGCACTCGCCGAGTCCGGTCGAGTTGACCGTTGACCGTTGACCATTGACCAGAGTTGACCTAAGTCTGACTTCTTAGGGATAGTCACACTTAGAAGGTGTAAGTGTTAATGAGAGTTATGTGATGTTATAGGGAGGTTGTAGCTCGTCGGATTGTGCACGAGTGATTTCAGGATTTGCTAGCTTTCAGCATTCACGAGGTGAGTCTTCTCACTATACTGTACCCGGAAGGGTTTGACTGTGTGACCGGAAGGTCGGATATGATATATGATATGTATGCTATATGTGGTAAGTTATTTGTTATATGTGCTATGTATGTCATGGGCCGGAAGGCGATTATATTATGGGCCGGAAGGCAATATGTTATGGGCCGGAAGGCAATATGTTGTGTGATGGACCGGAAGGTCGGCGTGGGTAGGACCGGAAGGTTTACCCAGCAGGGACGGAAGTCCCCTGAGACACATGGACCGGAAGGTCAGGTCCTGGAAAGGCGTATGTGCGTAAGTTGTATATTGGGGAACTCACTAAGCATTTATGCTTACAGTTGTTATGTATATGTTTCAGGTACTAGCGAGGACCGTGGGAAGGCGCTGGCGTGATCGGTACACACTGGAGAATGTTTTTATGATCTTGGGATTTGGACAATTTGTATTTGACATGACACTTAAATTATTTATGCCTTGTTTTGAATGGAAACACTTTATTTTTTTAAAATGAAAAATTTGTTTGAAAATTTGCGTTGTTACAAAGACCACACAAGAACCAATGAATCTTGTCAAATTCCTCGATGGGACGACCAATCTTCGATAACTGCTTACATATTGTATTGAATTTATGGCCATACTTAGTAATAGTAGATTCTCCTTTAGAAAGATTGTGAAGTTCGTCACAGAGGTTTTAAATACAATCCACAAAGGATTTGGTCTAGGCAGACGCAAGGGCCATCCAAATCTATCGAGCGGTTTCAAGATCAACAATTTCAGAGAAAGCCTCCTCTGTAAGAGAGGCATGAAGAACGATAATAGTGCACTAGAAGAAAGCCAGACCGCAAATGCCGAATTTGGCGAGGGCTTATTGTCAACAAGAAGTTTTGTAGGCGGGGAAGTAGAGGTTCCATCAACGTGACCTAACAGATTCTGATGTGTGAGAGAATAGGAATCAACTGGCTCTTCCATAACAAGTAGCTTTAAGGAGATAGGTGAATGGTGATTAGATGCATAAGTGTACTCAAAGGAACGAAGGTTTATATGGAGGAAGAAGAAGATGAAGACAACACCATGGTTTATGGAAGAGGAAGGAGAAAAAGAAACGTGTGAAAGGAAAAGAAGAAAATGTAGGATCTTAGGCGTATGATTCCAAAAGTCCATGTGTTCTTGTCCACATTGTTCTACATTTCGTTGACTTTATTACGTGTTGTTAGCTCACATTTTTGTACATTTTGATTCTGCATTTAAGTTATAGAAATTATCTGCTTCTATGAATCTCCTTAATCTAACTTATGCGTTAATGTAAGCTTGGAAATATGAAGCTTAATATGATGCTTTTATACTAGGGTTTAGACTTTTAAGATTGTTGTGATATAAAATTGAGGTGAAAAGTAAAATTCATGCTGCTAGGTTTTAGACCGATTACTTGGATTAACATGTGCTTGACTGATGAAATTGCTTTTAGCATGACTTTTAGACTTATGAAACAAAAGCAATATGTATTTCACTCATGAAACAAAAGCAAAGTTTTGTTGTACGTAATATTGGAAATAAATAAAATAAAAAATATAAAAATAAAAATAAAAAGTGCAGTATGACTTTTAAATCATGAGGAATAGATCTTTTGGACTAAAACTATTTGGAAACTTATTTATACAAGTGTAAATAACTAAGAAAATCAAATTAAATATAACTTTAATTTGAAGCCATTGCAACAATGTTACACATTTTGGGTTTCACTCAATAAAATAAAAAAATATATATTTAAAGTATAATATTTTAATAGAAAAAACAAACAACAAAATCAATAAAGTATAATATTCTAATAGAAAAAAAAAACAAAACAAAATCAATAAATGTATGATGCCAATTCTTGCATTAGACCATAATATTTGGTAGTAGCTTATAATTCATAAAAAAAATATGAAACTACATTGATACATCAATTTTTATACGTGTTTTTATTATCAGTCGAAACCTAAAAAACGATAACCGGTCAAATTTATTCGTGATGAATAGTAATCGACTTTAGGGAAATGCTAGAAGAACGGGACCCAACATGTGATACACAATTCACGTAGTACTTCATTTAATTTCCTATGTAATATTTTTTAGAATATCCGTCTAACATTGATTTTGGGTCATTCTCATTTTTGGAATCTTTTTTGGATATTTATCTCTTCAGGATGTGAATGTTTGTGTATATTGTGTTTGTATAAAAGCCCATTTATATATTATTTAGTATATGACCCATGTTCCTCGTATGTATGTATATAGTATATTGTATTATTCAATGGCAGTGAATATCATGGTATCAGAGATTTACTCCCAAAAAATCTCTCATTCCTCATTCTTACCTTCCACAACCTGCTCCTTCTTCCCCCACATAAACCCCTAATTTCTTTTCTTCTATTTTATGTTCTTCCCACTCTATGTCAGCACCCACCACTCCCACACACAAAGGTTTTTGTGTCACCAACATCAAGTCTCATGTTCCCCTTGTTCTTGATCTCGAGCGATGCAACTATGACATATGACGTGAACTCTTCACCACTCACTGTGAAGCTTACGATGCTATCGACCACATTGATTCCACTTATCACGACCTTACACCAAAACCAACTTATCCCAACTAGAAGAAGGATGACGCGATATTCAAAGGGTGGCTCTATTCCACCATATCGCAAAATGTTCTCAACATGATAAGGAAACGAGACACTCTTGTTCGACACGTTTGGCTTAACATCAAGTAACTCCTTCGCGATAAAAAAGATTCCCGAGCAATTCAACTTGACACCAAGCTACACGATATCTCTATAGGAGAATTAAGTGTCACTAACTATTGCACAGAAATCAAGTCAATTGTAGACGTACTTGAAAATCTCAACCCTCAAGCCATGTACCCAATAAAAACCTCGTCATCTACACTATCAATGGTCTCTCTTGAGAATATGATATTCCCATATTTTGAAGACACTCGTGTCATACTACTTTAAAAAGAATAAAGGTTGGTCCTTCACTGAACACCATCAAACCTGACTCACGGTGACCAGTCGTCCTCCCCTTCGTTGCTACACACCTCCAACAACTCGCGTTACCATAATCACCGCCCACAACAGAACCAATGCCAACAGTCGACACACAACAGCAATAGTGGCCCCTCGCCCACCGTCTCATCACTTTCAATTAGTCTACATCCCACCACCATGCTCTTAAATAGCTCTCATGGAACCAATTTCCACGACCCAACAACACCCAACAATGGGTTGCCAATTATCTCCACTCAGCTCTTGGTCTTCTTGGACATTCTGCATAGTGAACAATAGCCTCTACTGCACAGGCCCATGTCTCCCACTCCAACCCACCAACAAATCAGTCCAATTCAGCAACTGTAGCGCCCCTTTGGGCCTGATTTGGCACAGATAAGCAACCAACTGCGCTTCCTCAAATTTTCAATTCAATGTCGCTTCAAGAACCAAACACGGGTGCAAGGGACCATGTTCAAGCTAATCAAGGTATACTCCATTCCATTCTTAATAAGAGTAATTATCATAATAATCTAGTTGGTGACAAATCTAAAATACCTGTTGTTGATACTGGACACACTCCTTTAGTCCTTTCCCTATTAAAAATACTTACCCCCACATTTACTTAAACAATGTCCTCATCTCACCCTCCATTATTAAGAATCTTATTTATGTACGCATGGTGACTCGACATAATAAGTGTTCCATTGAGTTTTAAGAGTTTGGATTTACTGTCAATGATTAAAGGACTCACACACCCCTAATCCAATGTGACAGTGATAGTCCGCTGTACCAGTTCTTCCTCAAATACCTCAAGCCCTTGTCATAGCAAGCTCCTCCATTTGGCACCAACATCTTGTCCGTCCCAACAATCATGTTTTCCAGTTTCTATCTTCCATTAAATTGATTCCATGTAATAAAACTACTTCAGATTTTTTATGAGGAGCATGTCCAATAGGAAAACATATTAAGCTCCCTTTTTAACTCTTCAAACTCTATTGTTTCTTTTGTGTTTGAAATAATACATTCAGATATTTGAACTTCACCCATTACTATCAGTAGCGGTTAGAAATATTACAAAAATTTCCATGATCATTATTCTTATTATCATTGGGTTTATTCGCTAAAACATAAATCAGATGTGTTTTACAAATTTGTTGAATTTTCATGTTATGTCAAAAATCAATTCAGTACCACTATCAAATCATTCCAATGTGATAATGGGCGAATGGGGGAATACAACAACAAATCATTTCATGACTATTTTGACAAACATTGAATCTAATTCTATTTCTCATGCCCATAAGCCATATACATCCTGAAAAAATGGTAAATTGAAAGAATGCTTCGTACCATTAAAAACATCATTTGCACCCTCTTATTCCATGCTCATATCTCACCTACCTATTGGGTGGACGCTCTCCACATGACAACTCATCTTTTAAATATTCTCCTATCTACTTCCATCCAAAATGATACACATTCATATCATTTCTTTTAGAAACATCCATCATACACCCATCTTCAGACTTTCGTTGTATGTATTTCCCTCGTATTACCACTACATACAAGCTTTCACCTTGATCCTCTCCATATGTATTTCTTCGATACCTCTCCCATCATAAAGGCTTCTAATGCCTTGATCTAAATACTCACACCATAATTATATCGAGAAACATGAAATTTGACGAAACAATTTTTTCCTTAAAACCTGTATCTCCAGACGAACCCCCTCCTATTCCTTTTTAGATGGCTCCACCGATCCATCCCCTTACTTGTGCCAACATTTTCACTATTAAACTGCTAACCCTAACTCTCTGCTCCTGAGTTACCCATCTCCTCTTCTACTTAACCCGACAACTACCATTCCTTATCCTCGGCCACGGCTACAATTGAGGTCCCTTTTCTCCTCAGGTTCATGCCTCCTTCATCACTACTGACCTAGGCTCACACTGCTCACACTTGCAGGCCATTAAGGATTCTAATTGGCGACAAGCTATGAATTACGAGTACACAACCCTTATTGAGAATCGGACATGGACGCATGTCCCTCGACCCCTTAGGTCAATATTGTGAAGTCTGTGTGGCTTTTTTGTCACAAACATAATGCAGATAGCACTCTATCTCAATACAAGGCCTGTCTTGTGGTAAATTGTCGCATTCAGCAGTATGGTATAGACCGTCATGAGATATTTAGTCTGATTGTCAAATCCGCCACCATACATACTGTTCTCAGTATCGCTGTCTCCAGATAGTCACTGTCACTGATTCATCAGCTAGACTTGAAGAAAGTATTTTTTTTCATAAACATTTATAAGGCTAAGGGGAGTGGTAGCACTCTTAGCACCTTGTCACATCATTATTTTGAGTGCCACATCATTTTTCTTTTTTAGCAACTAGCTCTTAGTATTTGGTAGGGAGTGGTAGTGTGTTAAATTAATAGGGTTTATTTTGAAGAAAAAAAAGGAGAAAAAAAGAAACAATAGCTAAGAACCAATCATAATGAACCAATACATATTCTCTCTCTTCTTTACTCTCGCTATTTGCTTGGCGACAAATTCTTGACACCTCCCTTAACAAATCCAAAGGAATAGTGTTTGATATGTTAGCACCTTGTTTGGCGAGAGGGGTGGCGAGTCCACTCCCTCAAGCCTAAGAGATTGTATATATGCATCAGCCCCTATGTTTGCTACCTTTAGAGATCATTATTTGGTCTCAAGCAGGTTCCCATGGCCTAGTACCATTAATTTGCTCATCATGGTATTGTCATTGGGTTCCAACACAGTCGCACACACTCATCGCTCTTTATCTTACATATTGAGGAGGTGACTACATATTTGTTATTATATGTTGGTGATATTATACTGATATCTTCCTCTATAGATCTTCTATATCAGATTAATGCCAAACTTATCCATGAGTTTTCCATGACAAATCTTGGTCCTCTTAACTATTTTATGGGTGTTTCTATTGTCTACTAATCCACAAGTCTTCTCTCACCTCAAAAATATGCTACCGAGATCTTACAATGTGCAAATATGATGAACTACAATCTATTTCAGAAACTCGTTAAACTTGTCAGAAATTAGACTCTTCTGGTCCTCCAGTTGCTGATCCTACTCTTTTTTGCAGTGTATTAGGTGCTCTCTAGTATCTCTCCTTCACCACACCTGACATAGCATTTGCATTTCAACAATCTACTTATACATTCATGATCCTCGAGAGTTGCACCTTCAAGCTCTCAAACAGATCTTGTGCTACCTATGTGGCACTCTTCATCATGTGCTCCAACTCCACATCTCCCCCACCCTCCGTTGTTGATTACTCTGAAGCGGACTGGTAAGGATGCCCTGTCACCAAACATTTCACTTCAGGCTATTGCATATTTCTTGGCAACAATCTCATTTCATGGTCGTCCAAGCGACAGGCACCATATCCATATCCAATGCAAAGGCAAAATATTGTGGCGTTGCCAAAGCCGTTGTAAAATCATCTTGGATCCAGAATCTTTTACTTAAGCTATGGTCCTCTTCTTGTAAAGAAATAATTGTTTATTGTGACAACGTTAATGTAGTTTCCATGTACACCAATCCTTTTTAGCATCATCAGACAAAACACATAGAGATTGACATCCACTTTGTTCAATACAAAGTGGCCCTCGACCATATTTGTCTACTTCATGTTCCATCTACATCTTAGTATGCTGATATTTTCACCAAAGGTCTATCCACCAGCCTATTTTCCGATTTCCGCTCTAACATGAACGTTCGATATTTACCTCCCGATCAAACTGAGTGAGGATATTAGTGTATATTATGTTTGTATAACAACCCATTTATAGCCTACTTATTATACGAACCATGTTCCCTTTATGTATGTATATATTGTACCATATTGTCCAATGGTAGTAATGGAGAATCAATCTAATTCCATTCCATATTAGTGAATGTATGCTACATGATTGTTTAAGCAAGATTTAATTTTCATTTTCTCTTTGTTTTCATGTATATAGTTCTATATATACTTAGGAGCTAAGGGAAGACAATAAATCCGCTGGAAATATTGACGTCATTTATAATATTTGTTCATCTAATTATAAAATTGCAATCGACTTCATCCGGTACTTTTAATGTTTACAATTAGTGGGTGAAATTGGAGTTAGTTCCCCAACCGACAACACCACTGAAGTGTTTGTGAGTGAGGGTGGACTGATTATCATGAGAGCAATCATGATTATCATACTGAAATGTACAAGGGAGCAAGTCCATAGGTTTTCCATGTCCAGGTCAAAAAGACTAATAATGCCCCTTTTTGTACCACACAATGCATGTTGTACAAAACTATATACAACATAATCTTTTGAAAACAAACTTAAACTCATTTTTCTTTAAAATAATTCATAATGATACATATGCAAACTTGCAAACTTCATCTAGAACATCATCCGCATATCTTCTTTGAAGCAAAAACAGTATTTACCTATTATTTGGAACGACAACAAATATTATTAAAAAAGCTAGCGGGGAGCTAGCATAATTACATCAAGCATTGAATCTTCCTTTCATGTCATGAAGGCTAGCTCCATTTCCGAGATCCAATCCATGCCTCCGATCGGATCTTCCTTTCCAGTGAAGGTCGATGGTTTGCAAGTCAAAAAATCTTTGTACATGCATCCAAGTCCATCATTTCTTCCATCTTGGTTGTTTCGTCTATTAACTGGTGTGTTAGCTTGACCAATAACCCCACTGAAGTTACCTTCTTCTAACTTCCCTCCATTCACTTCGGGCTCTTCAATAGGTATTGAAAGTTCTTCATGATTCAGCCGAAGCAGACGTTTATTTTCTTCCATCCGACAATCCAACATCGTTTGAATCATCAATTATACCCCAGCCATTGCCATCGACTCAGGTGCTGCTGCTACAACAACTACTGGTTCAATCGCAAGTGGTTGATTCCTGTTTTTTGTTCACGTTTCCAACTCTACTTCTGGTTCTTACCATTTTGATCTACACACCGAATAAGGTGAATTTAGATCCTCAATCACGATGGATAATTAAATCATCATTATCACTCCAAAACGTTCAAATGCTAGTTCTAATACCGTAATCATATGCTTAGAATCCTAAACACATAAGGTCTCCAGATCTAGTTGGCAACAAACCGTAGATCTGAACAAATAATATCCTATATGGCAAACATATAACATTTAGCACACAAAAGCATTTTAGGCATCTTTCCTAAAATAAACTAGTGCTCATGTCTAAAATAAACAACGTGGAATCACCGAGTCCACGCATGGACTCGCCGAGTCCGCTATTAAATCAGTCCGACCATACGCGATCCTACTCGGCGAGTCTGAGTGCCTACTCGCCGAGTCCCTCTCCAAAACTCAATATAAATAAACAAAATAAGATACCAGGGAATCCAGATGTTACAATTCTCCCCCACTAGAAATCAGAATTCGTCCTCGAAGTCTCATTCCGCAAACAACTCTAGATGCTTCTCGCGCATCTCTCGCTCCGGCTCCCAAGTATGCTCGGACCCTCTCCAATGTTGCCACTGGACCTGCACTAGGGGCACTTCCATGTTCCTTAAAACCTTGATCTTCCGATCCATAATCGCAACTGCTCTCTCAACGTAGTTCAGGCTCGCATTCACCTGGATATCCTCTAACTGTACCACCGCCGATTCATCGGCCTCACACTTCCTTAACTGCGATATGTGGAAGGTGTCATGAATCTGACCTAACTCCACAGGTAGCTCCAATCGGTAAGCTACCCTGCCTACTCTTGCGATCACCCTGAATGGACCAATATATCGGGGCCCTAACTTGCCCCTCTTCCTGAATCGGATAACTCCTTTCCAAGGAGATACCTTCAGGAGAACAAAGTCACCAACTTGAAACTCGAGCTCCGAGCGACGCCTATCCGCGTAGCTCTTCTGACGACTATGAGCTGTCAGCGGTGTCTTCCTGACCTGTTGTATCTGCTCTGTTGTCTGGAGCATTATCTCTGTACTGCTCATCACTCACTGCCCTACTTCTCCCCAGCAGATGGGAGTCCGACACTTCCTCCCATACAACAGCTCAAAAGGTGGCATACCAATCCTCGAATGATGGTTGTTGTTATAGGAAAACTCAGCGAAGGGTAAATACGTGTCCCATCTCCCTCCGAAATCCAATACACATGCCCGAAGCATGTCCTCGAACGTCTGAATTGTCCACTCACTCTGTCCGTCGGTCTGTAGGTGGTATACGGTACTAAAATGTAGCCTCGTTCCCAACTCCTCATGAAATTTCTTCCAGAACCTGGAAGTGAAACGTACATCTCGATATGAGACGATCGAGATCGGTACTCCATGCCGCGATACTACCTCCCTCATGTACAACTCTAATAGCCTCTTATCAGAAGAGCTCTCACTGATAGCAAGAAAGTGAGAGCTCTTCGTCAACCTGTCCACAATCACCCAAATCACATCGACCCCTCTTGCAGTCCTTGGCAATTTGGTGATAAAGTCCATGGTAATTTGTTCCCACTTCCACTCGGGAATCTCCAAAGGCTGCAATTTACCATGCGGAAACTGGTGCTCGGCTTAACCCTACGATAGGTCAAACACCTCTCTACGAACCATGCGACATCCCTCTCCATACAGGGCCACCAATACTCTCTCTTCAAATCTAAATACATCTTAGTGGCCCCGGGATGGATCGAAAACCTCGATCGGTGCGCCTCCTCCATCAGAATGGTACGTGCTCCGCCCACAAATGGCACCCAAATCCGACCTTGGAAGGTCATAAGCCCCTGTCTATCGGCGACGAACTCCGATACCTGTCCGATAACCCGCTCCCTCTTACAGTTCTCCGGTCTCACGGCCTTAATCTGGGCCCCTCGAATGGTTTCTAACACCAGAGTCATCACTGTCAATCTCAAACAAACATCTCGTATCGGGGCGCTCTCTGCCCTACGACTCAGGGCATCGGCTACAATATTAGCCTTGCCCGAGTGGTACAGGATCTCGCAATCGTAATACTTTACCACATCCAACCACCTTCTCTGTCGCATATTCAGGTTGGGCTGATCCATCAAGTAGTTCAAACTCTTGTGGTCCGTGTATATAGTACACCAGACCCCATATAAATAGTGACACCAGATCTTCAGGGCGAACACCACAGCCCCCAACTCTAGATCGTGGGTGGGATACCTCATCACATGAGGCTTTAGCTACCTCGATGCGTATACGATCACATGCCCTCTCTGCATCAGCACCGCACCCAATCCTGATATCGACGCGTCACAATACACCACAAAATCCTCCATCCCCTCCGGAAGAGCTAACACCGGAGCTTCGCATAATCTCTGGCGAAGAGTATCAAACGCGGTCTGCTGCTCCGGACCCTATGCAAAAGCAACACCCTTCCGGGTCAACCTAGTGAGAGGCACATCAATCTTGGAGAAATCCCTGATGAATATCCTATAGTAGCCGGCCAACCCTAGGAAACTCCTGATCTCGGTGGGGGATCTCAGCACATCCCAACTCATCACTGCCTCAATCTTCGCCGGATCGACCAATATCCCATTCTGGTTAACGAGGTGTCCTAGGAACTGAACCTCTCATAACCAGAAATCACACTTGGAGAATTTGGCATAAATCCTCTCTGATCTCAGTACCCCGAGGATCTCCCTCGAATGCTCCTCATGCTGCCCCCTGGATTTTGAGTACACCAATACGTCGTCAATGAACACGATCACCGAACGATCCAACATCGGCCTGCACACTCTGTTCATGAAACCTATGAATGCGGCTGGTGCATTGGTGTGCCCGAAAGGCATCACCACGAACTCGTAATGCCCATAACGAGTCCTGAATGCCATCTTCTGAATATCCTCATCTCGCACTCTCACCTGATGATATCCAGACCTCAAATCGATCTTGGAGAACCAAGACGCTCCCTGTAACGGGTCGAACAAATCGTCGATCCTCGGCAAGGGGTAACGGTTCTTGACCGTCAACTTGTGTTGGATTAGTGTCTAAGTCCATAACTATTTTGGTATGTACTTGACCCGATTGTGCATGGTCCTTTTGGGTTGACTTCACAATGGTGACTAGACAGGATGATTGTTGAGGAGAGAGGCTGGTTTATTTTTAAGAATAATATATTAGGGTATAAATATGATTTTTTTTAATATATTATATGAATAATATATTAATTTGGAATCATAGTATTAATTAGTATTTAATCAAAAATTAATTTAGAATTAATTTCGGGATTAAAGGAATTAATTAAAAGTACAGGGGCTGTTTTGTAATTATTTGATAGTTGAGACTTTGGGCTATTGGATCACCTTTATTAAGGCTTGAAAGAAAATCCTAGAAGGATCTAGGAGTTTTCGTTCAAGGGCTTAAGGAAAGGATTCCATGGAATTGCTTAGGCCCTAAGCTAAGGGATTAGGGTTTACACCTTGAAACCCTAGTTAGCCTTAAGTATAAATAGCACCCTAAGGCACTAGGATTTCGTCGAAGCCTTGGGAAACCCTAAAAAGGATGAAATCTAGGGAAAGATACCCTTCTATCCTCTCTCCCATATTCATCCTTTCACCTAGTGTGTTTGTGAGCCATTAGAGGTACTACACTTGTGGTACTTGCTTTCAAGAGCTAAGGAAATTCAAGGAACTAGTTGTTATTGCTATATAACAACAAAAGGTATGTATAATATTTTTATATATGAATTTTGAAAATAGTGGTAGCATGCCAGGTTCTGTTTGTGTTCATAAATTTGTATAACTAATAGTGAAAACAGAGATCCAACTCTAGGGTCGCATGCACACATAGGATTGTTTGTTTAAAACCCATCAACTTGTTCAACTCCTAGTAGTCAATACACATCTGGTGTGAACCATCCTTTTTCTTGACAAAAAGGATCGAAGCTCCCCACGACGAGCTGCTTGGCCGTATAAACCCCTTCCCCGACAGCTCCTGAAGCTGCGAGGATAACTCCTGCATCTCTGGGGGCGCAAGGCGATAGGGCGCCTTGGCGATAGGCGCTGCCCCCAGAATCAAATCAATGCAGAACTCTACCTGCCTCTCGGGAGGCACATTCGGGGAATCGCGCACTATCGGTACCTCATCGACTGACCTCGGTCTCTCTGAATCAACTCTCGTATCCATCACGTAAGCTACAAACCCACTACAGCCCTGCCGTAGACTCTGCCTCGCTCTAGCAGCCGAACAAAACGTTGAACCGGTACGGGTACCCTTTCCGTACACCATAAGAACTTCCCCACTAGGGTCTCGTATGGTCACCAGTTGTCGCTCGCAGTCAATAACCGCTCCGAATCTGCTCAACCAATCCATGCCCACGATAACACAGACGTCCCCCATTGCAATCGGGACCAAATCAATAGGAAACGAAACGCCGAAGATCTCGAGTACACATCCTCGAATCACCTCGGTGGCATACACTGCTCTCTCGTCAGCTATGGAAACTCTCAGAGGTTGACTCAACGCCTCTCGACTAATACTTATGTGCTGACTAAAGGCTAAAGATACAAAAGACCAACTCGCACCCGAGTCAAATAACACCAAAGCAGGCACAGAACATACAAGAAATGTACCTACGCATAACATAATCTAAGCATATCACCACAAGATCAAAATAAACATGAGAAAGAATACATACCTGCCACAACATCGGGCGCAGTGCGGACCTCCTCCGCAGTCAACTGAAAGGCTCTCCCTCGTGCCTTGAGTGCCTTAGCCTTCACCGACCGACTCTCTGTAACTCTGATAGCAGTAGGGGTAGATCCATGAGATGCTCCCTGCGCTGACCCCCGCAGCTGCGGACACTCTGCCTTCCGGTGTCTGGTCTGGTTGCAGTGGAAACAGACTACGAACCCCTTGGGGCAATCCTTGGCCATATACCCCTCCTTGCCACACTTGTAGTAAGACCCTGCTCTGCAAACCCCATCGTGACCCTTGCCGCACTTGCCACAAGTGCGGCTCTTCTGGGTCCCTGATCTGGAATCAGCGGGCTTGGCCCGCTTGGCTGTCGGCTGGGACTGTGCCGGTCGCCGATCCCTCCCTTGAGACTCCGCCTCCTCCCTGGCCTGAGTCTCCAGCTCTATCTCCCTCTTCCGAGCATTTTCCTGAAGCTCGGAAAATGTCCGGTACGAGGAGTTCGCCACGAACTCCCATGTGTCCCTCTTCAAAATACTCAGATACCGACTCATACGTGCCTGCTCGGATGACACGTGCTCCGGGCAGAACATAACCCTCTCGTGGAACATCCTAGTGATCACTGTAACAAACTCAGTACCCTGCTTGAGGGTCATAAACTCTTGTGCCAAACGCTCCCTCTCCACCGGCGGAACGTACTCATCACGGAACATAGCGGTGAACCTCTCCTAGGTCATCGCAGCAAGCTCAACAGGCGAATAGTGCGCCGTTACAAACTTCCACAAGGTCCTTTGCTCCCAAGCGAAGCTGGTTCAGTGCGAACTGAACCCTCAAATGCTCTGGACATGAGAATGTGAAGAAAAACCCCTCAATGTCCGAAATCCACCTTATTGCCGCAATCAGATCCTGCCTCCCATCAAACTCTGGTGATTTTGTGTTGCTGAACTCTCGGAACAGCAACGTATCACCACCCTACGGTCTAACCGTAGCTACAGCCGCAGTGGCTGCAGCAATAGCAACATCAGAAAGAGCAGCATATCTCTCATCGAAAGTCTCTATCAACATGGTCTTGATAGACCCAAACATCTCTGCTATCTCTGCCCTGATGGTTGCATCCACCTCCTCATGAATGATCCTACGAATCTCCTCATCACTAGCACCACTGCTCTCTGGTGTAAGGCGTGTCCTGACCATGATGTCTTTGAAATACAACATAAGAAAATATCAGGGACTCGTTCGAGTAGACTCGCACTCGATAACTCTACCCTACTTGATCTCTGATGCTCCATGGATTCTTACTTGGACTATGCACCGCTCCAGTGTCTTCAGTAGTACGGGCCCAATACTAATGTCCACACTGCATCAGTATACACCCCAAGTCCTCCTCCAAGGATCCCAAATTCCAAGTACTCTACTCTCACTAAGCATAGTCTACTCTCCAACAGATCTCTCATAAGACTCTCGCTGCTATCTACGTTCTCTCAAGTATCTCCTAGAAGCAACCCCTAGGCTAAGGCATCACAAATCAGGCCACTCTAGTACTAATAGAATACCTAGCCTGATCTAGCATGCAAACCATATCATATTGTCTCATAACATATAACGTAAGGGTATTTTGGGAAATCACCGTTCGGGTGCTGGCTGATCGTGCACATGGCTCTGCTATGCTCTTTTTTCAAATTCTTTTACTCTTTTAGAAAACTTTGTTTCACTTTTTGAAAAATATCTCTCAAATCCTCAGTTTGAGTTCAGATACGCCCGAAGGTGTACCCGAATCCCTCAAACCAAGGCTCTGATACCAACTTGTAACGCCGTAAAATTTCAGATAAATTTTCACATTTTAAAAGCAATTCAATTCATAATATTATAAAACACATTGTTCTTATAATCCACATCAGTCAAAATCCCAAGATCATAACATATCAATAAAACTCTGCGCGTGTGTGTGTACTGATCATGCCGGCGCCTTCTCGCGATCCTCACTAGTACCTAAAACACATAACACAAAACACTGTAAGCACGAAGCTTAGTGAGTTCCCTAAAATACCACACATAGTACATACTAGCCACTCGAGGCTATAACTCTGCGGGCCCTTAGGTCCTGACTCTGTGGACCCTCTGGTCCTAGTTCTGTGAACCTTCCGGTTCCAACTCTGATATACTTTGATATACACACGACATAAATCACATAGAAATAATGCAGCGCAACACATCACATAAATAGCATACAATAACTTTGTCACATAACTCTAATTACCACTCAAGGTAAAGTATAGTGAGAAGACTCACCTCGGATGTCTTGGTAATATCTCGCTTGCGTAACACTGATCTAGCCTCTGCCTAAACACATAAACGATCATCTCAATTAATAACGGTTCTCCAGGCTAGACTAAATCCTCACACGTCCTCTAAGAAGGCTAAAAGACCATTTTACCCTTCAAACAGTTCACAAGAACAATTGTTGACCATACCGTAAAAGTCAACAAAAGTCAACGGTCAACCCTTTGACCAGACTCGCCGAGTGCACAATTGTGACTCGGCGAGTTCAGTCATGAACTCAAGTCCTCAAAATCCCAAATGACTCACTGAGTCACTTCCCCAACTCAGTGAGTCATCAACTGTGTGATTCATGGGGGAAAACTATCCTACTCGCCGAGTCGGTTCTTGGACTCGGTGAGTTCATGCCATGCTCAAACTCAAATGACTTCCTGAGATCAGACCTGTTCCTCCTATCAATAGATCTGGCCTTGCCTACCACCATAATCACGTAAAGGTCTGACCTTTACACTCATGCAATGACCAAAAAGCTTCTTTGGGCGAAATAACCCCTAAAATAGCAACCTAGGGCCATATCTCTAATGGAATAGCAAAAAGCAATGTGAATGGGACTCTCTGGACCTCATAAGGTCCAGATCTAAGAAGAACTCCACCTTGGGACCTCACATACTCCGAATCCAACCCAAAGAATGCACAAGAAAACCCTAGATTCAACTAGAACACCAAATACACGAGTTGGAGCACAGATTAGTACCTCTAGTAGCCTCCTTTGATGAAGGGATGATAGATCTGGGCTCCTCAACCTTCCTTGTTTGACCTCGTTCCTTCTTTCTTGCAAAAACACACTTAGAATGATGAAATAGCCCTCCTCTTGCACTACAAGCCTTCTCTCTGCTCTCTAGGGTTTCTTAGGGCTCTGATAGCCGCAAATGGTGGCTAAAAGATCCTTAAATAGAAATCAGGCCCCGGAGAATTAGGGTTTCATTAAACAGCGTGGACTCGTCGAGCCCACGCATGGACTCGCCGAGTCTGCCATTAAATCAATCCGACCATACGCGATCCTACTCGGCGAGTCGGAGTGCCTACTCGCTGAGTCCCTCTCCAAAACTCAATATAAATGCATAAAATAAGATACATGGGAATCTGGATGTTACAAACAATCATATTTATGCTTAAATCAATTAAGTCACACAATTAAGCAATAAACACATAACACTCAAATAATACATCTTTATTATTCCAAAACTACTTAAAAAAGGGTTAACCTAGACTATTACATCATCATTAATGTCTAGCCTAGAAACACGGGTGTTACATTTATGTTCTTGTTGATTCTCCAAATTTGAGTTGCAAGGTTTGTAACATAGATTTGCAAATATCATAATTGACCATTGTGTCATGATATGTTTTGAGATCAGCTTCCAGAATTTTCTCAATCTTGGTTATGTAGGACTCAATAATTGTTTTGGAAAACCAAATTCAGGAATCATAGACCATACTTGTTCTATGACATTATGAGCTCTTGAAGGTATACCAACACCAGCTATGAAGCAGAAGTTTGATTGTGTTGGTTCATTGCCAGCTTCGTCATCAAAAGTTGGCTAGTATTCCACGTTTGGTTCATGGATTGCCATCAATGTTCTTTGCTTTTCTTGGTTTTCTAGTTTCTTCAATTCATCAGCTCTTTGAGCATAATATGCTAAGTCTTTGATTTTGCATTTGTTCTTGGCTCGACATTCTCTGGCATAGTGATTTGTTCCTTTGCAGTTATGACAAATGATCACTTCTTCATCACTTTCATCCTTTTGACTCTTAATCGGAAGTCTTTCAGGTGCTTGAGTTTGGGTTTGTTGGGAAGGTTGAGAATGATTTTGTTGGAATCCAAAATTTTGGTTGTTTTGAAAACAATTGTTTTTATTGTTGTAACCTTGATTTTGGAAACCTCTGTTTTGATTCTGAAAACTGATGTTTGGATTATTATTATGACCAGAGTTTGGATTGTTTTGAAATTCGTGGTTTTGAAAACCTTGGTTTGAGTTGTTATGGAAGGAAGGTCTTTGAGAATATTGTCCAAAGTAAGGTCTAGGTTGATGAAGGTCTTGGTTGAAACCCTAAATTATTTTGTCCAAAAGATGGTCTATTTTGAAAGTTTGGTCTAAATTTTGATTGACAATGATTTGGGAGAAATCTCTGGAGATTTGTGTTTGAAACCAACGCACACGGTTGTTGATAGTCTACTTCATCATTCGAATTGGACCGATCAAAACAATTATTACAAAGGCTTGGTTTTGAAAAGATGTACTTTGATTAAAATGATTAAGGTTTTGATCATTGAAATGTGTTTGGTTTTGTGAAGATGTGGACACAAGAGCAAGTGGTCCTCCAAAAGTTGTAGTGGTTAGTGGGTCAATCGAGGATTCATACGATTGAAGTTGTCCATACAAATTGTACAAAGTTTCAGTATGAATAGATAGATTTCCCTGAATAATGAGTTTAACCATTTTCGAGCTTTCGAAAAGATTGTTAAAAAACTTGAGATTTATCTTGTTTTGTGTCTTTTTGATACCCAAATTGTTCATTTTAACCATAATAAAATTGAACCTATCGTGAGCATCATGGATGGTTTCTGATGCAAGCATTTTGAAATTATCGAATTCATTCATAACAGATTTTCTTTTGTTTCTTATTATTCTTTTATTTTCACAAAAATGATTTTTCAAACTTTCCCACATTTGATTTGTTGTTAACAGTATAATGTCATCCATTTAACTTAGAATACTATGAGGTATTCCAGACACAAGTTCCTTTTTGTCTTGGAGTTCCAACTTTATTCTGATTTCAGCTTGAGTGACTTGATTTGTAGCAAGAATAGCCATATTTTTTGGAGTAGTATATGTTCCTTCTACCCATTTCCAGACATCTTCATTTATAGTGCTAAGATGAAGATTCATACGGCCAACCCATGAATTATACTCTTCAGGAATAAGTATCGGTGCTCGTGAACCAGATCCTAAGCTATTGGCAATAGAGACAGAGTTCATGTTAGAGTAATTAGCAGTAGACATTTTTTTGTTTTTGTTTTTGTTTTATATATAAAAAAATTTAAAGGATTTCGAACAGGTGATATTAAAATGAAATATTTAAAGAAAAGCTTGTGGAAGGTTTATATAAACGCTAACCAAAAGTTTTCGACAAAATTTTCAAAGTAAATCACACAAGCTCTTATACCAATTGTTGAAAATATAGAATCTAATCACCACGAATAAAGGCTCGGATACCAGTTACTATGTGACAGATATATAAATTAAAGAGATAAGATGCGGATATATAAAGAATAAGAATTGCGAAATAAATATAAACTAGAAAGCTATAAATGACTGAAAGCTATAATAACATAAATAACTATATTTAAATGATGTAAAGCTATAAATAATATAAATGACTGTATTTAAATGACGTTAAGCTATAAATAATATAAATGATTGTATTTAAATGACGTAAAGCTATAATATATATATATATATATATATATATATATATATATATATATATATATATATATATATATCAAGTAGGTTCGTCAATAAATTGATTGAATGACTTTAGAACTGGACTAATGGAGCAACTGGTCTATAGTTGGACTGATGGAAAGATTGGTCGATAGTTGGATTGAATCTAAATAGATTTTGTTCCTATTTGTTCAAAGTTCAATCCAGTATTTAATAAGTAACAAAATGTTATTCCAAAGCTCAGTTTTATGTAAAACAGGCTGTTTACATACTAGTACAAAATACACGGATTTATGTATTTGTATTTAAGGTATTTCTGGGTAAATACATGTACACGAGTCGTGTAAAGGAAAGGGTAAGTGACATGAGTCGTGTATGAGTGTTTAGACTTGAAAAGTTAATGAAAACGGGTACACGGGTCGTGTAGGATAAGGCACAAGTGACACGGGTCGTGTAGGAGGGTTTATAAGGTTTTCTATGTCAAGATCATGAACATGGGTCGTGTTGATTTAGGCAAAAACAACACAGGTCATGTTCGCGCAGATCTATTGCATACACATATCAAAAACCTTCAATTTTCGGAAAATCTCTCTGGATAGCCACTTCTCTCTCGCATCTCTTTGGGGTTTCTCCTCGTCAAAATCTTGCATCAAATTTCCTTGATGTAGGTAAGTTTCTAAAGAACTTGTGAAAATATCCCTAGTAGTATCTTGGTTGTGTTGTGCCCAGTTTTCTTTGTTTCGGACTTGAATATTCTGAACTCGAGAACAGAAATCTCTCTGGATAGCCTATACTCTCTTGCATCTCTTTAGGGTTTCCCTAAGTAAAAATCGGCTACCAAATTCCTAGATGTAGGTAAGGTTCTAAACAATTTGTGGTCAAAATCTCCTAAGTAGTATCTTGATTGTGTTGTTCCCAATTTTTTTTGTTTCTAACTTCAAAATTCTGATCTCAAAAACAACAAAGTGGTGATAGTTGAGGTGATTTAAAAAGGGTTTTTGGAGGAGGCTTAAGGATGGTATTTGTACGGCGTTTGGAGAGTATTTTGAGAGTGTTTGGAAGTTATTTAGAGGTTTTTTGGAGGGTGGAATAAGGTGGTGTAAGGTTGTAATGAACAAAGGTGGTAAAGGTTTTTTTGATGGGTTGAAGATGAAGATGGTTGATGGTGTTCTTCACTTTGCTTGCTCTTCAGTGTTAATCTTGATGTTCTTGATCTTTCTACATGGATGAAGATGAAGATGGTGTATGTTTTACAAAGAAAACTCACAAGAACATATGTAACTATCTGTCTCTCTTCTATTCTATCCAACACTCTTACACACACTACATACACATGTATATATATATATATACATATATATATATATATATATATATATATATATATATATATATATATATATATATATATATATATATGAAACAAATATCTTCTAGTGGTTGAGCTGTATTATGAAAGAGTAGTTGGGGATGCAAGTTGTAGTAGGAAAAACATGGCTTGGGTTTGCTTCCTCATTTCCTTTGCTTTGTTGACTATTCCACTCAAACATACATTATATATATATATATATATATATATATATATATATATATATATATATATATATATATATTGTTGAAACTGTTCAGTCGCATAGCTAAATTTTCTTGTCTATGTGTTTTCTGTCATTCGCGTATTTTCGTATTTTCCGTTTCATCGCGACTTCATGTAACCTGAAATAACTGATAATATTTGTTAGATAACATAAAAACAGTTCATTTTATTTCAATGATGGTCACATACAAAAATATTTTTCAACATCACACATCTGAAAGAAGCCTGCCTATGCAAGGGCTTTGGTTCTATACTCACAGGATACACCCTAAAATGGCTCATTGATGCTCCTCCTTACTCAATCACATCATTCGCTCATTTGACTAGTTTATTTAATGACCAGTTCGATTGCAACAGGACATTCGAAAAGATTACTAGTGATCTATATCGAGTGTTTCAGGATCCTCAAGAATCCCTTAGGACTTTCGTGAACAGGTTTGGCAGGGAAGCCTTGAGCATCCCGAACATCGACATGGCAACTGTAGTTGAAGCCTTCAAAATGGGTTTAAAGAAGGATTCTCCCTTCTATGAGGATCTTGTAATGACCCCATGTTGGAGATTGGACGAATTCAGGAGCAGGGCATTGAGATTCATCAGACTCGAAGAAGACAAAGAGATCTAGAAAAGGAGCAACCCACCAACTTCCTATGATCACCCCAATAGGAAGGATGACTCCTCGACCCAAAGATCCTATAAGTTAAAGCCATACTCCAAACCTGACTATCAAAGTGTTAGTGCCCTTAAAGATGAGAGAGAGGAGGAAGATTTCCTTAAAATTACTGACTATTGTTTCTTTATGGAGATTTCAGGTGTAATCTTTTCCATGCAGGATCTTGGAGACAAAGACAGGTGGCCAAGGAAAAGAGAAAAATCCACTACTTGGAAGGACAAGTCCAAATGGTGTGCATATCATGAGAACTTTGGTCACGTCACGGAGGATTGCATTGCTCTCAGAAAGAAAATCAACTACCTTCTGAGCAAAGGATATCTTAAAGAGATCCTTGGGAGAAAAAAGGAAAAACCCAAAGAAAAAGACCAAGATCCTCAGAAGATCCTCGAAAGACCACAATCCCCCCAGCTAACACCAAGGTGATTAACATGATCTCTGGAGGATCTGACATTTGTGGTACCTCCTACTCTACAGCAAAATGGCATGCCAAGGTGTTCATAACGGAGAAGGAAAAAGGACCACAAAAAAACAAAACTATCACCAACCACAAGGAGATCATCTTCGACCAAAAAGATAGACAAGACGTCTAACCACTTTCATCAAAAGGATCCTCACCACGACGGACTAGTGATTACTCTCTACATTGCCAACCACTTCATCAAAAGGATCCTTATCGACGGAGGATCTGCATTTAAGATCATACTCCTAGATGCATTAAAAGGATGAACATCCCGAAGACTGATATAGTTGCAAGATCCTCAGTACTAATTGGATTCAGCGGAGAAACTAAACACACTATCAGTGAGATAAAGCTACCAATCTACAAAGAGGGAGTAAATTATGTTCAACATTTTTGTGTGATTGACGCATTATCTTCTTATAATGTCATACTAGGTAGACCTTGGATCCATGAAATGAAGGTCGTTCCATCAACGTATCAACAATGTGTAAAGATGCCCACCCCATGGGGGATGGTGAAGATCATAGGAGACCAAAAAGAATCCAAGGAATACTACAAGACTTCGATGAAGTCCTCAACAATAATACAACAAGCATAGCAATTAAGGCAGGAGGCACGAGGTGTGCTGGGAGCAAGAGAGCATGACATAAGAGAAGGGTCCCTAAACCTTGAGGATCCTGGAGCCAAAGTTCTCATAGGATCCTCAATGCCTAAACAAATTGAAAAGGATCTCATAAAGTTCCTCAAGGCCAGAAGCAAAACATTAGCATGGAGACATGAGGACATGATAGGTATTGACAAAAACATAATAACCCATAAACGTAACATTAACCCATCTTTCAGGCCAATACACCAAAAGAGAAGGAAATTTGCACCTGAAAGAAACCAAGTTATACAGGAAGAAGTAAAAAAACTTCTCAAACCTGGCATGATCAACGAGGTGAAGTTCCCAAGATGGAAAGCTAATGTGGTCGTGGTACAAAAGAAGAACGGTAAATGGAGAGAGAGAGAGAGAGAGAGAGTGTGTGTGTGTGTGTGTGTGTGTGTGTGTGAACTATACGAATCTTAACAAGGCCTGTCCCAAGGATCCTTTCCCTTTACTACACATCGACTATGTGATAGATGCTATAGCGGGTCACGAATTACTAACATTCATGGACGCATCAGTAGGAATCCAATAAATCCAAATGGAACCCTCTGATCAAGAGGACACAACGTTCATAACCTCAACAGGTATTTATTGTTACATTGATATGCCATTTGCTCCTAAAAATGCAAGAGAAGCATATCAAAGATTGGTGAATAAGATGTTCTAAGAGAAACTAGGGGACATAATGGAAGTCTACATCGATGACATGGTAGTCAAATCCAAAAAAGATAAGGATCACCTCAATGATCTCGGGGAAGCCTTAGACATCCTAGACCAATACAACATGAAGTTAAATACCTCCAAGTGCCACTTTGGAATGAGATCGGGTAAGTTCCTGGGATATATAGTTACGAAAAGAGGAATTGAAGCAAGCCCAGAACAAATCAAGGCCATCCTTGATCTGAAATCACTAGTCTCGAGAAAGGATATTTAGAGATTAACAGGAAGAGTGGCAACACTAAACATGTTTATCTCAAGATCCACAAGAAGATGCAATCCTTTCTACTACATATTGAAGAAGAACAAAAGATTTGAGTGGACCTAGGAACATGAAGATGCTTTCTAGGAACTTAAAAATTATTTAAGTTCACCACCCCCATTGGTAAAACCACTAGATGGGGAACCACTCCTTATTTACCTCTCAGTATCCTCAAATGTGGTGAGCGTTGTACTAGCCAAGGATCTCGATGGGAACCAACATCCTATATACTATTTAAGTAAGAGTCTCCTGGATCCTGAGACCACGTACTATCACCTTGAAAAGCTCATACTTCCATCGATAACAAATTCTAATAAATTAAGACATTATTTTGAAACACACCCCATAATCGTAAGAACTAACTATCCAATTAAGAATGTTATGAGAAAACCAGAAATGTCAGGAAGAATGGCGAAATGGTCTGTGAAGCTAAGCACATATGGCATAAAGTACAAACCTAGATCTGCCATAATGTCTCAAGCATTGGCTGCTTTTGTGGCTGACTTTAGCGATTATCTAAGAGTTAAAGTCGAAATAGAAGCCAAACAACTTTTAAAAGAGGGGAACATGGGAAGATGGACACCGTTCACAGATGGAGCATCGAACCAAAAAGGAACTGGCTGAGGGATCATACTAAAATCGCCATAGGGGGACATCCTACCCCAGGCAATTAGCTGTGAATTCAATGCAACTAACAACGAAGCAGAATACGAGGTGCTAATCACGGGACTATAGTTACCCAAGGATCTTCAGGTATTCGTCGATTCCTTATTACTAACTAACCATTTCAACGGATCCTACATAGTGAAAGGAGAAAAGCTAGCTCTATATCTCTAAGTCCTTAAAAACCTGGACTTAGAATTCTAAGCATTCATCCTAAATCAGGTTCCTAGAGAAGATAATGATGAAGCGGATGGCTTAGCCAATCTAGGATCCTCATTAAGGATCCCGCCGGAAACCAGGATCCCTATAATCTACATATTAACCTTGGCATTCGAGGATCCCACCAAGAAACTTAAAGACTATTATGGTGTTGCTATAATCGAAAATCCTGACTCAGTGGTCCAACGATAGGATCCCAACATTCAGGACCCTTCCCCGACTTCAGGATTCTGGATCCAACCCATCATGGGGTACCTCCAAAATGGAACGATCCCTAAGGAAGAAAAAATTGAAAGAGCATTAAAGACAAGGATCTCAAGGTCCGTTCTAATCCGATGTAAGGTGTATAAAAATCTATGGCAGGACCATATCTCAGGTGTTAGAAGATCACGAAGTTGTAGAAGTCTTAAAGGACATCAAAGAAGGGGACTGGGGCAACCATACTGGCGGCAAATCCTTATGTTCCAAAGCATTAAGGATAGGATACTACCAGCAAATGATGATGAAGGAATCACTTCTCCGTGCACATAAATGTGACGCTTGTAAAATACATAGCAACATCCTGCAGAACCTCTACATCTTATCGTTTCCCCTTAGCCATTCATGAAATGGGGAATGGATATAGTAGGGAAACTGCCAGCAACCCCTAGAGGAAAAGTCTTCATACTAGTGATGACTAACTATCTCTCGAAGTGGATAGAAGTTGAAGCCTACGTACAAATAAGAGACAAAGAGGTAGTCTCCTTCATCAAACGAAACATTTTAACCAGGTTCGGGATCCCAGCTGAAAATATATGTGATAATGGATCCCAATTCATAAGAAAAATAACAAGCGATTTTTTGCACAAATTTAGGAATCAAGATGGTAACATCTACTCCTTTTCACCCCCAAGCCAACGGCCAAGCAGAATCCAGCAACAAAAGTATAGTAAACAAGTTAAAGAAGAGGTTGAATGAGAAGAAACGAAGATGGGCTGAAGAGCTTCCTTTTGTATTGTGGGGGCAGATAGAACTACTTCCAAAGTAGCTATGGGCCAAACCCCTTACTCATTAGCGTTTGGAACGGATATAATGATCCCCACATAAGTGGTGATAATTACAACAATATATCTGCTCTAAAACTATGAGGACAACAGTAAGATCCTGCCCCATTATCTCAATACCATAGATGAGCTTAGGGATCTTGCCAAAATCCATATTGCTGGTTATCAACGGAGGATCACCAGAGCATACAATAAAAACATAAGGATCACGAGATTCCAAGTAGGAGACTTGGAACTAAGAAAAACTTTCCAAAATACCAAGGATTCTAGTGCAGGTAAACTAGCTCCCAAATGGGAATGGTCATACCTTATAGACGCTGAAGCAGGTAAAGGAGCATATTGGTTAGCCACCTTAAATGGAGATTTCTTACCAAGATCCTGGAATGCGATACATATCAAAGCTTATTTTATGTAGGTAAGGTTAGTCATTTCTCAATACACTCAAGGTACGCATGTTATTTATCCTTTATCCTTCACTTTTCATTATTCATTCTCCTCAAATATCATTACAAACTTAAGCATTGGAGGGGTGTTAGCCAAACTAATGACCACCCCTAGCTAACGTTTGATGCATGCAAAGAACTGAATATCCTGATACCTAAAGATCCTGAGACTCAATGATCCTAATCGTTAAGGATCCTTAGGTTTAAGGATCCAGATGTTTAAGGATCCGAATGTTTAAGGATCACGATGTTTAAGGATCCTGACTCCCCAGGATCCTGAATAGGCCAATATTCAAGGATTCTTGTACTTAAGGGACCACTGAGGGTCCCACAACTGAAGACATTCGATGATTCACAAGATGAATCTCCCAAGAACAGAGACCGATCATCTCTCCCATGAATAAGCATACTTAATCCCCTCTAAGGTTTAAAGTGTCAATTGTATCTTTCACATGTGTTAAGGTTTATACAACTCGCTTGGACGTACGATATCTAACTGTGGGATGTGAATAAGGAGATCATTTCACACTTCAGTGACTTGGCAACCCTCTTATTCATGAACATTGCTTAAGATCCTAAAGAAAATTCCTAAGTTTTATAACATTTACATGTTTTCCTAAGTTTGGATCCTCCCTAGAAAATTCGTATGGTTTATAACATTTACATGTTATCCTAAGTTGGGATCCTCCCAAGAAAATTTCTAAGGTTTATAACATTTACATGTTATCTCAAGATGGGATCTTCCCCAGGAAACTACTAAGACTTGTGGCATCTACATGTTACCTAAAGTTGGGATTCTCCCCAAGAAACATGTCACAAACATTAACTGAAAATGGGATACTCTCCAAAACAAAGAAGATTGATAGCAAATATTTTCATCAGGCTAAAGTTAAGGATCCTTCCTAAAATTTGACAAAATAAGTGAAGGTCCTTCCTAAAAAGCTTCTAAAATAATGATCCTTCAAGCGTCAAGGTCATACGAAGATAAGGAGTTCATAACTTCAGACTTATCCTAAGATCACTAGGTTTCATCTATCCTTACTTTTGAAAAACTCTAAGTAAAGTTTAACGATCCTAAACAAAGATTATTTGGTTACCAGAACATAAGTTTTTGAATTCGGAAGGGTTGCTTATAATTTGCTAAGATATTTTTTAGGGTTATTTGCAAGAACTAAGTTCTCCATGATCCTAGTGATCTCAGGATCCTAATACCATAACAAGTCATACAAAAGAATCAAGAGATATATATGAAAAGAAAATATAACCATTGCATTCAAAAAGGGGTTGTGCACCAACCCACCGAAAGTTAACCATTTACATCATTAACTAAAAACAAAAAACTATTCAAAATAACTTTTTGCAGGCCTAGACGTTAGTCTGGTCATCATCGGCCGCACCCTACACTTTGTCCTCTTTCGTAGGATACGACCTAAGATCCTTAGTAGTAGTGGCGGGCTTGCCAATTATTTTGTCTAATGCCTCGCACCAACCAGCTATGTTCCAGGATCCTAAATTATCAAGATCCTCAGCCAATTTGATCTTGGCCTCCCAGATAGCCACCACTGTGCTCGCCTTTGCGTCAGTAATAACTTCATCGATCTCCAGGACGTGCTCTTCCTCCTTCTCAGCCTTTTCCATGATAAGTAACTCGATCCTCCTCAGTAGATCTTCATGGATCACCTTCCATTCCTTCATTCATTCCTTCAGAACTCGCTCAACTTCTTCAGCCCGAATCCTTAGATTAATCACAGATTGGGAAACATGAGCAGAAACCTAAAATGAGTATGAGATTAATAGAAACATATGGAAATCAGAAACTAATTTCATACAAACACTTACTCCTTGGGAATAGGAAAGCAACTTCTAAAGTGACTCTTCATCTCCTAGATTCTCCAGGTTGAGATCCGTGGCTTCTGAGGTCTTCCTCTTACGAGAACTTGGGGCCTTCACGGTGAGATCAATGAGAGGTTTATTAGGAGGAAGAGACAAGACAACTTTCTCCCTTTTAACTTCAATCAGACCGCTAGACACGTCATTTTCAAGGTCAGATAGAGGGAATCGAGCATTAGGATGAGAAGCCTTGGATCCTACACACCATACAAGATCATCATTAATACATAATTCTCATTCAGAATGCTTATCAATTTACCACATAAAATTTTGGGATCTTACCAGTTGCCATTGATGCAGTGGTAGATGAGCCTTCTTGAAGATTGGGATAATCGAGTTTGAAGGACATGCCAGTCGCAGGAACAACGAAGAGCTACTCTATCTTTATTTAGTATTCTTGGCAACGGGAATAAGTTCTTCGAACCTAAAAGCTGAAAAACAACAGACAAGATGATGAAAGGTGAATCCCAAGATCCTTAGTATGAAGGAATTTTAGTCCTACCTTTCATAAGCCAGGTCGTCGGTAAGGAATCCCCACCAGGGATCAAATCACGTCTTACAAAGAAATATTTCTCCTTCCAGGCACCGTCATTATGTTTCGTTTTCAGAATGAAAGGGGATAGGAAGGGTTTAAGCCTAAGAAGAAAATGGGAATTACCAAAGGTAGCAAGATCATACATGTGTGCTGTAACATCCTGATTTCCCAGGTATATTATTTTATTTAATTATTTTGGTGTTTAAGGAGGAACTTGGCGAGTTGGAGCCAAGACTCGCCGAGTAGAGTCGCAGATGTTCATCCGGGTTCACGTTCGGACTCGGCGAGTCCATTAGTGGACTCGGCGAGTCCACGCTGTTTAAAGAAACCCTAATTTCCAGGGTTTGAGACCTATTTAAAGGGGCTTATGGCTGTCATTTGCGGCCACCAACCCCAGAGAGAAACCCTAAAGAGATTTTGAGCGTTTTGGGAGAGAGAAGAGGCCATTGTTGACCTTTGAAGCTTTGTTTGGCAAGGCAAAGGAGATTCTAGCTAAGAGGAGGCAAGGGAGGTGGACATCCTTCGATTTTGGAGCTCAGAGCATCATCTTGGAGGTATATTTTGGCTTACTTTTTGTTGCCATGATAAACATGGGGGTTAGGGTTTCTTGAACCCTTTGTTGGTTAGATTTGATGTCCATTTCGTCCCTATTTGTAATGAGGCTTGGGATGAGATCCATAGAGGTCGAAAGAAGCTTTATTCCTTAAGCTTTATGGGGATTCATGGGAGTTTTGACCTAGAGTTATGAGATATGGGGCTAAAACATCATCTAGGAGCAAATAGTCGTTGTTTGAGCACCAAGGTTTGGACTTTACGTGATTATCATGCCTGGGGAGGCCAGAACTATGATTGTAAGGAACAGATCTGACCTCAGAAAAGAGTTTGAGTTATGCATGGCATGGACTCGCCGAGTCTGAAGAACAGACTCGACGAGTAGCATGAAGTTTGCCCGTAACCACTCAGCGAGTGGTCTTGTCGAGTTGAGGGTTCGACTCAGTGAGTCAGGGAGAGTCAGGGGGGACTGAGTTAAGCCAGAACTCGCCGAGTTGTTCTTGAGACTCGGTGAGTTGAGTCGTGGTGGCCCCGCGATTTATGCCAGGTGAAACTCGTCGAGTCAGAGAAATACTCGACGTGTCAAGAGAGGATCCAAGGGAGTCAGTGGACACGTATAGACTCGCCGAGTCGCCCTAGTGCACTCGCCGAGTCCGGTCAAAGTTGACCATTGACTTTTGTTGACTTTGAGGGTTTGGTCAGCGATGTGGCCTTTGGGCCAATAGAGGGGTAAAATGGTCTTTTACCCTTAAGAGGGTGCCAAGAGAGGGTTGATTCTAGTCTCGAGAGTTATATTCATGAGAGTATTTGCCTTATGTGTTAGGCGGTGGCGAGTTCGAGATTCAAGTGTGGGGATATCTGCTTTCTGCTTGCCAGGTGAGTCTTCTCACTATACTTTACCTTGAGTAGGTAACCAGAGTTATGTGACAGAGTATTTGTATGCTATGTGTTGTACTGCATTATTTCTATTTGATTTATGTTGTGCATGTTTACAGAGTTAGAACTGGAAGGTTCCCAGAGTTAGAACCAGAGGGTTCATAAAGTAGGGTCCACGGACCCGCAGAGTTATAGCCTCGAGTGGCTAATATGTGTTATGTGTGGTATTTTGGGGAACTCACTAAGCTTCGTGCTTATAGTGTTTTGTGTTATGTGTTTCAGGTTCTCTCAGGATCGCGGGACGGCACCGGCTCGATTGTACACACCAGAGAAAGAGTCATGTTCAGAGGATCCTGATTTATTATGCAAGTGAAAATGGAGTTATGTTTTTTGTAATTAGATTATGAATGAGATTTTAAGAAAAGTGTTTTTTAAGAATTAAACGATTATTTTTAAATGAAAAATTGTTTTGAAATTTTCGGTGTTACAAGTTGATATCAGAGCCTTGGTTTGAGGGATTCGGATGCACCTTCGGGTAAATGTGGACTCAAACTGAGGAAGTAAGAAAAGTTTTCAAAGAAATAATTTTCTAAAGTGAGTAAGAGTTCAAAGAGAAAGCGAGAAAAAGGAGTGTGTACAATCAGCCAGAGCCCGAACGGTGATTTCCCAAAATACCCCTTACTTTTGTTTTATGAGATATTTATGATGCACTCTATGAGATATTATTGCATGCTAGAGGCAGGCTAGGTATTCCATATCTTAGGACTAGAGTGGCCTGATTTGTGATGCCTTAGCCTAGGAATTGCTGTTATATGCGATGTGCTTTTGAGTATGTATGAGTGAGAATATTTAGTTGGAATCCTTTAAGGGAATTGAGTAGAGGAGTAATCTAGGGGAGATACCTAGATAAGTACTGTGGTACTTAGCGAAAGAATAGTTAGAACCCACGAGGGGAAGATTTGCAGATTTCGGTGGTACTTTCGAGGATGAGCAGAGCAAGCGGAGTTATCACCCAGAGTGATTCATATATATTCTTTGATGCTCGAATGCTGCTTGCTTCGTGCTTTGTGGAACTCTCGATGATGGGAGTTAGCTACCAAGCGAATATGACGATATTTAGGAGGTAGATGGTTGGCATCATTAGGAGCTCTTCAGCAGCTGATGGCAGAGAAGTGTGGGAATCTAGGAAGAGCCTAGGGAGTAACCTTATCCAGATGAGTGCGCTGGCAGAGTAGAGAATTTCACTGGGGAGCGAGCACGTGCAACGGAATTGGTAAACGAGAAGGTCGAGCAGCTACGTAGGAGCTCCAGGATCGTCCGTGTGGAAAGTATGGGTAGATGTGGCAGGTAGTATGGGCCCGTACTACTGAAAGCAGAGGACCCATACTTGATACAAGGAGTACTCTGAAGGTTCTAATGAGCAGATTAAGGAGTGATGTTATGGTTCGAGTACCATACATCGGAGCGGATGGAGGAGTGATCTTATGGTTTGAGTATCATACATCGGAGCAGATGGAGGAGTGATGTTATGGTTCGAGTACCATACATAGGAGCGGATTGAGGAGTGATGTTATGGTTCGAGTACCATACATCGGAGCAGATGGAGGAGTGATGTTATGGTTCGAGTACCATACATCAGAGCGGATTGAGGAGTGATGTTATGGTTCGAGTACCATACATCAGATCAGATGGAGGAGTGATGTTATGGTTCGAGTACCATACATCGGAGCGGATTGAGGAGTGATGTTATGGTTCGAGTACCATACATCAGAGCGAATTGAGGAGTGATGTTATGGTTCGAGTACCATACATCGGAGCGGATTGAGGAGTGATGTTATGGTTCGAGTACCATACATCGGAGCAGATTGAGGAGTGATGTTATGGTTCGAGTACCATACATCGGAGCGGATTGAGGAAGTGATGTTATGGTTCGAGTACCATACATCGAAGCGGATTGAGGAAGTGATGTTATGGTTCGAGTACCATACATCGGAGCAGATCGAGGAGTGAAGTTATGGTTCGAGTACCATACATCGGAGTGGATGGAGGAGTGATGCTATGGTTCGGGTAGCATACACCGGAGCATATTGAGAAGAGATGTCATGGGATGAGTACCATGGTTTGTAGTGAATGATGCTTGTAGTTCCACGGTTATCTGGTCATGATTTATGCGGTAGAGATTGGACGCTATGGGTTTTAGGCCAGTGGGCCATGATTGAGTTCGAAGAGGCGTCCCTTGAGAGGGAGGTCGAGAGCCTTTCAGAGTATCTTAGTAAGGAGGGGAGAATTTCGGTCTGAGTTGAGCAATCAGTCGATAAAGGAGATGTCGCCTTTTATGACCTGGGGGGTGCTATTTATGTTTGTGTGCGAAACATGAGAGGCATGATGTTTAAGTTTTGGGTTTGGGGGTAAACCTAGCAGGTTGTCATTGATGATGATTTTCCATCAGAGTATCAGGTAGCATGTGTGCCGTGAGGTAGTGATTTACTATGAGCAGATAGTCAGTTTGGACTGAGATAGTCGAGGACCACGTTACACCTATTTGATTATAGTAGGGCGTATTGTAGAGGTATCAGTGGGGAGTCCATTCGAGTTTATAAGTGCAGTGGGTTTTCTATCTATGTTGGGTATTGAATTTGGGAGTGGGTCCCTATTCTTGGGATGATCCAGGTGTTGGAACGTCGGTTGATGAGTCGAGGTGGGGGAGTATGATGATTTCGTGGTCCAGTCTATGAGTCAGTGATGTTATTGGGCAGTTGAGTTGTTTGGTATTGGATTGGTACGAGACTTGGAACGACTAGAGGCAGTCGTGACGAGAAGTTCTAGAGGATTTCATCCGAGGTTCAGAGTATATGAGATCGATTGATTTCCTTAAAGGGGATTATCGGGCGTTGCGTAGCACTTTCCAGGGGTAGGTGCATTATTGCTGGTGAAAATAGTTTGTGAGATTGTTGGTGTGTCAGATAGTGATGGTTCAAACCCTAAGTGGGGGAGAACCAGGTGGTTTATTGAGAAAACCAGAGATTTGTTCAAGAGCGGTTAGGGGTTGGATACAGAAACTTGCGACTTGAATTCATGAGATCAGGGTCATTGGTGATCAGGGAAAGGTGAATGGCGAGATAATGCATGTGGTATATGTCTGAGAGAAGGATGGGTGTCTCCACGGCGGGTGGTCAATGGTTAGGAATCTGGTAGTGGTCAGAGTCGTTTCAAGTGGAAGACTCGTAATGATGGTATGGGCAGTTGAGAACTTCTGGGTTGAAATATGGGTAGAAGATTGTCGAGTAGCCAACTCCCGGGCTGGGATGTGTATTCTTGCTTGGATTTTGAGCAGTAGTGGAAAGGGTTTCGGAGGATCATCAATGTGTTCTGAAGAGTTAGCGCCTTCCTTGTATTCCAATTGAGTGTTTGGATGCACTGAAGTTGTGCATTGAGTGAAATAGGAAATTATTATGGGATTCAGAGGAAATGTATGGTTGTATGTGTATGGTATTGGGAGTAAGGGAATCAGTGGTATAGGCAGGACATTGTGATGCTCTGTTATGGTGTTCCGTGGTTTCCGCGTATAGCGTCCCGATTTCGGAGTTATTTAGAGTCTTGAGTTTAAGACGACTAGTGATGTATCATGTATCTATGGTTCCAGTGGGAACCCTTCGTGTATTGTCACCAAGAGGGATTATTTAAGGAGGTGGATCTCCGTAGAGGTAGGGTCTGTGTTATGGCAGTTGCCGCCAGAGTCTGTAATGCATATCGGGGCAAGTGTGTGTGTAACTATCTAGGATAGTCTTCGGTGCAAGAGTTAGTGAACATAGTGTGGCGTTGTAATGAGAATGAGAGTATAGGGTGAAGCTATGGGGAGCCGTAGTATTCACCAGTCAGAGGGTGTTGTGATGCTAAGGGGAGCCGTAGTACTCACAAGTCAGAGGGAGGGAGCCGTACTACTCACTAGTCAGAGGTTGTCGTAATGTTGCGGGAAGCCATAGTACCCACTAGACGGCAAAAGAGTGTGACGAGGGAGTGTTCTCCGATAAGTGCATGATGTAGAAGAGTTTTAGGCTTGAGTAGCCCTAGTGTTGAGTTTATGGAGCCTAGTGGTTAAACCGGGGTGAGACTGGGGTCTTCGTCTCTGTTGGGAGGGTCAGCGAGGCGTGCGGGAGAATATGCGCAGCAGACGCCCAAGGTTAGAGTTGAGTCGATCTTCGATTGGATTGTATTTTTTTTGAGGAAAAGGGAATTTCGTGACTTGCGTGTCACTGGGCCGAGATAGCGGTCACGGGGAGGAAGTTAGTGAGATATTTTGGATCATGTTATGTGTGACCTTTGGGGGTTCAGCATATGAGAAATGAGCTAGAGTTTACCATGGTGATGTCTGTGGACACTTTAGAGCGAGCGAACGATTCAGACGCTCGAGGATATGCTTCGGGCTTGTGTATTAGATTTCGGGGGGGGGGGGGGGGAATTGTGGCCCGTATTTGCCCTTGGCAGAGTTTTCCTACAACAACAGCCATCATTAGTGCATCAGTATGCCACCCTTTGAGCTGTTGTAGGGAAGGAGGTTTCGGACCCCATTTGCTGGGGAGAGGTAGGGCAACGTGTGATGGGAAGTACAACGATCATCCTTCAGACGTCAGAGCAGATACAGCAGGTCAGGTAGAGGTTGTTGACCGCTCAGAGTCGCCAGAAGAGTTATGCGGATAGGCGCCGGACCGAGCTCAAATTTTTGGTCGGTGACGTCGGTCCTTTTCGGGTGATCGCGAGGGTAGGCAGGGTAGCCTACCGATTGGAGCTACCTGCAGAGCTAGGTCAGATCCATGACACTTTCCATGTGTCAATGCTGCGAAAGTGTATAGCCGATGAGTCGGCAGTAGTGCCATTAGAGGATATTCAGGTGGATGTGGGCCTGAACTACGTTGAGAGACCGGTGGCTATTTGGG
This sequence comes from Lactuca sativa, assembly GCF_002870075.4. NCBI lineage: Eukaryota > Viridiplantae > Streptophyta > Magnoliopsida > Asterales > Asteraceae > Lactuca > Lactuca sativa. The sequence continues at coordinate 173,938,814 of NC_056629.2, forward strand.
ATCGAAAGATCAAGGTTCTGGGGAACAAAGAGGTACCTCTGGTGCAGGTCCAGTGGTAACACCGGAAGGGGTCAGAGCTTACTTGGGAGCCGGAGCACGAGATGCGTGAACAGCATCCGGAGTTGTTTCCAGAGTGAGACTTCGAGGGAGAAGTCTGATTCTAGTGGGGGAGAATTGTAACATCCTGATTTCCCAGGTATATTATTTTATTTAATTATTTTCGTGTTTAAGGAGGAACTCGGCGAGTTGGAGCCAAGACTCGCCGAGTAGGATCGCGAATGTTCATCCGGGTTCACGTCCGGACTCGGCGAGTCCATTAGTGGACTCGGCGAGTCCACGTTGTTTAATGAAACCCTAATTTCCAGGGTTTGAGACCTATTTAAAGGGGCTTATGGCCGTCATTTGCGACCACCAACCCCAGAGAGAAACCGTAAAGAGATTTTGAGCGTTTTGGGAGAGAGAAGAGGCCATTGTTGACCTTTGAAGCTTTGTTTGGCAAGGCAAAGGAGATTCTAGCTAAGAGGAGGAAAGGGAGGTGGACATCCTTCAATTTTGGAGCTCAGAGCATCATCTTGGAGGTATATTTTGGCTTCCTTTTCTGTTGTCATGATAAACATGGGGGTTAGGGTTTCTTGACCCCTTTGTTGGTTAGATTTGATATCCATTTCGTCCATATTTGTGATGAGGCTTGGGATGAGATCCATAGAGGTCTAGAGAAGCTTTATGAGGATTCATGGGAGTTTTGACCTAGAGTTATGAGATATGGGGCTAAAACATCATCTAGGAGCAAATAGTCGTTGTTTGAGCACCAAGGTTTGGACTTTATGTGATTATCATGCCTGGGGAGGCCAGATCTATGATTGTATGGAACAGATCTGACCTCAGAAGTGAGTTTGAGTTATGCATGGCATGGACTCACTGAGTCTGAAGAACAGACTCGACGAGTAGCATGAAGTTTGCCCGTAACCACTCAGCGAGTGGTCTTGTCGAGTTGAGGGGTCGACTCAGTGAGTCAGGGAGAGTCAGGGGGGACTGAGTTAAGCCAGAACTCGCCGAGTTGTTCTTGAGACTCGGTGAGTTGAGTCGTGGTGGCCCCGCGATTTATGCCAGGTGAAACTCGTCGAGTCAGAGAAATACTCGACGTGTCAAGAGAGGATCCAAGGGAGTCAGTGGACACATATAGACTCGCCGAGTCGCCCTAGTGCACTCGCCGAGTCCGGTCAAAGTTGACCGTTGACTTTTGTTGACTTTTAAGGTTTGGTCAGCGATGTGGCCTTTGGGCCAATAGAGGGGTAAAATGGTCTTTTACCCTTAAGAGGGTGCCAAGAAAGGGTTGATTCTAGTTTCGAGAGTTATATTCATGAGAGTATTTGCCTTATGTGTTAGGCGGTGGCGAGTTCGAGATTCAAGAGTGGGGATATCTGCTTTCTGCTTGCCAAGTGAGTCTTCTCACTATACTTTACCTTGAGTAGGTAACCAGAGTTATGTGACAGAGTATTTGTATGCTATGTTTTGTACTGCATTATTTCTATGTGATTTATGTTGTGCATGTTTACAGAGTTAGAACCGGAAGGTTCCCAGAGTTAGAACCAGAGGGTTCATAGAGTAGGGTCCACGGACCCACATAGTTATAGCCTCGAGTGGCTAATATGTGTTATGTGTGGTATTTTGGGGAACTCACTAAGCTTCATGCTTTTAGTGTTTTGTGTTATGTGTTTCAGGTTCTCTCAGGATCACGGGACGGCACCAGCTCGATTGTACACACCAGAGAAAGAGTCATGTTCAGAGGATCCTGGTTTATTATGCAAGTGAAAATGGAGTTATGTTTTTGTAATTCGATTATGAATGAGATTTTAAGAAAAGTGTTTTTTTAAGAATTAAACGATTATTTTTAAATGAAAATTTGTTTTGAAATTTACGGTGTTACATGAGCCAACTTAGGTAAACCTATATCTAGGCCTCAGGACTGGTTCGATTTCTCAATCCAAAACAAGACTCTCCAGACGATGGGCATGGCTTAGACGTTAGAAATTTGAGTAACTTCAAAAAACTTGGAAATAATCCTGAGAAAGGGGTATTTCAGAGCCTAGCCAAAAGGATATCCAAGAATGCAGACCCAAGATGAAGAAGCAAATCAGGTTGGTGTTTCGGATTAAAGGGTTTGAAGAAAACTTTGTTAGAGAAAGCGCCGATTGTTTTCAATGATTTGATACCATCGGCATTGAAAGAACAAATCTCATTGTAGGATAAGATACTTTAATCGATGAAATCATCCCCAGAGGACTCGAGGATCTCCTTGCAAGATACGGTCATTTTCTTGCCGATTGTTAGTGAAAGAGAAAATTAAGAAAAGGAGAAAAATGTACCTTCAAAGGAGGCTGAATGAAAGCTTAAAGACGCATTGAGGAGTAGCCCTAATCAATAATTTATGCTAACGGCAGAAGAGAGAGAAAGACTGATTAGACCGACTATGATGACTCTTGAACGAATAAATCCTATCCGTTGTGGTTTAAAATTCAAAAAGAATCTTATCACATTTATTTCTTTATATTTTTTAAATTATCCCTTGAATTTTGGTAGACTAATTCCAAAATATCTTGCAGGAATAATTTGGGGGAAATTGTTAGGGCTAGGATCCTAAAACTGATATAGGATCCTTAAGTTTAAGGATCCACAAACTTCAGGATCCCGAATATATTCTGGGATCCTAACTACTATTTTTATTATTATAACATACATATACTCTTTTGTCTTTCTCACATCTGCAGAAATAACTGGTCAAAGTCATATACTCAATGGATATTCATCACCATTATGCAGAAGACTCGGAGGACTAACTCAAGCAAACGGCTATAAGTAATCTCGGAGGATCCCTAAATTCTTGGAGTTCTAGTTGTTAGGGTTTGACTATATAAAACACATGTAATCATCACACTACACACAGGACTTATCAGAATACTATCACTTGTACTCATACTCATTCCATTTTATCTGTAACTTTCGTTTTAATCAATAAAAAACATCAAGGCATGTGATTATTATCACCTCCCAAGGTTTTATGTCAGAGATCCTAACAAGGATCAAGGGCTTTCCTTGTAAACGAATTGTTTTGCTTTTATTCATTTTACTTATTTCAACTGTTGTAAAAATCCTGACCAAGTCCCGATTAATCCCTAGACGCTACTCGACCGATTAGAGGGCACCTAGCGATTAATCCCTGAATATATAATGAGTGAAACATTATAAAACTATGAAATTTTAACATTTTGAAAAAGTTTTATTTCAATGGAAAAAGTCTGATGCATGATTAGTGTTGTATTGATCATATTAACCTATTTTGTTATCATATTAGTGGTATTTACGAACTATGATATGATATTAGTCATATTTAATTTTTTTAAATTCAACAAATTAGCAATTTATGGTCCCCGATAAATCTCCGCCTAGCCGATTAATCCCTTGACCCCAGTCCACCGACTAGCTAATGTCGAACGTTTTGTACAACCTTTTTATTTCCTTTACATTAAACTTCACAACCTATCATACACTTTGGTCCGTTTCAGTTTAAATATATTTTGACCAAATCAAGAAGCACTCAATATAGCATTCTATGACTACATCTAGTCTTATCCAAAGTTTCGTAAGCATCAAACTATGGCAATTCTCATCAACATTCGTTGCATAGGCTACTACCCACATTAAGGAATAACAATCCTACATATCATTCACAATTTACATAACCAAAGTCTAAGCCTAGGAGTAGAATGATCCAATACTAATTCGCTTAAACTATGGCTCTGATACCAAACTATAACACCCTAAAATTTTCAAAGTTTTCCAAAGCTATAGTTATATAATATTTTTGGGTTGTAACCCACATTTAATAAAATCTTGATCCCACAAAAACATTTATAATTTAAACATTGGGAGTTACCATTAAGCATCATTACAACCATAACAAGAAAATAAGAATTACATCAATACAATTAATAAGGAACTTAACAAGTTCCACCCCCATTCTCTATCTCTTGACTTGTAACTTTCATTTATCATCCTCTCTCCTTAACTGTTACTTGAGATACATTGCATTAAAAGAGATACGTAAAACAATAATGTCTTATGAGCTACGTGGGTTTGTCACCTAAAACATTTATCTCATTTTCATGAAAAGAATTTCATCGTTGCAAAACATATTTGTAGACCATAACACATTTCCAAGCAATATACAAAAAAATCTGTTTTCATATACATCGTAAACATCATTTCGTATCTTATCATTTGATTTATTTTCATTTCATTTCAAAAGACATTTTTCCACATTTCATTCTCTTTTATCATTAAGGGCTAATTCTGATAATAAACTGCTACCATTTTTACACTTAGGGTACCCCCAAGTCTAGACCAAGGTCAAAATAGCTAATCAATCCACCAAGGATTCATGCCAAATAGGACATCTAATTCACGAAGGGAGGTGCCACCCCAATAGATTCCTCTAAACCTCTTAAGAGGCATCATGACCCAGGAAACTTTCATTCTTTCTTTAATTACTTTCTTTCCTTTTTATTTTCTTCAAAGCTTTCACTTTCCACATTAACAATACTCATATCATTATTTATAATATCATAGCTTATTAGGAAGATATACTTTGAAAAGACACATTTCACATATCAAACATTCGTTCTTTCAAAATATTCTTTGCTTTCAAAACATTCTTACTTTCAAATCATTCCTTCAAAACACCACATATATGAAAAGTACGTAAAGGTCAATCAAAATGACATAAATACCCCTCAAACTTTCCATTACTAAATTTTGTTGCTTTAACTCGTTAATTATGAAAAACTATGAACGCAGACGAACGCCGCAAGTAAATCTGATTCTGTATGAAAAAGTAAAGACAAGAATACTAAAATGCATATTTTGGTCGAGCTGGGCACTCTGATGCCTTTGTACAGGTCGCGTTCCTGAGAATACAGGTTGCTTCCTGTAGCAGCCCAAACAGTCCAAAAATACTCACTTTTTGAATCTTAAACTTGCTTGGATAGTTCTGGTATTTTAGGTAACCATTTGTAACACTTTTCAAGGTTTTTAACCATTGCTAGAGGAAATTTTATCATATCAAAACAATCTACTTAATTCATTAAGTCCTGAATCCAAATGTTAAGTTCATAATGTTTATGATATTCATTCACTTTTTAGAGTGGTAATTCATGTTCATGATATTCATTCACTTTTTAGATGCCAATCACTATGTGGTTATCAATAGATTTCCAAAAATTCCCTTATGGAAATTAATCCATATATCAATCAAGGAATCAAGTAACACCTTATGTTTTGATTCCAAATCATTCCAATAGTATCCATTCATGATTATGAACTTCCTTTACTCATCAATTGCTCAATTACAAAGGATTTCATTGGCTTCATCATATTGTCCCCAAATCCGTTTCAATCCAAGCTTATACATGATTCTACCATCATGGATTTTTTAGTTATTCAAATTGGATTCATTATCATCAAACATCATGTAGGTCATCGAATCCATTCCAATTTAACATTTAAGCATGAAATCCTTACTATGGATTTCTAAGGTTCATGAGGATTTTCACCCAAATCCTCAAACCCATCAGTGGGGTGATTGGATTGAGATTTGGATCATCAAAACAACTCAAGGGAGGTTAGAAAACCAAACCCTAACCATCATAACAAGCTAAAATTGACATTGAGGTTTCTACCAAGTCATAAATTCGAGTTTGAGAGCTATAGGAGAATAAATTCTACCAGAAACGATCTCAATCCTTTGTTGTAACTTCAATCTCTTGATAGATCTTCACTCTACCATGAAATCCTATCCAAAATCGAAATCTTCTTGGTCCCAAACTTTATCCATCGTGCAATGGCTGAAGTGGGGGAAGGGTTATTTTACATATTTAGTCCATTAAGTTTGCACATTTTGACCAAAGCTACCTAAATCACAATATTAAGTATTTTAACTTAAGAGTTTACATAACAAGTCCTTCCTCATCCACTTTATAAGTTTTGTGGTCTCTCCCATTAATTGATTCAACCATTTGGTCAACTCACTTGCCAACTTGACACTTCTACCCCTTTAACTTTTGAAATATTATTATTTTCATTGCCAACTTTCTTAACTTCATTGCAAATAATGATATGATTACTCTTTGATGATTTAAGGATATAAATCATATTTTATTTATTTACTTTATCAATTTAAGAATCTAATCTTATATTTTACGATGTTACATCATCCATCTCCCATTGATACCACATATGAATCAAAACTTAAGTTGATTTTTAACGACTCTAGCTGTGGATAATCTCATAAATTCCATCCTAAATTTCAAAACATAACGATTTTTCAATTGGAATTCTTGTTTTGTATATATACTATATCGTCCACTATTGTTTACTAACGACACACGATGATCTAAGAACTTCCCATCCTAATTTTAAAATACAGGTGAAGCTATGGTATTTGGGTTTTATTTATAAATCTTCATCTAAATCAAACACCAATATGGGATGGAAAAGCAAGAACCAGCCGTCCTTTTTTCTTCATTTCTACATTTTAGTCGAATTTGTAGTAATATGTTTGGATATTTGATTTTTTGTGAAGTGGGTTTGGGATTGGGAATATCTAATTGGAGTAAGGGTAATGGAAGAAAATAGTGACAAGAGGGGGGGGGGGGGGGGGGGGGGGAATTAAAATGTATTAAAGTAAATGTAAAAAATAAAAGCAAATGGTATTTTGGTCACAAAACATCTAACAGTGTTGTTAACAAAGTTAGTTATAAAGAAATTGATATGTAAAGTTTTGTCCAAAGGACCATTTATGCAAAATAAATAAATAAATAAATAAAAATCACAAAGACTGCATTGGAGACAAATTTAAAACATAGGAATCATTTGTGAAATTTTGTCTTTTTCGTTGAGGCAGGCTTGTGTGATGCTCGATCTCGGCAAGTTACATAGACATGGTGAGCTCTCACTCCCTTCACCCTTATGTTAATCTTCCTAACACATTTTGCAAATTTTTGTAGTTTTGGGAGAGTCTAGTTCCATAGAATTTCTCTCTCTAAGACTCACACTTTGTATGATATTGAAAATTCAGAATATGAGAAATCCCACTATTTATATCTTCAACAAAGTATTTTTTTTATTCAAAATTGAGAAAATAATAACTTAATTCGTATGCAGTGACGAATCCAGAACATAAAACCACATGGTTCACTATTTAAATGATAATTATAGGGGAAAAAAAACTAGTTCTAGAGTCTAGGTCACGTCGGGTCGTATAATAAAAAAAATATCTTATAATTGTATCTAACGATATCTTAAACATTGATATATTTTCATGAATTGTATTATTACTAACATTTTTTAAAACAGAAACCGATCTAAAAAATAGTTAAAAACAGGACCAATTTTTTAAGAAATCTGTTTCGGTTAAAACCAACGTTCGTGCACCTCTACCTTGAATAGTTTATTTATTTGGGCTATTGAAATATATAATATGGGTTTTAAAAATCTTGATTGTGTATATGATTTTTTTGTCAAACATTAAGGTCGTTCACTAATAATAATTAAGATAGGTGATGATTTTTATTTTGTATACCTCTTATTAATAAAAAAAAATTAATAAGGTAGAAGAAATGACCTACCTTTAGGATATGTAAACTCGCCTTGTTCGTATGCATTCGTTTTGATTTCGACAACAACCAAATAAATATGAATCCAAATATATTAATCAATCCACACTAAAGCAAACTCAGATTAAACATATATCGTTTGTAAAATATATTTAAGGTATTATTATTATTATTTTTTTTTTAATTTTTGGACTATATAATTATCTCATAACAGATGTTTTCAATGAAAGTGTTGCAATAAACAAAACCTTATTCTTTAATTTTAGCACATTACAAAACTCTATAAAATCCCACACCAAAATTTATTGATAGAATTGATTTGAATTGAGGTGGTTGTGAATGGGAGAAAAAATCAGTAGCGTTGGTCCGGGGAAAAAGATTCGGGTTCAGCGCTTCAACAACTCCGCTTTCCGGATCAATCAAACCCCATTTATTCTTCCACACTAAACCCCTCTATCTCCGACAAGGTTTTAATGTATTAGGTGATTTACTGGAGAAGTCAGGCCTATTTTTGTCTTTTTGATTCTCTGTGACCGGCCCACCATGACCAGCCGTCTACCTTGTCTAACGTTTCTTGATTCTTTGTGTTACCTTTTGTCATACATACAATGTTGTGGAATTATTGTACTCTTCTCTCAAATTAAAAATGGAACAAAGTAGTATGTTATATTCCTGTAAAAAACTTGCATGACACCTTAATTTGATACCCTTTGACACCAAATAAATATGTTTAAGTGTAAATTTTCACCATGTTATAGGTGATGACATAAAATTAAATGGATAAAGTTACGGTTTAAACACTGCCTCTGGCGTGTAGCTCAGTTGGTAAGGCATATGGAGACTTACATTGATAACAAATAGGTCGTAAGTTCTATTGACGACACCCCCCAATGATTCCCAGCCGCTGTGTGAGTCAAAGTATGCTCCCTCATCGAGTACCTTTGGAGGTTGGGTTCGATGGCGCCGGTTAAGGTTGTTAGCATCAACCTTTTGCATTGATAATGTTTAAACCCTAATCTCATTAACCCAAAACTTTCTTCACATGCCATTAACATGTTTGGTTAAAGAATTCAATTTAAGTTAGTAATGAATTCACACGACACGACATGAAAACTAAACAGGTAAGATTAGTGTCAAACACTTTCATCCTGTTAAATGTTCAATCAATCTGACATGAATCTATCACCACACGACACAAATTTATCAACTCTAGTAATAAAGAAGTAACCGAAGCAAAAATATTTGTTAGAGATACAAACCAAACAAATAAAAAATTTTCTGATAAAAATATAAAAGTTGGTATAAATGGTTGGAATATCTCAACATTCTATATGACATAAAACACGGTAAAATCGTTAAATAAATAACTTTTAATAACACACAACTAAAAAGAATTATTCATTAAAATGAATATAAAAAGATGATCCCATGTTTCTAAAGAGCCACTTCTATATGAAAATTAACAAAACGATTATCATATCCTCAAATTAAATGTCTATACCCGTGATATTACATTTTCTAAAGAGAAAAAAAAATGTCAACTACTAATTGTTCACGGTGATGTCATCATTGATGAGTGTAATAAGAATATCATTATGATAAAGAACCTCGCTACAGCTCGGTTTTATAGATCCTTTGTAGGTGTATTCGTTGAGATTTACCTTAAAATCGAATAATGATTGGTTTTTCACATAAATATTCAAAACATTTAAACAACTTTGAATATAAACGGATTATGATAAAGTCATTAAATTTTTTTTGAAACACGTCAAATAATACAACAAATAACTATCATGACTAAAACAAATCCTAAGTAAGATATCACTTGTGAACTCAAGTTCTATAAACTTCAAAGTACAGTTTTCTGTTTTTCTCTTTCAACGTCAACTGTCTATCCTTCAACTCCAAGTAAATATTCTTTAACCTGGTGTGTATTGCAACAAGAACTCTTTGTATCTTTATAGAGTTAGTCCCCAATGTATCCATTTTGATAGTCTTTTCTTTTGTCCTTTCAAAATACCACATTAAATGTATAAAAAATTAAAAAAATTGAAGTCTATCACACTTCATACATAGACATTTTAAACACAAATCTTAAATTTATAGCATCCTAAAAACCTTATATCAAGGCTTTAGGGTGTCCATAATGTAAATAATGGAGCTTTGGATTTCACCATATCATATCAGCCTCCTCCCTCTGTAGATTTATTCAAATGAAGACGAGGTTATTAAGAACAAGAAGATAAGAAAATGAATGATAGATTAGGTTAAGTTATTACATACCTTCTCCATTTAAATTATATTGGAGATGACACACAAGCTCCACCTCATTATAGGATCAACAATAAATAACCTTCGTGGGTAATTTAAAATCAATCGTAAACAGCTTACTAGCATTCTTAGGGTGCAAAACTAAAACATCTTAACTCCAAATTATGTGCCAAGGTTACACGCTTTCAACCACGTCCTAGGTAGGTGCATAAAGACATGATTGAAATCAAGTTCAAAATATCCAAGTTTTCCCTAGGCATATAAAATTAAATTCAAAATACCTTCATGAATGCATAAAGTACTTATAATGTACACATTGCATAAAATAAATCGTCATAGAAAAATATAGATTTAGCATTATCAAAATAGTAAGTTAACATCAACAAAATAGCAATTCAACGTCATCAAACTATTTTAGGGACGTGTATTCTAGGTAGATACTTACTTTAGCGTATTGTATGTACTATGTTAGTGTATCCCACATCGGTGCGACACGGTCTTATAAGTGACTATATATGTTGAAGCTCTTTTCTCTCCACAAGGGCTCTATTCGGGAGACAATATTAGGTTCCACATATATTTACATGGTATTAGATCCCCCATGGCTCAGCACATCCATGTATATCCTCATTGAGTCTCTGACTCTAAGGGGGATTGTTAGTGTATCCCACATTGGTGCGACAGCGACACAGTCTTACAAGTGACTATATATGTTGGAGCCCCTTCTCTCTACAATGGCTCTTTTGGAGAGACAATCTTCGGATCCACATGTATTTACATACTCTACCTAACTATAGTGATGTTGAAGTGTTAACAGTCCACCTATACAATAAGATTATACTTTCACATAACCACTATATTAAGCTCATTATAGTTTAACACTTTGTAAACTTCTTTGATACTCTATATAAACTAGATAAGTCATTAGAGGGAGATATACTCATCTTAGATTGTTATACCTACTCAAACCAACTCTAGTCCTTTTGAATGTCAAAAGTCCACCTATACAATGACATTTTACTAATCACTTAACCATTACATTAAGCTCTTAATAGTTTCAACACTTTGTAAACTAATTGTGTACTCTAAATAATCTATATAAGTTATTTAAGGAGTAATGGAAGTAGTTTAAGGTTGAACGAATTAGCCAAGAAAAGGTTACATATTACATTTCACTTAGAGGGCTTCAACTGGCTATGCAGTTAAACCATGCAAATTTACATGCCCGTTTAATGCTCATTGCACATGATTTCATCGATTTTGTCTAATTAACGTGATATAATTTGACGATAATGAACCGAATACATCATTAAGTGTAAGACCTAAAATTTAGATAGAATTGACTTTTAGTCAAATATTGACCAAAAGGGCAAAATGGTCATTAATGAGAATTTAGTAAGTTTATGAAGTTGTGACTTAATGAAAATGACCAAAATAAGTTTAAGTCACTTAGGTGTGGTTAGATGAGTAAGTTCAAGAGAAGAAATGCATGAGAGGATGCATTTTGGTTAGAATGGTAAAATGAGAAATTTTATGTTTTTAGGACATCTTTGTGACTTACTAGATTAAGACCCACATTAAGTCATCCAGAAATAACTTAACAGAGTTGTAGAGTATATTCCTATGTTCGTATGCATATAAAGAACATAGAAAGCGGGTATAAAACGAAAGAGGTATGAAGGTTAAAATTTGGGATAAAAATTGTTCTCACAGCTAGAATGGAATCAGAAATGCACTTTGTCGATCTCCAATTAATAAGAATTTAGTAAGTTTATAAAGTTGAGACTTAACAAAAATGGCCTAGATGAGTTTAAGTCACTTATATATGGTTAGATGGGTAAGTTCATGAGAAGAAATGCATGAGAGGATGCGCTTTGGTAAAAAAAAAAGGGTAAAATGGGAAATTTTATACTTTTTGGGTCATGTTTATAACATAGTGGATTAAGACCCATATTAATTCGTTGAGAAATAAATTAACAGAGTTGTAGATTGTATTCCTACCTTTGTGTGTATATAAAGATCATAGAAAATAGGTATAGAATGAATGAGATTTGAAGGTTAGAAGTTGGGATAAAAATTGTCCCCATAGCTGGAATGGAATCAGCAATGCACTTTGCTGATCTCTAGTTACCGCGACGTGGTAAATAGATTTCGATAATGGTAGATTAAGTGGGTTGTCAATGACCGAAGTCAACGGTCACCACGGCTCGGTCACGAGGTCAAGACACAGGTTATAACCTATTAAGAGCTCAATTCGATCATTCTCATGAGGCAATTGATTGGAGAGCTAAAGGCGGTGATTTTAATGCCCAAATGGTACCAAGACAAGCTAGATATTATGGATTGTAAGGATTCTCATCCTCTCCACAATAGGGTACGATTTCTCTATTTTTGGTGAAATTGCTAGTTTGATTCAATTAGTTGGATTGATCAACCTATAACTTGTCTAAAATCATATTGAGCATTTTGCTTTTAATAAGCTTTATATGTGATTTACATAGTGAAATCCATTTATATGAAGTTAAGGTTTGAAACCCTAACTAATGAGAAGGGAATAAATGCATTAGATGTATATAATGACTTAGGTAGTATGAGATGTTTAATTCATTGGTTGGAATAGATTAAGAGGTAGAAAACTAAAAGACATAATATTGATCCATTAAGTGATCATTTTGACCATAAGAGTCTTTAAGATATCAATAGGATAAGACAAGTATTATGAAACTTGTATATACGTATAAATAAGTCTAAGACCAAAGAAAATGGATCAAGATTGATCGATTGAAGAAAGGAGCCAAAATGGTAGTTAGTCTGCACTAACTAACAATGTGAGTTATAGTGTTCACTCTCTATTTAAACTTTCATTATATATATATATATATATATATATATATATATATATATATATATATATATATATATATATATATATATATATATATATATATATATATATATATATATATATATATATATATAGGCTTAGGTTATTGTATTCAAAATAATTATTGTGTTATTGTATGCATAAATGTTGGTCAATCATTTTTGGTAAATTAAGAAAGTGATTATTGTGGTTAAAGAAATTAAAAAAGAAAAAGATAAAACTTTCCATTTAATAAATAGGTAACATTCCCTTTCTTAATTTACTAAAAATTTACTAATTAGGAAACACAATTTTAATTAATAAAAAGTTTCGAATATTCAGAGATATTTGATTTTCTTAATTTTGAATTTTGATTTTTTTAACTAATTAGATTATAATTCTAAGATAATTCTGTTAGAATTATATTCTACGAGAATGTCAGATTATCTATTCTGACAAAATAAATGTTTTATATGCATGAATATTTTGAAGACAAACAATAGTTTTGAACCATCAGTTTAAATATAACATGATTCTTATATATATTCATAGACATTGAATATAAATTTAGATTCATACATATTCTTATAGAGTAATAGACTTGTACATTTTAATACAATTAAACATATTCTAACAGAATGTCATAAAAAATAAATAAAGATTTTAAAAAGCATAGAATTCTTAAATATAGAATTCTTGAACGAATGCACTTAATCATTTTATTATGGACTATTCTGCCAGAATATAACGATGAATAATGCTTGTTTTTGTGAAAACCATTGAGCATTATTCATTTTCATCTCACGCGCCATCATCCAACGTTCACGCCCTTGATCAGTATGTCTCCTTTAAGCATTCTATGAGAATAACTACTATGAAATTGAGCATTTTATAAGAATAACTACCATGAAATCGTATGACAATCCTTAAAACCAAATTCACAAATTACAAGCAAAAACTTCCAAAATGATGAATATATTTGTTTAAATAATAAAATAGCAACGTATATAATTTGACAATTAGGCCTTATGAAGAATTCTTATTAGTTATTATTAGAGCTGCAGATCAAAACTAATAATCTATTTTGAAAATGCAAAATCCCGAATACACCTTACTGTAATTTAAATGAATATTTTATGTTTGTAAAACAAGTGAAGATAATAGGGCTTGAATAACTGTTATGAAATTGAATTATGTAAGAATAAAACTATGTGGTAATGCTTTTATACGACAAAAATAAAACAAATTTTAGTAATTCTTAGAGAGCTCATACTACATGTTAAAATCAAGTAACACAACTAACGAACTCATAAATTATTTTTGTGTTCTTCAATAATTTGAACATCAAGTTCTCTTTCAGACATTTCTACAAATACCTGGTGTGCAATATTTTCATAAAATTATTTTTGTGTTCTTTAAGATTTCTTAACCCAATCATTCTTTTTTACTTCCTTAACAAATGAAAACCGCACCAATTGTCCTTGTTCTTTCAGCATTCCAACAAATATACATGAGATAAAAAAAGCATAAGAATGAAATCGAGGAAATGAATTAGAGGACTTACACAGTGACATCTTCCCTCCCACGAAGTTTGACAAGAGTTTCAGATCGGGGAGACATGAGAGGAGAAGCAGAGAGCTCATCGGGGCCCAGGATCTTACCTGACTACCACGAACCATTCCGCCTCCGAACCCAAACGATGGTCCCAACACCGCCGAGGAGGAGAGAAGGCAGCTTCCGGTGTTGCGAGGCCGGTGATATGTTACCAGATTTGGGTGGGTTGAGGTGTGAAGCAGGAGCAGGGATGAGGAGAATATGGCCAAATGGAGATGCAAGAATGGTCGGCAGATGGTGTGCGACACCGGCGGAGGAGCGACAACAACTTCCAGTGGTACAACAGTAGTGCTAAGTCGTCGGTTGGATGGACATGTGAGTGAAGCAGGAGCTTTCAAAGGATTTTAGGGTCTGCGTCTTGAATGAATTTGAAGGGATTTATAGGAAAGCAATCCAATATTTTAGGGATTAATTAAATTTTTATTTAGTTAACAAAATTAATTAATAGGTTAGATTACATATCCTTATATAATTTTTTGAAATGATTGGCCCATATTAATGCATACAATAACACAATAATTACTTTTAATACTTGAACCTAGCTCTCTCTCTCTCACTCTCTCTCTCTCTCTCTCTCTCTCTCTCTATATATATATATATATATATATATATATATATATATAGGGGAGGTGTGTGTGTAGGTTTATATGTAAGAATCATGTATCGGAGCATGTATGTATAACCAAAGTATATATATATATATATATATATATATATATATATATATATATATTATATATATATATAAGGAAAAAACAAGGGTATTATGAGTAATACCCATAAAACTAGATAAAGAAAGAATAGAATTCTATTTATTATAATCCTAACTATGAGTAGATGATGAGAAAGGTATTTGTTGATACCTAAGAGATTGTAGATATAGACATAGTATGATTATATGTAGCATAATCCTATATGTATGTATGTATGTCTAGACATTAATGGTATTATATACAATACTCATATGTTAATAGACATAGATAAAATTAATTTCATAATGAGTTAAGTACTATATTTGTAGTAGAAGGTCGCTTGATGAGATAAGGAGATAGATCGTCAATCAAGCAAGTATTATGTGACGAGTCATATAATAGAGATAGAAATGTTTAGAAAGATGATTCCTTCGAATGAGATAGAGATTCCAACGAGAATAAGAGTACTATTCCTTTGGGAATGAGATTATGTCCCTACAGGGAAAGAAATGATGATCCTTTTGGGGATGAAGATAGATTGTTCGTGCAGGAATTATACTATGTATGAGGAAAATATATAATGAGAAAGGTTCCATTAGTGAAACAAGGTAATGGAGTTCTTCCATGAACTCAAATAAGATCCATGAGTGATTAAGAGTAAGGAATCCATGAGGGATTCAAGAGAAAAATGATGATTAAGGATCCATGAAGGATGATAAGAGAGAGGAGTAAGTTCGGACGAGTGTACCCGGTAATGTTAGAGGATAAGAGGCTAAGAAAGAGTATGAGATGAGCCTAAGAAGAAGGTAAGAAATAGTATGAGATAAGCCTGAGAAGAGGCTAAGAAAGAGTATGATATGAGAAGAAAATAGTAGAGAAGAAGAGATTAACTTATAGAATGAATAGAGAAAGATGAGATGAAAAAAGATAAAGGATAAAGTAGATGTTTCATGTTTTCCAGGTTCTTGTTGCAATCGTGGTACGTGAGAAGATAGGAGCACAATGTGTTATAATTTGAGAAATACTTTTATTTATTTGTGTATTTTCCTTGTTGCTTATTTAATAGATATATTGTATTGTAAACCCATGATTAACCTTGGGATGTAAAGTGTTTTATTTTTTTTTTAGAATTTTGTATTTGTTAGAAAACTTTGATATATCCCTATAGATATGTGTAGAAAATATGCGTGGTTACAATTGGTATCAGAGCCATCGTTTAAGTGAATTAGGTTTGTTATGTGCATTCCAAGACTTAAAATTATGGCAGATGAAAGGCAATAAGAGATTATGAGATGATTTGTGATAAACCATGCTATGAGATATAAGCTACATGGTTGTTGATATGTGCAGATAAAGAAATCAAGAGTATGAGTTTAGTACATTGATCAACCAAGTGGGTTCGGGTCAAGTAATTTGAGAAGAAAGGAAGAAAGATCATTTTGGGAAATGACAAGAATAGGCTCTCTAATTAAATAGATTCCAAGATTATGTAGAATGAATGATACCACGGGTATCATGAATGAAAGATGTGTTACAGATGATGTGTCCTAGTAGATGGATAACATATAGAGTATGTGTCCCAAAAGAAGAAGAGATAGTGCAGACTTGGAGAGAATGGCGACAGAAAGACGGACAGAAAGAGAAGGATACATAAATATGGAGAAAGAACGACAAGATAGGGGATGAAAAGAGTAAAAAAGAGAAAGAGGGTCGATCTACCCATAGAAAGAAAAGAAATATAGAGATATTCTATCATAGAAATTGATGGGTTTTTTTGCATTCTAACACTTCCTAAGTGTACATGCAACCCTAATAACCTTGGATCTATGTTTGTCTAATTATCATGCAAAGTTGAATTCGAAGGTTATATTCCTATCTAGCATACATGGGGAACAATTTTTAATTTGAATGAAAGATAGAATAACTTACCTTGTTGTTGCTTATGTTCCTTGAAACCTTGTGAGCCTAGCACCCCAAGTGTGATGCCTCAAATGCTTCACACAACACCAAATGCTCTTGGAAAGACTTTTGAGAGAATACACACTTCTTAAAATCGGCTTAGCCCTCTTGTTTCATATGTGTAGTCGATTTTGGTGGAGAATGGGACTCTTATATAGTGTTCACACATCTAGGGTTACACCATGTAAACCCTGATGTGTCATGACTCTTCATTTCCATGGCCCATGGGTTTGTAACTCCCATGGAGCATCCAATGGGTGGAACCCAACTTGATAATCCATGGAGCTTCTTAGTCCATTATAAAGATATGGAAGATTTACATAATCAACCCATATATTTAATTAGTTATCTTTTGATCACTTAATTAATTCTAAATTAATTCTTGATCAAACTAATCAAATAATATTATTAATATATTAGAACTTATAATATATTAATAACCTCCAAGTGTTATTTCTCTCATTTAGTCTATCCAATTGCATGGTGCCATGCAACCCAAATGGACCATGCCGGGTCGGGTCAAGTACTTCCCAGAAATAGTTATGGACTTAGACACCTTATCCAACAATCTCCCACTTGGATAAGTCTAATAACTATAACTCTAGTACTTCAGGAACTGATCGGCAATCGTAGCTCTTTCAAGGTCTCTCGGAACTGAGAAGATGATGACATGCCATTTAAGATAAGTGATCATATAATCCTTTATTCTAGATATCTACCGGACAAATACATGGAACAATGTCTTACTTATTGTCCAGCAGTTTGTTTCCTGATTTCCGATTTGTTTGACAAAGAACTTAATTGAACACATCAACTTAGTTTTGACCGGGCCCGGTACATAGGTCAAAACAAAATCATCGAGGGGCCCATATATCAGCTTCTAATCCAAGAAGGAACAGATAAACTTCGACTCATATGTTTGTTCTACCACTCATTGAATTATACACAAAAGCACGTTTTATAACATCGAGTTACCAATGCGTTTTCATACAATCAATGCATAACCAACTTGTAAGTAACAAATCATATCTCTAGGTTTGAAGACTTATATGATATTACCGTCTCACGATCACTCGAGATAAATTCAATGAAGTGATTCTAGTGAGTGTGGGTTGAGTCCAATGCTCAGAACTTATGAGCACTCATGATTGTTGTAGCCATGTCCAACACCTTAGACCTCTACAACCAATCATGAAAGTCTTGATTCATACCTACTTCCGACATATGACCGACTGTGGAGGTTTGAATAATATGATATACCAAACATTATTATTCTGGAAGTCAAAACATGCAAAAGAAATATAGTAAACGATTGGCAAGAGATAGCAACACTTTACTCATCAATAAAAAAACCTTTTATTCATCATCTAATGTCAATTACACTTTACAAATTTCGAGGTTATGTAACTACTAAATCTAATATCATCCTTCAGCCCTATGCTCAGAGCAAGCTGGAGATGCTTAACCCGAGTCAGTCCCTTCATGAGGGGATCTGTTGGATTCTCATCCGATGATACCCTCTTTGCCACGAGGAGTCCTTCTTCTATTCGATGTCTGATAAAAGGGTATTTTCTGTCGATGTGTCTGGATCTCCCGTGATCCCTTGGTTCCTTGGCTAAGGCAACAACGCTTTCACTATCACAGAAAATTTCCATTGGCTCTTTAATAGTTGGTACAACTCCAAGGTCTCCAATGAAGTTCTTCAGCCATATCGCCTCCTTTGCTGCCTCGCTAGCTGCAATATACTCTGATTCACAAGTTGAATCAGCCACTGTCTCTTGCTTGGAACTCTTCCAAGAAATTGCTCCTCCGTTTAGGGTAAAGACCCAGCCTGACTGAGAGCGAAAATTATCCCTATCAGTCTGAAAGCTAGCATCACTATACCCTACAACCCTCAATTCATCACTCCCACCAAGGGTAAGGACCCAGTCCTTAGTCCTCCGTAGGTACTTGAGAATATTCTTTACCGCAGTCCAGTGTGCCTTGCCAAGGTTCCCCTGATACCTGCTAACCATGCTCAGGGCAAAGGCTACATCAGGTCGAGTACACGTCATAACATACAAGGTCGATCCTACAACCGAAGCATAAGGTATTCGACTCATTTCTGCTATCTCAGCCTCAATGCTAGGGCTTTGTGTCTTACTTAATCTGGCGTTACTCTGGATGGGTAACTCTCCTTTCTTGGAGTCCTGCATGCTGAATCTCTTCAGCACCTTATCCAAGTAGGTACTCTGACTAAGTCCAATTAGTCTTTTACTCCGGTCTCTCAAGATCCTTATCCCTAGAATATAGACAGCTTCTCCTAGGTCCTTCAGAGAGAAACACTTCCCAAGCCAGGACTTAACTTCCTGTAGAGATGGGATGTCATTTCCTATGAGTAGTATGTCATCCACATACAATACCAAAAAGCTAACTATACTCCCACTAGCCTTGACATATACACAAGATTCATCTTCACTCCTAGAAAAGCCAAATTCCTTGACTTTCTCATCGAAGCAAAGATTCCATCTGCGAGGTGCTTGCTTTAACCCATAAATGGATTTTTCAAGCTTACACACTCTATTAGGGTACTCGTTGCTGACAAAACCTTCTGGCTTACTCATGTAAACATCTTCAGCCAACTTTCCATTAAGGAAAGCGGTTTTGACATCCATTTGCCATATTTCATAGTCATGAAATGCAGCTATGGCTAATAGAACCCTAATAGACTTAATCTTAGCCACTGGAGAAAAGGTCTCATCATAATCAACTCCCAGAGTTTGTGAGAAACCCTTTGCAACCAGTCGTGCCTTTTAAGTGTGTACTTTACCATCCATGTCAGTCTTCTTCTTGAAGATCCATTTGCACCCTACTGTCTTACGACCTGGTACATTCTCAACCAAGTTCCAAACTTGATTGTCATACATGGACTGTATCTCGTTGTCCATTGCCTCTTTCCACTTGGCTGACTCAAGGCCTGCCATAGCTTCTGCGTAACTGTTAGGTTCATCCAGACCTATCAGTGTCTCGTCACTGATAAGTGTATCACCTTTTGCAGTAATATGGAATCCATAGTAATGCTCAGGTGCATTCCTAACCCTTGTGGAACGCCTCAGAGGTACAGACTTGTCAATTGGCTCAACAAGAGTTTCCTCCTCAAGTTAAGTGCTAGGGTTTGAAGTTCCTTCACCGCTTGACTCTTGAATTTCTTCAAGATCAACTTGCCTTCCACTGTTTCCTTGGCTTATGAACTCTCTCTCTCTCTCTCTCTCTCTAAAGAAAGCCCTCCTATCTACAAAGAACACATTTTCACTAGGTCTGTAGAAGAGGTAACAAAAGGATTGTTGTGGGTAGCCGATGAAAATACACCTCTCGCTTCGAGGTTCGAGCTTATCATGAGCCTCGCATCTCACGAAATCCTCGCAACCCCAAATATTGATGTGGTCTAGTTTGGGTACTTTACCAGTCCACATCTCATGTGGAGTTTTGGCAACTTTCTTTGTAGGGACTAGATTAAGGATATGGGCGGCAGTCTCTAAGGCATACCCCCAGAATGAGATTGGTAGCGAAGCTCGACTCATCATGGAACGAACCATATCCAACAACGTTCAATTATGCCTCTCAGCCACACCATTCAATTGCGGTGTACTGGGAGGTGTCAATTGTGAGACAATCCCACATTCCCTAAGATAGTCAAGGAACTCTGAACTAAGATACTCACCACCTCGATCAGATCGAAGCATCTTAATGTTCCTGTCCAATTGATTCTCGACTTCCTGTTTAAATTCCTTAAACCTTTCGAAAGTATCTGACTTATGCTTGATTAAGTAGACATATCCAGGTTATTATTAACATAATCAATACACAATACATTATTTCCTAAGTTATCAACCACATATATTGTTTCATATACGCCATCACAAGGTAATGCTTTAAAATAAAGAACATTATTAAAGAAAGCATTAATAGAACCAACTTCATTATCAAATGAAAAGGTGAAACCTTGTTTATACAATGCATGAAGGGAAATAATATTTCTTGCCATTTCTGGTGAATAACAACACTTATTCAAATCTAAACTAAACCCACTACTTAGCGATAAAGAGTAAACTCCAATCTTGGTGACAGCTAGAGCTTTCCTATTCCCCATGATTACGTTTATTCTTCCTTGCTCCACATTCTCACTTCTTCTTAGTCCCTGCAAATCAGAACATGTATGAATACCACAACCAGTATCAAGGACCCAAGAGCTAGAATGGGGTGAGTTATTAGATAGGATAGTGTAAATACCTGCATGGTTGGATTTAACTTTCCCATCCTTCACATCTTGCTGGTATTTTGGGCAGTTTCGCTTCCAATGTGATTTTTCATGGCAATAGAAGCATTCAACCTCTTTTGGGTCAGAAGAAGGAGTGACGAAACCTTTCTTGGTTCCATTTTAAGAAGAGCC
Organism: Lactuca sativa; assembly: GCF_002870075.4. Classification (NCBI taxonomy): domain Eukaryota; kingdom Viridiplantae; phylum Streptophyta; class Magnoliopsida; order Asterales; family Asteraceae; genus Lactuca; species Lactuca sativa. Next base: position 173,960,312 of record NC_056629.2, read on the forward strand.
ATCAAGGGTCCTAGCCTTGGTACCCTTCGAAGAGCTCTTTCTCTTCTTCCCTCGACTTTTCCCAGTTGCCAAAACCGGAGCGGAGTTTGGAGTAGGAGTGTTAACAACCGACTTCCCCTTAAGACCTGATTCTGCGGTCTTGAGAAGACCCTGAAGTTTTCTGAGTGTGACCTCTTCCTTATTCATGTGATATGTCATGCAGAATTGATCATAGCACGATGGTAAGGAGTGCAAAATAATATCTATTGCAAGCTCCCTAGGGAAGTTCACATTAAGCTTCAGCAATCGATCCACATACCTTTGCATTTTCTACATGTGGCTCGTGACGGATTCCCCGTCCTTCATCATGGATGTTATCATGGAGTAGATGATTTCATACCTCTCTTGTCGTGCAATTTGATGGTATCATTCCATCAGATCTTGGTGCATTTCAAAAGGGTAGAAGTCCTCATAGGACTTTTCGAGTTCTGTTGTCATCGTGGCCATCATGATGCATGCCACTTTGATGGGTTTTGGTCATAAGACATCCTATGTGCTCATACAAACCCTAAAGCTTGGATCTAGGTTTCTCTATTGTACATACTTTGAATCCAAGACTTTGAACCCTAATTCTAGCATATGGAAATTAGAATTCACATGTAAATAGGTTTAAGAACATACCTTGATTGTTATATAGCAATAACAATCCAATTCCTCCTTGAATTGACCTTGGAAAGCAGAGAGTCACAAGTGTCACTCCTCTAATGGCTTACAAACACCATAAGCAAGTGGAGAATGTATAAGGAGAGAGGAGGGAGGTTAGAATTCGTATCTAGGACTTCTTGGGAAGGGATACCCGAATTCATGACCCTAGGGGTGTTTATATAGGTGTAGAGATAGGGTTTCAGTCATTATCCTTATCTAGTTGATTATCCATTAAGCAACCAATAAGATAATCCTTGAATCCTTATCATACTCGAATTCTAAGGCTTTCCAACCTTAAATTCGTCCACCACACTCATAAGATAATCCTTACCTTATTTTGTAACTATCACATAATTACAAATCAGCCCCTCAAGTTTAATTAATTACATTTGATCACAAAACTAATTCTTAATTAATTATCAACCAATATTAATTAAACAAATATGATTTCTCCTTTAATATATTATTCTTATAACATATTAATAAATCATATTATCCTCTCTCTCTATATATATTTCTCCAATCAAGTTGCTTTGGTGAAGGCAACCCAAAAGGACCATGCACCATCGGGTCAAGTACATACCAAAATAGTTATGGACTTAGACACTAATCCAACAGTCTCCCACTTGGATAAGTCTAATAACTATTCTGCGTATGACTTCGGATCCCGATCTACAATCGTAGCTTTCCAAAGCCGCTGTCAACTCTGATCATATCAAATACGCGTGTCCTTAGATAAGGGATCATATATTCCTCCATTCTAGATATCATATGAGATATGATTTCAAATCATTCTCTTTGTACTATATCTCGATTCCGATTTATGACGACTGACTAATTGAACAAATCAAATTAGCCCTAGCCCGGCCGAGCATTTACGTTTGTCATCACTAAACCATCGAGGGGCCCAAAGATATCGCTTTTATCCTACTTTGGATAAAAGGAACGGATAAACTTTGATACAATGCTTGCTTGCACTCACGCACTGAATCACACACAACAATATGTTTTATAACACCAAGTTACTGGTGCGTTTACATATTATCAATGTGCAACCGATTTGCAAGATACAACTCACACCTCGGTTTCAAGAATATAGGATGTTATCGTCTCACCAATCACTCGTGATACAATCCATGGAGTGATCCAAGTGAGCGTGGGTTTAATCCAATGCTCAAATCATATTCATAAGCACTCATGAACGTTGCAGCAAACATTTGCTTATGTCCAATACTCTTTTAGACAATCCACACACCAATTCACGACAGTCTTCATTCATATCTACTTCCAACATATGAACGACTGTGGCCCGTTCGAATAATTCGATTATTCTTAATAAATTCAATTATTCTGGAAGTCAAAACATGCAAATGTGAAACACAAGAATAATACTAATCCCATATGGCCTCAACCCTTTGAGCATAAATAAAACACCTTTTATTTATCACCATATTGATTACTCATTTTTTGTAGTTTCGGGTAATCAACTTCTTACTTGAATTACAACACTTGTCCCATGCTCCTAGCATGCACACAATGTTTACCTATGGTTCTTACTTTGTGAAATAGATCACATTGAACACATTTCCAATCATTCTCATTTCACAACTCCAAATCCTTTTCATAAGTAAAAGAATATCAAATTCTTGCTACTTATAGAATATGCTAGATTCTAACATTCTTATGCAACTATCCTTTTGTAATGTCACTGCCCCAAAGTCACTAAGACTATTGCCAATGATATTACAAAGTCTTCTTTCGGAGATTGTTACAAGACAATTCCATAGATGTGATGTCTCTCACTCAAAGTACTTTCTTTGAACATCCTTTTGCATAGAAGTTTCTAATCTAGTCATAGATTTCTCAATATTCAATTCCCAATATGAACACACTTCCATATGTTCCATATGACAACTCATTCTTAATAGAATCTTATCTATTCATAATGATGCCGATATGGTCCATCCAATATGGAAACATTTCCATATTTTCCAATACTATACTTCCAACTACTCACAAGCGACCAATCCTTGTCGAACTTGGATTGTCCTTTGATAGTTGTTTAGTTATTTTAGTCAAAAACAATTCTAGTCCCTTTTCCCTCTAAATGCGCTCGACATTTGGAAAATTTTAGAATGGTCAAACATTAAAGCATTTGCAATCGATCCTATACCCGAAGCGTATGGGACACGACGCATAATGTTTTATTTGCTATGTTCTCAAAATTCGAATTGTGAAGAGGGATGCCGTAATCATAATCGAAATTTTAAGAACACACTTTGTACCTTTGACTAAATTTTATTAACATTTCTCAACCTAAACCTTTAGATTTGAAATGAAGCATAATATTCTCTCCCTTAATTATAGCAAAACAACTCTTCAACTATTGCGACTTTGCAAAGTATGACTCTTGTTTTCTATAATTAATATTGCTAATCTTGCAATACTTTCCTTAATAATCATACAATCATAACTTTTATGCTCCCACTTTCTTGATGATTATTATAAAAACATAACACTTATGCTCCCACTAGCTTCGACATGTATTCATAAACATCTTAACTTTCAGAAAAACAATGCTTATTGAATTTCTTAAGTTCATGTTTCTAATACTTAGTGCTTTGATAATCTTTTATCAAGGTTTCTTGAACTTATACACCTTTGCCTTCGATAGTTCATATGTGTGTCTAAACACTTAAGACTAATTGCCAAACCTCACAATTCAAATTATGGAAAGGGATACCGTAACCATAATCGAATTCGAGAATGCAATTTTACAATCACTATCTTCTTAAAATCTTTCTTAGTGAAAGCATTTCCTCACAATCATTTTCATGAAGGAGGAAATCTTATGACACTTAGATTTAAATGGTGTATGTGTTCCTATCCATGTGAATTTGTTAAAACCAAGGTTTACGACAAATTCAAACTCTTATGGATCGAACTTTCTTGATCTCGATTTCTTGCCTTTATGGTAGCACAGCTGCCCACCATGTCTTCCAAGTAGTTAAGCAGCTCACCCTTTCCTATCAATGTACCTTTCATTGATTAAGGTGCTTTGCCTTTTATGCGTTCAAAATGAGAACTCATAGAACTCACATGCATAATTAACTTGATTGGATTGGCACATAATCAAAATAATGTCAACACGATAGGTTGTAAACCTCAACTCGTGTGCTAGTGATGATCGATAAGGTTTATTTGATTTGTTCTTGAAACTTTTCAAGACCATTAAGACTCCCACTGACTCCTTGACATATAAGATTCTCTTGTCAAAACATTTCTTGACAAACAAATATTCAAGAGTTAGTGTAGCTTTTATCAAAACTCTTCATAAATTGGTCCTAGTTGGTCATTGTCTTATCCAAGACAACACAACTTTTCACATTTGATGAACGTTATAAACCTTTTAATACTTATCACTCATTGTCACAATCTTAACTTTAAGATTTGTCATTGGAACGAAGTATGATTGACTTCTAGATTTAACCATTTCTTCAATTCTTGATTCCTCTTCTTATACATACAATTGTACTAAGACTCACTTAGAGGATCAATTGAGATATGGTTCTTAATCATTAAGATCTATCATAAAGCATAAAAGCTACTCTCCCATCTTCTTAGAATGGAGAAACTTTTATCTTTCTGCCTATATGATTCTTCTTATTTGTTCTACTATTGATCTAAACCCTTTAATCAATCTTGTAAGTATAATCATATTTACTAAGTCTTTTTAGTAAATCATGACGATTATCTTTGTTATTCTTATGGTGAACTTGATCAACACGCAACTTTGTGTACTCGATCTTCTAGTCCTTCACTTGACACTTTGTCAACGAATTGGTCTAATTTCCAAATATGAAATTTCTCATTCATCGTGCATCCATGTTGCATGATTCCAAGTTTCTGTCCAATTGAAACTTGGGCGATGAGAAACTCTCCCTATTTGGTAAATTCTCGACTTTTCCATAAACACCATAAATAAGAATCATATCCATCTGTTGTAGAAATATGCAAACACCAATTTTCATAACGATTTCATTGCAAGGAAATAAACAAATAAATAAATAAGTCAAACGAAAATTTATTTTATTTATAAAAGCAGCGGAAAACATTTGTCCTTACAATGCAAAATCCATTGAAAACTATGTATTTCAAGAGAAAATTTTCTAACAACTCTCATAACTTTCTAAGATCAAAATCTAATCTTCAAGTCCATGCGATCAAGATCCATTCCTTGTGATTAGATTCATCTTTCTCTTTCACCAAGCTTCCTTTCTTTTCACCGATCCTGTAAAACATTCAAATGCAATCTTATTACATTATGTATTAAGAATTAATGAATAGGAACTTAATGGAGTTAGATAGTGGATTTTACCTGAAGCGCAGCCACACTCTTTGACTCTCCCAGCTTCTGGACTCTTCAGGCTTTTTGGGCAGACTTGTATCCAACGCCCTTTCTTTTGGCAGCAAACGCAGGTCGGTTCTCCTAGAACGTCCTCGGAAGTATGGTCGGTTGACTCTCCCAACAAATACGCTCCATTGCTTCGCCAAATCATTTCTGATTCAGTAGCAATGAGCATGTAAGTTAGGTCAATGAGGTTGTCATCATGATTCATCATATAATACTTTCTTTTGAACTCATTATATGATTCTGGAAGTGACTGCAAAACCCAATTCACAGCCAACTCATTCGGGAATGACACACCCAACATTTTCAACCTATCAATGTGTGATTTCATTCCTAGAACGTGGGCACACACGGGTTTACCATCTTCATGTTTCATTTCCAATAGGCCTTTAGTGATATTGAACCTTTCAATTCTTCGATCTTGTGGGTTGGGGAGAACAATAGGAGGAGGAGGAGGAAGTGAAGCATGATTTCTTGTTCCTCGATCGAATCGTGGAATATCATCTTCATGTGGAATGCTTGTTCCACGGGATTTGAGAAGACCATAGTTGTCGAACTTTGACATCTACAAAACGGGAGAAAAACGATTTCAAGTTAGTTGATAGATTGAGTCCTTGGTAGATCACCCAAATGAAATTCCAAGGCTAGGACCCAACACAATGTTCTACAACTCGGGAGAGGGATGCCGTAACCCAAATTGCAGAACATTTGAAGGTAAGTGAATGACGATTCACTAATTTCCACCACGAAAAACGAAAAAGAATTTAAGTTTTAAATCTATGAAAACTCCTAGATCCTTTGAGATACATTGAACTTTCAATGGCATGTTTATATCTCGATATGCCCCTATTGTTTGTGACTGGGATGCCGAGGATCACAAAGCGGGTGTGAATAACCATGCAAACTACATGGTGCCCTCACATGTTACAGTCGCCTATTCGATGTGCCGGTAAACCACACACGCTCCACCGAACTATGACAAACATTGAGTCACCCTTTGCTACCTTTGCTTAGACCCATTTAGTGTGCCGGTTAACCACACACGCTCCACTAACGTCTTCGCAAGGGCACAAAGTGTAATTTCATGGAATTGCATCAATTCAATTTTGCCTAAGTAACTAAGATTGGGAATTTTATAAAACATTTAGTTACTTGATAATTCATTATACTTATAATGGAAGGTTTTGTCCTATCCTACCCGTTCGGCTAACGACCCTCCACTAGTCAGGAGTGCGGTGGGTAAGAGTGGATACCCATTCAATCGCCATTTTATAGGCAATTTCCTTAAACACCCCTTATAGACCAGCTTCGTGAATGAGGCCTACTAACGGTAAGACTGACTTTTACTCATACATATATATAATGTTAGACTTTTAATGTTATATATAGTATAGGGTGTATTTTACACTTTTAAAATATTAGGTGGTTCAATTTAACAATTATACTTTTAATTTACTTAAATTGTAAACCTAAACTTTTATGGATTTATTAAACCTCTTTAATTAAACACCTTAATTAGTTAATAAAACCATAAGGGTGTGATTTGAACATTTTCAAAACTATACTTGAGTTTTAGAATTTAACATTTCTAATTAAACTTTTAATCAACCTTTAAATTCCAAAACTTGAGGGCAAGTTTTGAAACATTTCAAACCATAAGGGTTTAGAATTTAAATATGCATCAAAATTAAACTATTTAAATCAAAATTTAAATTCCAAAACTTGAGGGCAAGTTTTGAAACCTTTTTCAAAACATTAGGGTTTCAACTATTTAAATTTCAAAACAACAAAACTTTTGGGGTTCAAATTTAAACTATAAAGCCTAAAGGGTCAAATATGAAACTTTTCATAACAACAAGGATCAAATAACAAATAATTCAAATTAACATTTAATCACATAATTATCCATATTTGATGATTTCTTGCAAAATAATTTATCAATTTACTTAAAATAATTAATCAATTATCTTATAAGGAAACAATTATCCAATTAATTGATAAATATCTTCAATTAGATTAAAAATATAGTCAAATATATCATATAATCGGATTAATATTAATCTAACATGATAAGGTAATTATCCATAAGCAAAAACAGCAAGAAATCCCGAAGTACCCTCCTTCTGACGAGTTGACTCGTCGAGTCAGCCTTGGACTCGTCGAGTCACCTTGGACTCGGCGAGTTCAGCCATGGACTCGGCGAGTCCAGCCTCCAGAATGCAAAAAATCGTATTTTTCAGTTACAACAAGCATCAATACAATAGAAACCAATCAAGGCTCTGATACCACTGATGGGTTTTGGTCATAAGACATCCTATGTGCTCATACAAACCCTAAAGCTTGGATCTAGGTTTCTCTATTGTACATACTTTGAATCCAAGACTTTGAACCCTAATTCTAGCATATGGAAATTAGAATTCACATGTAAATAGGTTTAAGAACATACCTTGATTGTTATATAGCAATAACAATCCAATTCCTCCTTGAATTGACCTTGGAAAGCAGAGAGTCACAAGTGTCACTCCTCTAATGGCTTACAAACACCATAAGCAAGTGGAGAATGTATAAGGAGAGAGGAGGGAGGTTAGAATTCGTATCTAGGACTTCTTGGGAAGGGATACCCGAATTCATGACCCTAGGGGTGTTTATATAGGTGTAGAGATAGGGTTTCAGTCATTATCCTTATCTAGTTGATTATCCATTAAGCAACCAATAAGATAATCCTTGAATCCTTATCATACTCGAATTCTAAGGCTTTCCAACCTTAAATTCGTCCACCACACTCATAAGATAATCCTTACCTTATTTTGTAACTATCACATAATTACAAATCAGCCCCTCAAGTTTAATTAATTACATTTGATCACAAAACTAATTCTTAATTAATTATCAACCAATATTAATTAAACAAATATGATTTCTCCTTTAATATATTATTCTTATAACATATTAATAAATCATATTATCCTCTCTCTCTATATATATTTCTCCAATCAAGTTGCTTTGGTGAAGGCAACCCAAAAGGACCATGCACCATCGGGTCAAGTACATACCAAAATAGTTATGGACTTAGACACTAATCCAACAAAGATCAGTTTAGATATTAACAGAGTCCTTAATAAAACACCCAAATGTAATATTAAAGCTAGGATCCAATCACAATATATTATAACTTAGAAGAGGTATGCCGTAATCCAAGTTATAACCTATTTGAAAGGTAGGTAAATGACGATTCACCAATTTACACCACGAAAACCGAAATATTAAATATTAGGTTTTTGATTGGTTCTTTGAAATTCCTAGATTCTTTTGAGATTCAATGAACTTTTCAAAGGCATGTTTCAAACTCGAGTGTGCCCTCCAAGTTTTGTGACTGGGATACCGAGGATCACAAAATGAGGTGTGAAGTACCCATGCAAATCACTTGGCACCCTTAAAGTTTATCACTCAATCGATGTGCCGGTAAACCACACACGCTCCACCGATACTATGATAAAGCTTAAGTCACCCTTTACCTACCTTGTTAAGTCCAAGTTAGTGTGCTGGTTAACCACACACGCTCCACCAACGACTTAAACAAAGTGTAAAGTGTAATTTCATGGATTAGCACCTTATTCACATTTTTCCTAAAGTAACTAAGATTGGGAATTTAATAAAAACATTTAGTTACTTTATAATATTCATCATACTTTTAATGAGAATTTATAAGTCCTTGTCTTACCCGTTCGGCTAACGACCCTCCACCAGTCAAGCAAGCGGTGGGTGAGAGTGGACACCCATTAATTTGCCATTTTATAGGCAACAACCTTATACCCACCTTATAGACCGGCTTCGTGAATGAGACGTACTAGCGGTAAGACGTCTTTGATCTTATACATACATATATATATATATATATATATATATATATATATATATAATATATATATATATATATATATATATATTATTAACTTATAATATTATAAGTATAAGGGTAGAATTTTAACTTTTAAAATTCTAAGGGTTGGAACTAAAGTTTTAACATGACTTTACTTGTTCCAAAACTTGAGGGCAAGTTTTGTACACTTTCAAAACTTTTCATTTCTTATAACTTATAAGTTTATTAAGGTATTAAAAATGAAGACTCTTCATTTTTATAACTCATGTGTTCTTTTAATGGTTTTAAAACAAAGTGACTTTTGGTTTTCCATAACTTGAGGACAAGTTATGGACTCCATTAAAACACATAATGATCAAGACTTAATATACCACATAGGTTACAAACAATTCCTATGATCATCTAAACATCATAAGATTAAGAACATGAACATGAACACTTTCATGAATCAAAAATTACACTTAAAACTTTGTAATTTTGATAACTAGTTGTTGTAAATGGATTAGCAAGAACATTACACCATCTAAAACAAGTTTTCAAGTACCAAAACAGTTTAGGGTAATGTTTCTAGTCCACTTCCAGCAACTAAAGTCGAAAATCTGCATTCTGAGGCTCCTACTCGTCGAGTGCACGAACCTACTCGGTGAGTAGGATGAAGATGCACATGAACTCGGCGAGTCCCCCCATGGACTCGGCGAGTTCATAAGGCAGATTGCACAAAATTGACTTTTTTCAACTATTTAGCACAAATAACAAACAAACAAGCCTAGGCTCTGATACCACTGATGGGTTTTGAGCATTCTAAGACTTCCTAAGTGTACATGCAACCCTAATAACCTTGGATCTATGTTTGTCTAATTATCATGGAAAGTTGAATTCCAAGGTTATATTCCTATCTAGCATACATGGGGAACAATTTTTAACTTGAATGAAAGATAGAATAACTTACCTTGTTGTTGCTTATGTTCCTTGAAACCTTGTGAGCCTAGCACCCCAAGTGTGATGCCTCAAATGCTTCACACAACACCAAATGCTCTTAGAAAGACTTTTAAGAGAATACACACTTCTGAAAATCGGCCTAGCCCTCTTGTTTCATATGTGTAGCCGATTTTGGTGAAGAATAGGACTCTTATATAGTGTTGACACATCTAGGGTTACACCATGTAAACCCTAATGAGTCATGACTCTTCATTTCCATGGCCCATGGGTTTGTAACTCCCATGGAGCATCCTATGGGTGGAACCCAACTTGATAATCCAAGGAGCTTCTTAGTCCACTATACAAGATATGGAAGATTTATATAATCAACCCATATATTTAATCAGTTATCTTTTGATCACTTAATTAATTCTTGATCAAACTAATCAAATAATATTATTAATATATTAGAAATTATAATATATTAATAACCTCCAAGTGTTATTTCTCTCATTTAGTCTATCCAATTGCATGGGGCCTTGCAACCCAAATGGACCATGCCGGGTCGGGTCAAGTACTTCCCAGAAATAGTTATGGACTTAGACACCTTATCCAACAGAAATACCCTAAGGTTAAAGAGTCAAAGAGTGTAATAATGAGTATAAGAGTAGATTGACATTTCTTGATAGCAAGTAGCCATGCAGAAAAGAAAGTATATTGGTATATGGAAAGTGTATGAGATATGATGAGTAAATATTGAACCATGTCATTGATTCCAAGATGATGGCATTGACTAAAGATAGATTAGAAGAGGATTGAGAAATATGGGAAGAGAGAGTGAGAGAGAGAGAGGTGCAACAAAGGTCGTGGTTAAAACTTAATAGAAAAATTGCATAATGTTCTTGTATCTTGTGTGAAAATCTAAGGAGCAGTAGAAGATGAGTCAATACTTCTATGGAAGTAAGACAAAGAGTGTGTAGAGTAAGAGGACACTTTAGTAGTGTGCCGACAAGAGAGAACGAAGAGAAGTTGTAGTTCCGAGGGTGAGAAAGATGGACCCATGAGATTATATAAGTATGTGTGTTATGTAACGGCTCACTTATGAGTAACTATTATAAAAAGAAGAAAAAAGAACCTTTTGTCCAATAAGGGACAATTAAGAAAGATTGTAAAGTTAGATATAATGGTGAGAAGATAGTGGACTCACAAGAAGAGTATAGAGTCGGGTATAGAGTCCTAGTAGAGGACATGATGGACAAGTGTCATATAGATGTGGGAAGTTAGAAACATTCAGAGTGTGTGATTTCCCAATGTAAGAGATGATTTGTATCTGAAAGTATATCTTTTAGATGTATCAAGAATAGAGTATGTGAGAAGAAGCAAGGATGTCACAACAGATGGCTTACAAGCAGCTCAGGACTAAGGAATATGAATACCCAAGAAATTTGATGTTGAAAATTTGGGTTAACAGAATGGAGATAGAGTAGTTGAGAATCAGGTGATGAAGTGATAATATTGAAACAAGATAAGTATGATGTGCACACAGTGTATGGGTGATGCAAATACGTGGTACTTATTATGGTTCAATTGAGCCATTGAGTTACCTATGTATCAAGTGGTTTGAGAAGAGAAGTATTAACATGGTAACCTGAGAAGAATTTACCAGGTAAGAGATAGAATACTTGTAAAACATATAATTAAATGGTGATATTGAAACTATATAATTATACTGTGCATGTAGTGTATGCGCACTACAACACACATTGCACTTATTGTGGTTCAATGTAAGCATCAAGCTACATAGGGATCGAGTAGTAGAATAAGAAGATTAACATGTTACTTGAGAAGAATAAGCCATTTCTAGATTGCAACTTGGGGTCTCGGAAATAGTAGAGAGAAATATGTGAAAGTTAGTACACGAGCACTATGAGATTGTTGAGAAAAAGAGTTGCAATTAGATAAAACATTTTAGAATGAAAGTAAAGTCATTAGATGTAATACTTCACTAAGAGTTTAGAAAAGGGTTATAAAAATGATGGTGTAACCACTTATGGAGATAGAACGACGCAGTGTAAGCGCATGGTGGTTAGTAATTTACCTAAGAGTAGATGGAATAAGAAGTGTGTGAGTTTAAAACCACACTTGAGAGAAAAAGAATGAGAAAGGTAAGTTTATACATATTTTTGTGAAAACCAATACAAAAAGATGAAAAATGGGTTAAGTATGAAAATATCATTGCATAAGTGAAGATAGAGTGGTAGACGTCCAAGAACAGCCATTTTGAGTAGATAGGCAAAGAGAAATTGGCAATTGCATTGAAAATGCAAACAATTAGAAGGTAGATTGCTATTTTGGGTTATGAAGTTAAAGAAGAGAATAACCTTATAAATGGGTTGTTAAGTGAAAGAATTAGTACGTGAATAAAAAATATTTCGAGGGCGAAATCTATTTAAGGAGGGTAAATTGTGCAAGCCTGAAAATTAGAGAGATTTGACTTTAAGTCAAATATTGACCAAAAAGGCAAAATGGTCATTAATGATAGTTTAATGAATTTATGAATTTGATTTCATGAAAATAGCTAAGAAGAGTTTAAGTCACTTAGATGAGGTTAGATGAGTAAGTTGAAGAGAATAAATGCATGAGAAGATGCATTTTGGTCAAAAGGGTATAATGGGAAATTTTATGCTTTTTGGGCCAAGTTTATAACTTGATAGGTTAAGACCCATATTAATTCAGTAAGAAATGACTTAACATAGTTGTTGTATAGTATGTTCCCACCTTCGTATGGATATAAAAATGATAGAAAACGAATATAGAACGAACGAGTTGTGAAGGTTAGAAGTTGGGATAAAAATTATTTCCTAAGTTATCAACCACAGATACTGTTTCATACATGCCATCACAAGGTAATGCTTTAAAATAAAGAACATTATTAAAGAAAGCTTTAATAGAACCAACTTCATTATCAAATGAAAAGGTGAAACCTTGTTTATACAATGCATGAAGGGAAATAATATTTCTTGCCATTTCTAGCGAATAACAACACTTATTCAAATCTAAACTAAACCTACTACTTAGCGATAAAGAGTAAACTCCAATTTTGGTGACAGGTAGAGCTTTCCTATACCCCATGATTAAGTTTATTCTTCCTTGCTCCACATTCTCACTTCTTCTTAGTCCCTGCAAATCAGAACATATATGAATACCACAACCGGTATCAAGGACCCAAGAGCTAGAATGGGGTGAGTTATTAGATAGGATAGTGTAAATACCTGCATGGTTGGATTTAACTTTCCCATCCTTCACATCTTGCTGGTATTTTGGGCAGTTTCGCTTCCAATGTGATTTTTCATGGCAATAGAAGCATTCAACCTCTTTTGGGTCAGAAGAAGGAGTGACGAAACCTTTCTTGGTTCCATTTTAAGAAGAGCCATCAAGGGTCCTAGCCTTGGTACCCTTCGAAGAGCTCTTTCTCTTCTTCCCTCGACTTTTCCCAGTTGCCAAAACCGGAGCGGAGTTTGGAGTAGGAGTGTTAACAACCGACTTCCCCTTAAGACCTGACTCTGCGGTCTTGAGAAGACCCTGAAGTTTTCTGAGTGTGACCTCTTCCTTATTCATGTGATATGTCATGCAGAATTGATCATAGCACGATGGTAAGGAGTGCAAAATAATATCTATTGCAAGCTCCCTAGGGAAGTTCACATTAAGCTTCAGCAATCGATCCACATACCTTTGCATTTTCTACATGTGGCTCGTGACGGATTCCCCGTCCTTCATCATGGATGTTATCATGGAGCAGGTGATTTCATACCTCTCTTGTTATGCACTTTGATGGTATCTTTCCATCAGATCTTGGTGCATTTCAAAAGTGTAGAAGTCCTCATAGGACTTTTGGAGTTCCGTTGTCATCGTGGCCATCATGATGCATGCCACTTTGGTAGCATCCCTTTCATGTGCCTAGAAGTCAGCGATTTCCTGAGGAGTTGCAGTGGTCTCATCAATCTCCTTAAGCTCCTTGTCGAGGACATATTCTTTGTCCTCGTAGCGGGTAATCATCCTGATGTTTCTGATCTATTCATTAAAGTTGGATCCATCAAAAGTGACTTTCCCACACAAGTTCATAAGGGTAAATGAGCCATTAGGATTAGAGCCAGAAGCAGCATTATTTGAAGACAACTAAAGAAAGAGGACAAGATTAGTTTAGATATTAACAGAGTCCTTAATAAAATACCCAAATGTAATATTAAAGCTAGGATCCAATCACAATATATTATAACTTAGAAGAGGTATGCCGTAATCCAAGTTATAACCTATTTGAAAGGTAGGTAAATGACGATTCACCAATTTACACCACGAAAACCGAAATATTAAATATTAGGTTTTTGATTGGTTCTTTGAAATTCCTAGATTCTTTTGAGATTCAATGAACTTTTCAAAGGCATGTTTCAAACTCGAGTGTGCCCTCCAAGTTTTGTGACTGGGATACCGAGGATCACAAAATGAGGTGTGAAGTACCCATGCAAATCACTTGGTACCCTTAAAGTTTATCACTCAATCGATGTGCCGGTAAACCACACACGCTCCACCGATACTATGATAAACCTTCAGTTACCCTTTACCTACCTTGTTAAGTCCAAGTTAGTGTGCTGGTTAACCACACACGCTCCACCAACGACTTAAACAAAGTTTAAAGTGTAATTTCATGGATTAGCACCTTATTCACATTTTCCTAAAGTAACTAAGATTGGGAATTTAATAAAAACATTTAGTTACTTTATAATATTCATCATACTTTTAATGAGAATTTATAAGTCCTTGTCTTACCCGTTCGGCTAACGACCCTCCACCAGTCAAGCAAGCGGTGGGTGAGAGTGGACACCCATTAATTTGCCATTTTATAGGCAACAACCTTATACCCACCTTATAGACCGGCTTCGTGAATGAGACGTACTAGCGGTAAGACGTCTTTGATCTTATACACACACACACACATATATATATATATATATATATATATATATATATATATATATATATTTTGATATGTGCATATTTAGTGTGTATTTAGTATAGTTTTTTATTCATATATTAGCTAAATTGTCGCATATTATGGACAAAAGGTACTTAAAAGTGTTAAATTATGGTTTTCAGTCCAAAGATGAAGCTCGGAAGTAAAAGGAACAAGAGAAGCGGTTAGAAGATTGAGAGTGGAATGAAGAAGGAAAACACTGAAAAAGAAGCTTCTACTCGTCGAGTCATATATCTACTCGACGAGTCCGGTCGAGGAATCAGAAGGATAATGACTCGGGATCCCAGATAGTTATCGCAATACGTAGAATGTGAGAGGGACTCGACGAGTCACCACTTGACTCGACGAGTCGAACCGCTTATTTAAAGATAATTCCACAGATCGAGAAGGGGGAATTCTAGGAAAGTTTCAGAGGTGTTAAGCTGCGAATAAGAAGCCAGAAGAACCCTAGAAGTCGACCAAAGAAGCTAGAATCCAATTCCGGGAGTAATTAAGGCGTAATTTCATCATTCTACTTAATTCTCTTGTTTTGTCAATATGATTAAGCAACTTGAACTTATTTGTTTTCTGTTATTCACCTTAGTTATGAACTAATTTCTTTATACTTCTGTTTGGGGATACAAAGTTGACAATATGGTTTGATTGATTGGTAGGATTAATTCTAAGTTGGTGATTAATTGTTATATTAGCTTGCTAAAGAACCTTGTGTATGAATGATAATTTATTTTCTGTTAATAGGAAGATAGTTAATCAGCATGAACATCTATTAATTATCGACCTCATATGATAAGTGACCACTAAATCATATGTCTAGGATTAATGAATATGAAACTAGGATTAATAAGTAAATTGAGTAAATTCATGTGCAAGCTTGTAAGATGACTATTGAACAAGAGGTTAATTAAAAATAACAATTTAATTAGCTATTGCAAGTCTAACTTAACCCGAATAATTAATCTAGTAAATATAATTAAGTTAAGCAATTGGCCACTGTTTGAATTAGTTTATTTGCTAAGGATTAGGGTAGTGAACACAACTTAATCACTTGAATCGGTAACCAACGAAAGAATTAATCCATTGCACTATTACCTTAAAAGCAACCATAAAGTTAACCGAGTTGAACTAAACAGAAGTTTCTTTCCCATTATTGAATCTAGTTAATTTGTTCTTTTCTAGCCTTGCATTAGTTTTGTTTAACAAGTTTCTAGTCTTGTAAAACTAGAGAAAAACCCTTATTTGCTAAAGTAATTTAGATAGAATTAGTTTTTAATTTAATTTGCCGTTCCCTGTGTTCGATACCCTGCTTATTTAGCTATACCACAATTGATAGGTTCACTGCCTTTTGTGTGTTATTTGATAATTAAAAGTAGGTTTAAAACTAGTGGGTTTTACACACATCAAGTTTTTGGCGCCGTTGCCGAGGAACGGTTCTAAAATTAGCATTAAATTCTAATTCAATCGACCCTTTGTGTAAGATTCATCTTACGCAAAGTTAAATTCTGTTCAATTTTTGTTTAAGTTAAAAAAAAAAAAAAAAAAAAAAAAAAAAAAAAAAAAAAACTGATTTTCACGTGAACTCGCCGAGTGCATTCGCCCCGACTCGGCGAGTCTGACGCTGAATCAGATTAAATTTTTGTTCCTTTTTACGCGATCTGTTTTGTTTTAAGTTGCAGTTAGTTCATGACCCGAGGATCTTCTACACCTCTAATTCCTCCTCTTGAAGATCCGGAAACCGCATTAAGAAGAAACAAAGGCAAAACCGTTGGAGAAACCACCTCTTCAAAGAACTCACCACTCAAAAACTTCAAATCCGTGTTTGGCAAGAAGAGGAGCAGCAAAGCAGGAGCATCCAGTGCGTCGTTGTCAACCGAAGATCCGATCCCGAAAGACACCGAATACGAGACCGAAGAAGAAAGCGAGCACACATCCGATATTGAAGAAGACTTAGCCACCGCAATGGCTAATATTGACGAGATCCCCATGGGGGAGTGGAAGAAAAGGATGCGTGATGACACCGGCCCGGGACTTGTGCAACCCGCAATCCCCGCTACCGCTACGTTCGAACTAAAGGGCCATATTCTCGCTCAACTCAAGGAGATACCATTTCACGGGAGAGATCATGAAGACGCCTATAAGCACTTAGATGAAGTGAATGACGTGGCGGATTACTTCAATGTACCTAATGTGCCCCGCGAGGTCCAGCTACTACGCATGCTTCCTGTCACGTTCAAAGGAGCTGCAAAGGATTGGTTGAAGTCACTCCCTCCCGGATCAGTTACTACATGGGCGAAAATGAAAGAAGAGTTCATAGATCACTTCTGCCCACCTTCCAAAATAGCCAAGCTAAAGAAAGCCATTGCCAACTTCGATCAACAACCCGGCGAATCCCTATATGAAGCTTGGGAAAGATACAAGAGCCTACTTCGAAATTGCCCCCACCACGATCTCAATAGCCAACAAGAGGTCTCCATCTTTTATGATGGAGTTAATGTCACCACAAGGCAACTACTCGATTCACAAGGCCCGCTCACCCGAAAGCCACCTCCGGAAATAAAGGAATTGATTGAAGAATTCTCTAAGCATTCTAGAGAATACCACAATCCGAGGAATGAAGTGAGTCGTGGAGCAGTAAACTCAGTGAACGATGGCATGGCGGCGGTAATAGCTAAACTCGATAGCCTAGACCGAAGAATGACGAAAATGGATCAAACGATCCATGCTATTAGGGTAGGATGTGAAAATTGTGGCGGCCCCCATCTTACAAAGGAATGTGATCGAGATGAGAATGGAAATAAGAAAGCTCAAGTATGCTACTCTAGCGGCGATAGATATGATGAAGACTGGAGGAAACCGAAGAAGGAGTGGCTCCCATACGAAGAGTACAGAAAGGCTAAGGAAGAAAAATATAAGCAGAGGGAGAGGGGATTCTATCAAAAGGAAGAGCCGGTGGCGGAAAAGAAAGCAAATTTAGAAGACATACTCACAAGATTCATAACCGCATCCGAGAAAAGACATAATGATCACGATGTAGCAATGCAAGAAACCAGGAACATGTTGAGGAATCAGCAAGCTTCCATTCTCAACATTGAGAAACAGCTGGGACAGCTTGCACATCAAGTGAATGAAAGAAGACCGGGTCAACTTCCGAGCAACACCGAGCCCAATCCAAGAAAGGAGAACGTGAGCGTAATAACCTCCAGCAGTGAAGAAGAATTTACAGAAACACTAAGAGTCTCCAAGAAGAAGGCAGGGAAGGAAGAAAAACCAGAACCAGAAAAACCCGACCAGACTCGCCGAGTCACTCTCATGGACTCGACGAGTCCAGTCGGGAATAAAGACACTGTCAGTTTCCCAAAGCCATACAACCCTCCTTTGCCATACCCAACCAGAGCCATGCCTGCAGAAAAAGTTCAAGCCTATAGAACCTTCATGGAGCATGTTAAAGCCTTACAAGTCAATATGCCATTCGTGGACACAATGCTCCAAACTCCCAAATACTTTAACTTGCTTAAGGGTTTGTTTGCTGCCAGGAAAGATCTTGCTGAAGTCGCGGAGATATTGATGAGTGAGCTACCTGAGAAGAAGGGTGATCCGGGTAATATAGTAATCCCGTGCCAATTTGGCAATGATGTTACCACACGAGCTTTGGCTGATTCAGGGGCAAACATTAATTTGATGCCCTATTCATTCTTTAAGAAGCTAAATTTACCAGCGCCAAAGCCGGTAAATATGAGAATCCATTTGGCAAATAAAACAATTATTCATCCAC